>NC_092518.1:617500-974613 GCF_047511675.1 Marmota flaviventris
CCTCCTTCATCTCCTCCTCCTCCTCCTGCCATCCACTCTTCATCTCCATCTCCTCCTTCATCTCCTCCTCCTCCCTCCATCACTCCTCCTCCCTCCTCCTCTCCTCCATCCTCCTCCTCCTCCATCTCCTCCTCCTCCATCTCCTCCTCCTCCTCCTCCATCTCCTCCTCCTCCTCCTCTCCTCCTCCTCCTCCTCCATCTCCACCTCCTCCATCTCCTCCTCCTCCTCCTCCTCCTCCTCCTCCTCCATCTCCTCCTTCATCCTCCTCCTCCTCCTCCTCCTCCATCTCCTCCTCCTCCTCCATCTCCTCCTCCTCCTCCTCCTCCATCTCCTCCTCCTCCTCCATCTCCTCCTCCTCCTTCTCCTCCTCCTCCTCCTTCTTCTCCTCTCCTCGTCCTCCTCGTCCTCCTCTTAGAGCTCAGAGCGCAGTCAGCGGGGACCCAGGGGTCCCAGGACTTGGAAGAGTCCCTTGCAGCTGGCTGTGATATCGTGCAGGGGACCTGCAGTGTTCAGGGACACCCGGGGGCGGGAGGCAGGATTAATCAAGCACTGGACTCTGACCTTGCTTTTGCGTTGGTGACCGCAGGTGGCCCAGCCCCACCCCGGGGGTCTCACCTTGAAGAGGAGCCAGCCGAGGACCCTCTTGACCAGACGCGTGCCCCAGAAGACGTGCCTGTAGAGGTCCGTGTTGACCACCCCGGGTCCACCACGTTGGCGGTCACGTGGCTCCCCTGGGCGGCCAGCAGCCTCTGGAGCCGGTAGGTGAAGAGGACCAGGGCCAGTTTGCTCTGCGCGTAGGCTCCGTGCGGCGAGTAGCACCCGCGGCTGCAGAGGCCACGGAGAAGACGGAGTCAGAGGACATGGTGCTGAGTGCGAATTCCCCAGCAGCCCATGCCCTGCCCACGTGGACACTGAGCAGGTGCACGCCCAGCTGAAGGGCAGCCTAGGGTCATGGACAATGAGCAGGCCACCAAGAGGTGGCCCAGCAACAGACCTGGCTTATCATTAGAATTATCTTTTTTTTTTGCAAACAACCAAGAACCTCAAGATGACGTTTTTGTAGCAACTACTACAGCTCAGCCATCCCCGGCTTCCCAGCCCAGGAAGGAAAGCCTGAGAAACCTCGTTTCCTAATCATTTACAGAAGCCAGGCGCGGTGGCACATGCCTGTCCTCCCAGCGGCTTGGGAGGCTGAGGCACGAGGATTGCAAGGTGGAGGCCAGCCTCAGCAACTTAGCGAGGTGCTTAGCAACTCAGGGAGACCCTGTCTCTAAATAAAATGCAAAATAGGGCTGGGGACGGGGGCTCATGGGTCGAGTGCCCCTGGGTTCAATCCCAGGTGCCCTAAAAAAAAAAAAAGTAGTCATTCGCAGACATTTCTCAGGCCTAATTAAGCCCCAGGACCTTGGCTCTGTCCTCTGCACATACGAGAGGTCAGCTGGCCTGTCTGTGCATGCCCGTCTGATTTGAAACTGGACAGGATTTGATTGGGTGTGCCCACGTGGAAATCTGAGATGGTCTGGGGTAAAATGTGCCATATAGTCCCGGTATGGGTCAGCCATCCGTCGCTGTGACAAAAATCCCTGAGATCATGTACAAGGAGGGAAGGTTTATTTATGCTGGTTCATGGTTTCAGACAAAATCGCTTGGTCCTCTGGGTTGGGCTTGTGGTGACGAGACAAAGGGGGGTGGACACAGGACTCAATTTATGCTGCTCAGGATGTAAAAAGAGAGAGAGAGAAAAAGAGTCTGGGGTCCCAGAATTCTCCTCAAGGCCACGCCCCCAAAGACCTAACTTCCTCTCACTAGGCTCCGCCTCCTAAAGGGTCCCCCACCTTCCAACACCACCACGTTGGGGAACCAGCCTCACAACACAAGCTTTCGGGGGCCCTCAGATCTGGACTATCCCATAGAGAGGGCTCTGCTCAACAAAGACAAAATATGGACCCTAAAGTGACCCGCCTCCTGCAGTCACACCCTGCCGATCTGCAATGAATACCGGTTAATCCATGCAAGTGGATTAATCCATTCAAGTGGATTCAAGTGCTGAAGCCCAAGGACAGCAAGAAAGGCAACTGGGCGGGGGGGTGGGGGTGTCATCAGGACATGAATCCATTTCAGGGCAAATCCACTGGCCCGATCTGAGGTGTAGCCTGGGCTCCGTTGGATTCCTGATGGAAAATAACTCGCAGATCCCCTGCCTTAGAGACAGACGGGGACTGGTCAGCAAAGGGCCATAAGGATGGCCACGGGCTGGTGCTAAAAAGGGAAAAATCACATCTCAGCATAAATGATTCGGGAGGATGAGGTGGAGGGTGTTTAGGGTTGCAGACTGTGCAATTCAGAGAAATAGGGCAGGAAGGACCTCCCGGGTCCCAGGAAGCCCTCCAATTATTCCCCTGGGGGGAAAAAAAGCCCCCAGGACACAGGACACATGCTGGGGGAGGGGGACAGGGGGGACAGGCGCCTCCTGCTGCTGGGGTCATTTCCATATCATCTCAAGCCACTGGCTCTAAATCACAGGGTTGGCTGGGGGCGAGGGGGAGGGTTCCTGGATCCTTTAAAAAGCAGAAAGTGACTCATAAAGGCAGGTTTGTGCCGGGGAGAGGGACGGCTCTGCAATTATGTGTGTTTGTCACGGTGGGACGGCCGCGGCAGGAACAGAAGGTCTTCAAATGCCACATCACGGCCTGCGCCGAGCTGTCTTGGAGACAGGGACCCAAGGGGACAATTAATTCCAGGAGACAGTCCCCCGTGGGTCTGGGAGGAGCAGGGTCAGATCACAAGGGGGAAGGGAGAGGAGGAGGAGGAGGAGGCGCAGGTCCCAGGAGCCGGGCAAGTGAAGCCCCAGGAGGAGGCGGGGACCGACGGGAGGCCCCGCCCCCAGGCTCAGCCCCAAGGCCCGCCCACTCTGCCCGGCTGTCAATCAACCGCCTCTACAGCCGCAGCCTCAGCAACAGGGTTTCGAATCCCAGGGAGCCCCCCCCCGCCCCGTTCAGGGCCGTTGCTCCATGAAATATCACTTTGAAGCCCTGAGGGGGACAGACGCGTGCAGATGGTGGACACGAGGTTCAGGCGGACAGTTCTATCAGTGGCCCAGTGCTGACCCCACAGCTTCCTTCCCAGAAGCCCTGCACCTGCAGCCCTGCCTGGCCTCCGGGCACAGCCTCCACCACCTTCCTCACACACCACCTGTGACCTGCAGGGGACATGCAGGCGGGAAGTCACGTCCCTGAGAGGAGCCAGGTGACCCTGAAGGGGGGACTTCTGGGACCCTGACACAGACCAGGTCCCAGGACCCAGGGACACGAGGATCCTTCCTCCAACCAGATAGGTTCTGTCTCCAGGTGGCTTAGGGCCTCGCTATATCGCTGAGGCTGGCCTCCAACTTGGGATCCTCCTGCCTCAGCCTCGCAGCCGCTGGACGCCAGGGCTGGCCCCGGCACCTGCTGCGTGTGCGAGCGTCCCAGACCTCCCCCTTGCGGGGAGGAGGAAGGAGCACCATGCCCCTCCGCCCAGCACAGCCACGCCCCCACCCACGTTCCGCACAGGACCGTTTTAGGCTGCAGAAGTCCCGTGAAGTCATTTTTGCACACGACGCACTCAAATCTGAGGACCCTACAGGCTCTGCATACCGGGGCGCGGTGCCTGGCCCTGTGTGGCCCCGGGGGACCCCCGAGCAGCCTGGGGGCTCGGAAATGCTGCCTGCATCTGAGCACAGGGACCAGCACAGAGAAGCCCATGGCGCAGCCCAGCGCAGCCCAGCATGGCCCTGCCCGGTGCGCACTGACCAGGCGGAACCCACCTGCCCTGAAGGTCATCCAGGTCGAGCTCCCGACGTAATGGGTGGCCGAGGACACGGTGACCACCCTGGCGCTGCAGCCCGGGGAGCCCGACTCCTTCAGCGTGTCCAGCAGGAGGTTGGTCAGCAGGAAGTGGCCCAGGTAGTTGACCCCCAAGTGCTCCTCGAAGCCGTCCTTGGTCTGCCGCTGGGGGACCATCATCACGCCAGCTGGGGGGACAAGGATTCCTGGGGACAGTCAGATGGACCGAGTGGCCCTTGGATGCTGGGGACTAGCCACGAAGTCTGTGCCTTCGTGTGTGCGTTTGGAACAAGGGACACTTTTTGCTTTTGGGGGGATTGGGGGATGGAACCCAGGGGTGCTGACCGGCTGAGCCGTGTCCCCAGCCCTTTTTATTTTTTATTTTTATTTAGCGACAGCGTCTCCCGGAGTAGCTGAGGGCCTCATTCAGTTGCTGAGGCCGGCCTCCAACTTGCCATCCTCCTGCCTCAGCCTCCCGAGTGGCCTTTGCTGAACACACGGTAAATACGGAGCCAGTTCTCCGCGAGGTGCACGATGCATGATTCTGGCATTTGATAAATGACCAAGGGAACTGACCCGGCCGCATCCAGCAGAGCCAGGAAGAGAAAACGGGGGTCTATAAATATAAAATGCCACCCAAAGGGGACTCCAGGTCCCGTGTGATCTGTTTAGTGTTTGCCAACGTTCGATTGTTTTCTGGAGGCATTAAAAAGACTCAAAAATAGAAAAATCTGGGTTCTGGGAGGCTCTTAGAAGTCTACTTCCAAGGTGCACACTTCTAATGCCGGGGGCATCGGAGGCTGAGGCAGGAGGATCGCAAGTTGGAGGCCAGCCTCAGCAACTTAGCAAGGACCTAAGCAACAAATAGAGGTCCCCAGGCCTCACTGCGGGGCCAGGTGTGCAGAACCCAAGAGAGAGCCACCCGTGGGCATCTGGGGACCCCACAGGACTGGTCCCACAGCAGCATCGTTAGGATGTCATGAGATTTGGGATCCAACTCCTAGTGGGTCCCCAGGCACCACACAGCCCGAGAGGACGCGTCTAAACATCCAGCACACCTGACGCCGGGGCTGCAAAGGACATTGGGGACACGGAGCCCTGATGTTCAACAGGCAGCCAGCCTCGGGGAAACTTTCCGGCACCCACAGGGAGGTGCCGGCCATCACGTCAGCATCCACCTGGACGCGACTTACCGTTGTTCACCAGGACGTGCAGCGGGACGTTCTTCATCTTGAACTTGTGGACGAACTGCCGGATGGATGTCATGGAGCCCAGGTCACAGTACAAAAACTCGACTGCAGGGGAACAGAGACACGGGGTTACCGCCAGCCTGCGCACCAGGCTCATTTCCATACAGGTTGGCCTCTCTCCCATTCGGAATCAGCCCTGGGTCAGGAAAAGTCACGAACAGTGAGACAGCCATGTCCCAAGGTGACCCCCAGCGAGGGACACCCTCTTCCTGAGCGTGGGAGAGAGAGGTGGGTTTGCCTGTGATTGACAGGTTGTGGACTGCACCATCTTGTGTCCAGGACGTGAGCGTTCGAGGATTTGGGTACCCCCAGGAGGACGGGGGACCAATCTGTGGGGACAGATGCCGAGGGACGATGTAAGTCTTTAAACTGGGAGACGAAAAAGAGGAGACTGGGTTCTGAGTGGACCCCAAGAGAAGAGTCTTAGGCCTGGTGGGGAGGGGCAGGGAATGGCCTCCTATTTGGGAGAAGTTGAAGGGAAAACTGAAAATTGATGCTGATGTTTCCGGGAGGGTCACATAAGGTGCAAGAGATTCTCCACACTCAGCGTGGAGAGCTGTGCACCCGTCGGTCCCGTCTGTGAAGACACGGAACACGCTAAGGCACCTCCCAGGGCATTTCTTATTGCCAAAAGGACATCACCCGCCGATTCGCTGACGCACGTTGCTTTCGACCAACTTTTCCCTTAAAGGCAAGCAACGGGGCCGGGGACAGGTCCCCGGTTTGCATGCTCTAGGGACAGGAGCCATTTTTAAGAGACGCGTGGAGACGCAGGACACAGGGCACTCTCGCCACTTTGCGGGTCTCTAGAGCTGGGGATAGAAGGATCGGTGGACCCACCCGTGCGGCCCCCAGAGGGCAAAGCGACTGGATTTTCAACCTCTGGCAACAGTGTTTCCCCGGGGCAGAGTTTTATACCCAGCCAGAGTGGCCGGCGCCACCTTCCAGGTGGAGAAATGTCACGTCCAGCTCTGCAGCCGGGAGTGACAGGGTGACCTGTGTGTCAGGGTGCCCAGGAAGGGACAGGGGGAGGGGAGGGCTGGAGGGGGTTTTGCATAATATATTAACGAGGCTAAAAATGCAAATGTACAAATCGGAAAGAGGACCCCACCACACAGCTAGCACCGCCCGGTCCTGACGTCCATTTCCTATATCATCTGATGAATGTCCCCAGCGTGTCCTTGACGGTCGTCAGCGCTCGGCTGCTGCAGAGTTCAAAGGAGCTGGCTGAGAGACGGTGGCACGTCCCTTCCCCACGGCGATGGTGAAGCGCGAGAGGTGACAGACGCACCAAGTGTCCCGATGGGGTTGGGATGTGACACGTGACTCTCTCAACCAGACATCCGAGTTCTTCTCAGTAAACACGAATGACGAAGTGACGTTGAGAACAACAAGAACAAACCCCAAAAACAAATTAAGAAACGAGGGTAAGGAACTGAGGGGTCAGCTCCGCGGCAGAGCAGTGGCCCTTCCACGGGTCTGCGTTGGTCTCCGAGCACCGTCACGGTCACCCCTGGGACACCGACCCCTAAGGACGAGAGGATCCCGGCAGCTCGAGGGTGGGAGGGTTTCATCCCCTGGTCTGGGAGATACTTGTGCTTCAGGCTCCATGGAAGGGATGGACTCATGGTGGACAGCGGGTGGGCGGCCACTCCCGCCTCCGAACTAGGTCCTGTGCCCAGGTTTGGGGATTCAGTGTGGAATTGAGTTTGGAGAGAACCAGCATCAAATCTGCTACGACTGGACACAGCGCCCTCCGCACCAGGTCCTGGGTCCAGAGGTGGACAGGACCCGCCTCTTACCATGGCGTCCAGCTCCCTCCAGGGCTCCAGGGGCTCCTCCTGCCTGTCCAGCTCCTGGGCTCCAGGTGGCCCTGGGCGGGTGGCCCCTCACTGCAGTCTCTGCCTCCGTCTCCACGGGGTCCTCCTCTGGGTCTGTGTCCCCTCCTCTGTCTCTTGGGAGGACACGGCCATTGCATGAGGGCCCCCTGACCCAGGAGGAGCCCATCCTCCACATGAGATTCCCACCCGAGGTCCCATCAAGGTCAGGCAGGTCCAGCACGGGATTCCTTAGACCGTCACCATCCTCCAAAGTGACGGCGTGGTGACCAGAGGTGGCTCAGGGCCCGCATCCAAGATGAGAAAGCTCAGACTCTAAACAGGAGCTTAGTGACCCGTTGGGTCAGAGCCTTGCCCCGGTCACCTCACTGTGTCGTCAAAGCGCAACCCGCAACGGCATCTCGGAGTCACCTTTACCGGGCCATCGTCACCCTGGACCTTCACCGGATGTCCCAGGGCTGGTTCTATTTGTAGCCCCTGGGCGGGAGGTCACCGTGGCTGGCGCTGACCGGCGAGCCCATCTGGCTGGCTCCTCTCTGCCTTTGGGGACAGTGTGGCCTTCCTTCCAAGTCCCCGAGCACAAAAATAGCTCCCAGGTCCACTCAGCAGCTGAGAAGCACAGGAGCCGTTCACGTCCTTCCCTGGGAACTCATGGACGCCCGGGCTGGACCCAGAAGGGACGCTGCCTCCCACGTGGCCCTGGGGCTCCATGTGCCAGATCAGCTCCTCCCCGTGTCCAGCCTGATGGCCGCCCGGCAGATGGAGGACGTCCCTCTAGGACTATCCCACGAGCCCACTTCTTTCCATAGACACACGTTTAAGAAATCTGTCCCTCTAGGGGACAGTGACCCATGCACACGGACCCTGCTTCCCTGGGACATCTTTCTGCAAAACCCTCATTTCCTGACATCGCTGTCCCTTAGGACATTGGGTCAGAGGGAGGTGACTGGGAAGAGTGAATCCTCCTGAGATGGGAACGTCCTTTGCTTTCTGCAGAGTGGACGGTTGTCCAGTCCCTCTGCGTAAGGGACACAATGAGCCATCGAGGATCCAACGCGTGCCCTCCGGGTCCTCGGCGAGCGCCCACCATCTTGTGGGCAAACGGGTGACCTTTCCACCACCCGGTTGTCCTGCCTGAGCTGCCCGCTGTCTGGCAACTGCTGTCAAAGCGTCTCCCCGAAATAGCACAAGTCCCTCCGTCCTCCTCTGGTGACCTCCTCCAGCTGCTCATCACCCTCAGCCTAAGTCATCCAGAAGGACGTCCACCCCCGAGTCTAACCCCTTTGTCACTTCTTCCCGAGGGCAGACAGAGTCACACAGCGTCGTCTCAGTACCAACGTCTCTGTTGCATATCACGGGTTCAAGGGCAGCCCCTGACCCCAGGTGGACCGTGAGCTGCCCATGGGGTCCTCCGTCCTCGTGGACCATTGCTCTGGTCAACGGGTGACCCCTCCTGCTTCCCCAGCTTCTCCAAGGGAGCGAGGGTCCCCACCGGTCCCTGCAGCTGAAGGATCTCAGAGTCGCACCTGCTGGAGATGCCCCTGCTCTGGTGGAGGTCGGCTTTGGGCCCAGGCTGTGTAGACGGTGGCTGGATCATGCAGGTGATGGGGGGGGGTGGAAAGGGATTATTCGGGTTCCTGTGAGACCCCGGCTGTGAGCAGACGCACCAAGGGGTGCTCAGCAGGGCAAAGTGGCATCCAGTGCCCTGCTCTCGACCTTCCTGAACTTCGAGCTAAAAAAAACCATTTTCTCTACACATGAAGGGGTCTCGGGTATCTTATTATAGCA
The DNA here is from genome assembly GCF_047511675.1 of Marmota flaviventris. Classification (NCBI taxonomy): domain Eukaryota; kingdom Metazoa; phylum Chordata; class Mammalia; order Rodentia; family Sciuridae; genus Marmota; species Marmota flaviventris. The sequence goes on from NC_092518.1 coordinate 626,202, forward strand.
ACAGAAGGTGGACAAAGGGACCCACCAATTCCAAGCCCAATATCAGGCATGGAACCAAATCCAGGTCCACCCAGAAAAGACGGAGAGGAGGTCATCAGAAGGACGGGGAATGGGCATCCTGGGGGGCTTGGCTCTCAGGTCCTGGAAGTGGACATGGAGCTAGGGGAGGAGCTGACCTGCATGCAGGGGCCATGCCGCCCACCTTCTGGTTCCACGTGGGGTCAGTCCCTTGAGTTCTGACGCCCGCTGGGGACAGGCGGGTCTGTCTATTCATTTTCGTTCACTGAAAAAAGTGGAGGCAGCCTCAGGAAAATGGCAGCCAGAGGACCTCCCAAATTTTAAAAAAAGGAGCCGGCAGATGTTGTGTGGGAAGAGGCACAGCCCAGATGGGGATCCAGCACGAGAAGGGGCCAGATGTCACCCACGGTATAATTTTCTCCCCCCTCGCGAAGAGAGAAAAACAAGAGCCCTCGCAGGTACATTCTCACACAGCGAGGTGTTAGGAGAGGGGAGCTGACGGGAAAGGTGTCGTCTGCAGGGACGTCTCAGTGCGGGGAAGAGAACAGGGCGCTGTCACCAGGCTCTCGAATGCTTCCAGCTGCATCCAGAAAAATCAGATACTTGGGGATCTCTCCCAAGGACACGAGATCCAACGATGAAGACACATCTGTAGTCCCCAGTCTGCGGCTGCGCTATTGCAGATGGCCAGGACATGGACGGACACTCAGCCAGTGTCCGTCACTGGATGAGTGGATAAAGACAAGGGGGTACGAATACCCAGGGGAAGACGACTGAAGTTGATCTGGGGCTCGTGGATTCAGAGGTTCAGTCTGTGGTGGCCGACTCCATGGCTCTGGCCCAAGGGGAGCAGAACAAGATGGCGGCAGGGCCTGGAGGAGGAGAGCAGCTCAGGACAGGGCACCAGGGAGCAGAGACAGCTCTGTCACCAGGGACAGGACAGAGACCCCAAAGGCACAGCCCAGGGACCCCCTCCTCCAGCCACACCCCACCTGCTGCAATCTCCACCCAGTGAGTCCACTCAAGTGGATTAATCCACTATTAGTCTACACCTCTCGCAACCCAATCATTTCACCTCTGAATGTTCCTGCACCATCTCACACATGAGCATTTAGAGGAGGAAAAGTTGATTTGGGCTCCTGGTGTCCGAGGTTCAGTCCCTGGTGGCCGACTCCCTGGCTCTGGCCCAAGGGGAGCAGAACAAAATGGCGGCAGGGCCTGGAGGAGGAGAGCAGCTCAGGACAGGGCACCAGGGAGCAGAGAGAGCTGTGCTCACCAGGGACAGGACAGAGACCCCAAAGGCACAGCCCAGGGACCCCCTCCTCCAGCCACACCCCACCTGCTGCAGTCCCCACCCAGTGAGTCCATCCAAGTGGATTAATCCACTATGAGTCTACACCTCTCCTAACCCACTCATTTCACCTGTGAGCTTTCTCACATGGTGTCACATGTGAACCCTGATGGAACACCTCGTATCTACACCCTAACATGGATGATCTGAAATAATCAAACTCACAGAAGCAGAACCATATTTGTCAGAGACCAGGAGGAGAGAAGCGAGGTGATAAATAGGTAGTCAGTTAAGCAAGATGGAGAATGTGAAAGACCCTCCGCACACCATTCCTAGGTTGACCGTGGCGCGGTGAGCCTGACGTTTTTTCCCTGTTGAGTGTTGCTAACAAGATAAAATAGAGTCTAACAGAACAGGAGAGGTCAAAGGAGGTCCCGTAAGCACTCAAGCACACCACGCAATTCGAGCGAAGGCTGGTCACCGTTCCTTATCTGCTTTGACGAGGACACAGGGACGCTTGCTCTGCAGTATCCGTTACTGAAAATATCTTCCCGCTCCTATCAGGTGCCTTGACAGCTAGCGAGGCTGAGCCTGTGGCTGTCCCTGTGGATGGAGGGAGCAGCAGACACCACAAAACTTGTAGTGGGGAAAAAAACACCATTCGCATCCTTTGAGTAACGGGATCCAAGATGGCAGCCACCGCACGCTTGGACCATTTGGGACTACTGGGCACACAGCCTTACAATGGAATGCGGCCCCAAATACCTCAAAATACTTCCATTTGTTAACATTTTTAACCAGAATTAGGAGGCATGGTGTTGATGATTCTCATAGAATGGGTGGACCCAAGAGCCATATCAGTACCATCAAAATGGCGGAACTGAGTTACATCAGCGCTGTCCTGCGAGAGTAGGACACCCGATGACATCTAATGAAAACAAGGAGCTCTCTGTGAAGGACAGGATGACAATAATTAATCCAGAAAGAATAAATACAGACCCTTTCCATCCCTCACGCCCATTCAATAGAAGCACAGTGGTAAACTGATGTCTCCTAGACCTCAGAACATTAGACAAGATCATCAGAAGGACAGGAAATGCTTCTCAAAATACTCCTCGAGACTCTAGAGAAGATCATCAAGGACGGGAAATTGCCACCCGAGTATCTTGTCACCCCAGTGTCCTGTCCAAGAGAATGTCATCCAGTGGATCTATTTGTCTGTTTTGTGTTGCTATAACACAATACCTGAAGACGAGTACTCATAAAGGAAAAAGGGTTCTTAGCTCATAGTTCTGAAGGTCCCTGAGCACCCACTCGGGGACCTACTGGCTACACCACTACATGGCAGATGGCATCGTGGTAGGGAATGACCACAAAGAGTGACAAAAGGCCCTAATTATCTCCCCGGGGCTCCATCTCTTAAGGATTCCACCACGGGTCCATGGATCATCACGTCTGCAGCTCATGAAACACGCTAACCCACCACCCAACCCCATCGGTGGGTGTCATGTACCAGTCAGCCTCGTATCATTGTACCCAAGACACATGACGAGAACTTTGAGGAGGACAGGTCCCATTTTGGCTCTACGCCTGAGGTGACGCTGAACATCATGGCAGAAGGGCTTGGGGGAGGAGAGCTGCTCAGCTCTTGGTAGCCAGAAAGACGAGGGGGGACAGAAAGAGGGGAGAGAGAGAGAAGCCAGGGACATGATATAGTCTCCCCAAAAGCCAGGGACAAGATATAGTCCCTAAGAGCATGTTCCCAGTGACCTACTTCCTCCAACTATAACCCACCTGCCTCTGGTTTCCACCTTCTCCCAGTTGTGCATTCGAATTCTGAACCCATCAAACACACTGAGGAGGGCACCGTCCAATTATGTCACCTCTGAGCTTTCCTGGGCTGCCTAACCCGGGAGCTCTTTGGAGGACACCCAAAGTGCCAACCATAACCGGGACCCAGTGTTGGGGGTACGTAGCGTGAGTCGTCCTTGTTCCAAACCCTGAAGAGAAAAGCCATGCAACCTGAGCTGTCATCCTTCCCAGAAATGTGACAGTCAGTGCTTGTCTGGTGACCCCTTTGGGTCTTATCCCCGAGGGGAAGGGTCCGTTGAGAGTGTCGGTCCCGGGACTTATCTCGCAGGCTTTGTGACTAAGCAGATCCTTGTGCCTCAGTAAGACGATAACTAAGCCCTAAATTCCGCGGGATTTTCCTTCTCTGCACAAAATGACCAGAGTGCATGAAGCCATCGCCTAAATCCCCGGGACTTTGTTACATAATCACGTCTATGAAATCCCTACAGAGTCGAGTGTCTTTTTTTGCAGCCACCAACGACATAACGTCCATGGCTCTAGGGAGACAGTCGGTTGCCCTCTTGAACCTCGATGGAGGATTAGGTGGACTCATATAGACCGCAGGGGGATTGGCGATTTGGTGGCTTTAGCTACAATTCTATTCTTAGCTCCCTTGATGGCTCATAAAGCTCTAAATCTCTTGAGCTGGTCACTGCCCTCCAGGTCTGCCATGGTTTTTGCACGTGTGGTCTCTGAAATGAGGGTCCTGGAGATGCCCACCTGCCAGGTTCTCAACTTGGGCATGTTTCAAAATGGCGCCCAGGAATGGATGGCTCCAAGAGACTTGTTGGACAGGACGGTGGTTTGAATATAGTTTGCTGGAAGATGGGTGGGATTGAGGTGGTGGGACCTTGAAGAGGTGGATTAATGGTGTCCCAAGGGACGGTGTCCATCTCCTATGACGGAATTAGGTCTCATAAGAGTGGGTTGCTGTCCAGGGAGGCTGTGCCATGCACCACACTCCTAGTACCTCCTGAATGTACTTGGTTACGTTCCTCCTTCTCCGCCATATTGTAACACAGCTGGGTGGCCCTTGACACAGCCTGAGGAATGCCGTTGTGGCCTTCCAACCATCAGAATCCTGGGGTCTACCTTTTTTCTTTTTACTTTACCCCGCCTCAGGTATTTTGTGATAGCAACACAAAATGGATTATAACTGGTCACAGACAGTGGACGCGGGCAGCCACGGCACATGTTTCACTCCCTGCCCGCTGTTCCCACGTCGCTCAGAGACCCGAGAGATAATGCAAAGACCTCAAAACCACAGAGCTGGGTGGTCCCACTGGAGGACGGCTGAGCAAGGAATTAAAGAGTACCAACCCACATCCTCCGGGGGGCAAAGAGTGGACGTTCGAATAACTGCCCGAAAAGAGAGGGGGGAAAGTCATCTGGGAGCCCAGGAGAAAAAAAGAGACAAAATATAAAAAATAGAGAAATAATTGTATGTTAAAAATGGGTTCAGTTCACTGAGTCCAATGAAGAAAAGAGTGAAGGTGGATATGGTGGATCCCAGCAACTTGGGAGGCTGAGGAAGGAGGACGGCAGGTGTGAGGCCAGCCTCAAGCACTTTGCCAGACTCTGTCTGAAAATAAAAAGGGGTGGGGGTGTAGCTCAGTGTTAGAGCACCCCTGGATTCAATCCCAAGAATAATAAGAAGAAGAAGAAAAATTTAAAAATAGATTGAAAAAAACATCAATGGAGTCTTGAATAACAAGTAACTCTAGACCCAGTGGATTAACCGTTCAGATAAAAAGTAAGATATTCTGAAATACGTCGGAGCTCAGTCAACAAAAGCAATCTATTGCTTCTCCAAAAAAAAAAAATAAATAAAAAGAGTATCAGGAATATCGATGCAAATTGAGACCTCGCTTTTGGACAATGTCGCGCCCCGGATGAATGACTCACCTCAATAGCAGAGGTGATGGACTAGATGACGGACAGCCGTGTCCGTGTAGCTGGGGTGAGGCCGAGAGGCGGAAAACAGGATTGCTTTTCAGAAAAGAGCCTCGTGACCCCAGCGACGGAAGTGGCAAGCACCTGGTGGAAAGTTCTCCAAGTTCTGACTCTTAGACTCGAGGTTATGGGAGAGTCAGAGCGATGGGGTTTGGTGGTCCCCCCGAGATTGACTCAATAGATAAAAAAAACTCAGAAAATACGTAACGCAGAAGATCTAAAAGATAAAAGAAGAAGAGAGAAGGATCCCGATGCGTATTTCTTCAAAGTGGGTGAGATAAAGGCGCTTAGTCATAGAGAATCAAATCTAAATTTATTCTTAGTTGTAGAAAATCAAATTTTTTACGTAGATGGATTCAAACTCTCTTAAAGAGACTATTGAGGACGTTCAGAGAAGGGGGTGATTCTTGAGAGGACTTAAGATACCGGATGCACACGCTACCTCATTAAGAGACCTCATTAAACGACACTCGTTAGGAGACCAGGACGAGGAAGGATTCTGTGCACGTTCCGTAGAGACGATTTTCTTTTTGTTTTTTCCAGATATTTTCTCTCCGAGGTTGGTTAGCTCCCCGATGCGGAGGGTGGAATATATTTCATGGCTGAGTGACGGAGTGAGGATCTGAGCTCAGGAATGGCAGGTCCCAGGGCACTGGGGTTGGAATCTCCAAATGGGAAAGGTGCTTTCCCCCCCGTCACTGTCTCCTCTCGGTAAGTGATCACGAGGGCGAACCAGTCCTCCCAGCTCCTAATGGCTGGAGGCACACGCTGCAGGGGTGTTAGCTTCATGGAGGAAAAAAAAATCACCAATATTCACGGAAAGGACAGTTTTTGCAGGGACCTTGTGATAAAGGTTTTTAAAAGACTGTTAAGTGATTCTACTAAGGACACTACCGTGTTTGTGCCATGCACACCTTCTAGAACCTTCAGCTACCTGTCCATGCCTCCGTTTATCTGTTTATCTACCTACCCTACATCATTATCCATCCATCCATCCGTCTGTCCATCTCTTCATCCATCCATCTGTCCATCAACCCACCTACCCACCTACCTGACATCATTATCTCTCCATCCATCCATCTGTCCATCAACCCACCTACCTACCTACCTGACATCATTATCTCTCATCCATCCATCTCTCCATCCATCCATCTATCAACCCACCTACCTACCTACCTGACATCATTATCTGTTCATCCATCTCTCCATCCGTCCATCTCTTCATCCATCCATCTGTCCATCAACCCACCTACCTCCCTACCTACCTGACATCATTTTGTCTCCATGCATCCATCCATCCATCCATCCATCCATCCATCCATCCATCTGTCCATCCATCCATCTTTCCATCAACCCACCTACCTCCCCACTACCTGACATCATTATCTCTCCATCCGTCCGTCCATCCATCCATCAATCCATCTGTCCATCCATCCATCTCTCCATCAGCCCACCTACCTCCCCACTACCTGACATCATTATCTCTCCATCCATCCATCTCTCCATCCATCCATCCATCCATCCATCTCTCCACCTACCCTCCTACCCCCCTACCCTCCTGACACCACTATTGATCCATCCATACATCTACCTACCTACCCACCTCTCCTGCGTGTGGTTCTCCATCAGGAGCAATTTCGCCCACCGTGAGGCCATCTGGCACCAGCCAGACACGTCATGGAGTGTCACACTGTGCTGATTCCTACACGTAGAGACCAGATGCTCCTCAGCACGCTCCCGGGCACCCAGCGGTCCCCGGGATGAGATTTAGGCGGCCCCAAATGTTTGAAGCGTAAGGTCAGAAACGCTGGTCTGCAAATATTAACAGGTAAAAATCCACGCTTTCCAAACGCGCTCTGCGTGGACCGTCGCGGAGCCGCCCGAGGAACACACTCTACGGAGCAGTCGCCTCCCATCTGTTTGGACCCCGTTGCTTCTCGACTGGGGGCTTGTGTCTGGCGTCTGGTATAGGAGGTGAAGCCGTCTGGTCAGGTTCCACTCTGTGACGGAGGCTGAACCCTCCTCTCTCCCATGACCACAGATGGCGCCCGAAACTCAGACCGACCTTCTGAATGCACAGAGCTTTAACTTTTGGGGGCCGAGGTGCGGGTTCTACATTGTGAACGACGCCGGGCAAGGACGACTTCTCTGTCCCCTTCCACGTCACTGAGAATGGAGGCTAACGAGAGACCTGGCCGACCGCCACCCAACCCCAAGGACTTCCCCTGCTGCCATTTTGCATGGTGTAGACTCATAGTGGATTAATCCACTTGGATGGACTCACTGGGTGGAGACTGCAGCAGGTGGGGTGTGGCTGGAGGAGGGGGTCCCTGGGCTGTGCCTTTGGGGTCTCTGTCCTGTCCCTGGTGAGCAGAGCTCTCTCTGCTCCCTGGTGCCATGTCCTGAGCTGCTCTCCTCCTCCAGGCCCTGCCGCCATTTTGTTCTGCTCCCCTTGGGCCAGAGCCATGGAGTCGGCCACCAGGGACTGAGACCTTTCTAAAGCTGTGACCAGAACAGACTTTTCTTCATCTTCATTTCTCTTGCTGGGTCTTTTGGTCCCAGTGATCAAAAGGGTGACGGAAGCAAGTCCCATTGGCCACGTGCCACCTTTTACCTCGATAAGGTCTCCGAGGTCTTCTTCTAACAGACTGGAGAGCGCCTCCCTGGGTGCAATCTTAAAGCCTCTCCAGGTCACTTTTGAAACAACCTGGTGACGTGCCAACGCGATGTGTGCCCATCCACTTTCCACTAGTGGAACCCTGACCTCGGATGATTGACGTACAAAAGAGAAAGGGTTGAAGGCGGCTCTCGGTTTCAGAGATTTCAAAGTTCCTCGGAGCCATCGCTCTTAAGGATCATCGTGGTGGGAAGGATGGGGTGCAGGAGATCATTCACTTGTGGACAGGAAGTCGGGGAGGAAGAAGAAGGCACTGGAATCCCGCACATACACAATGGAATATTACTCAGTCATGAAGAAGAATGCAATGATGGCATTTGCAGGTAAATGGGTGGGCCTGGGGAATATCCTGCTCACGGAAATAACCCGGACCCCCCAAAACCAAAGGCTGAGTGTCCTCTCTGTGATATGTGGACGCTGACTCATGCAGTCACTGCCAGAGGCGGGCAGCAGGTGGACACTAGAGCTCTATCAACAGTGCACAGCAGGACCCTTCCTGTCTGCGTTGACAGACAGCATCTCCTCACCGCTTTCCCAGAGCCGTCCTGCCTGGGAGTCCCCCCAAGGTCCACCAGCGAACCCTCCTCTAAGCCCACGGAACCCACAGGGGTCCCCTCCCAGCCCCGCGAGGCCAACAAGAAAATCATCAAAAGGATCCTCAAGAACCCTATTTCTGCAGCCCGTAAAGAGACTCTGTAATACCGTTCCCACCCTTGACACATGTCCAGCTTACGGGGAGCCCAGGGCCGGCTCCTTTCACTCAGAGCAAACCTGAGAAATGACCGCAGCATCCCCCAACCCCAGTCCAGCGTCTCAACAAAGATGGCGCGACCCACTGTGGATGGGAGGTGCTCGAGGGACCTCCCAGGGACTCCCAGAGACGCTGGCTGGGGAGGGTCATTCAGGGCCCTGGCCAGTTGCCGGCCACCTCGCAGAGGGGGCCGTCGAAGTTCCAGTCCTCAAGATTGAGGACTCAGCTTGTGCAACGGCTTGCACACGTCCACCCAGAACGCTGTCCACCAGCATTTGACCAAGTTCTCGCACTCCTCAGCTTATACCATGAGGACTTAAAATGGGCACTGTCCAGGGACATGGCCACATCCATCTTCACGGCAGCTCGATTCACAGCTAAGCTACGGCCCCAACCTCGGGGCCCTTCAATACAAAAGTGGATAAAGAAACTGTGGTATGCATACTAAGTGGAATATTACTCGGCCATGAAGAGGAACGAAGTGACGGCATTTGTAGGTAAACGGACGGAGCTGGACACTCTCATGCTCAGTGAAATAAGTCAATCCCCCCCAAAAAAACAAAGGCCGAATATTCGCTCTGACATGCGGCCGCTGATTCACAATAAGGCGGAAGGAAGCGACAGAGCCTGACCTTTGCTGTTCAGGGTCTCTTCTCTTATCTTGCAGATGACTTCTTGGGCTTTGGCGTCATTGTTCCCAGCTACAAGGGAAAAGGAAAGAAAGAATTACAAAAAAAAAACATGCAAACCGTGAGTGACATGGCCTCCGACTTGTCATCCTCCTGCCTCAGCCTCCAGAGCCCCTGGGACGATAAAGATGAGACACGGGTTGGAGCTGACAGGGAGCTTTGACGGACAGGTGACCAGAAGCTCTTGGGGGCCTTCAGAGGGGCAAGGTGGCCCGGGACACCAGCCAGAATCGTCTGAACGGAAACCTCGGCCTCCATGAGCCGACCCGAACCTTTCCTCTCTCTAAGCTGCGGACCTCGGGTGTTTTCTCACAGCTCTGTCTCCATCACCACTGAGAGGCGGGAGCCCCGGCCTCGGGATCCCAGGTCCTTTTACTGCGCAGGAAGTGTCTGCTGCTTCCTTGTTCCTGTTGGGAGGACTGTGTGGATCTCGGTCAGGACGGCCGCTGTGGAAAACCGCCAGGAGCTTCCTCGATGAATTTAGGGTAGGTCGACCATGGGAGCTACCCATCTCCTCACCGGGCATCCAACCCAAATGGATCAGCGTGCGGGGGGTGGGGGGGGGGGAACACAGGCTCCGCCATATGCATTTCAGCAAGGTGCAGAAGCCAGTGACCTCGGTGCCTATCAACCACAGAAAGGACAGAAGTCGTCTATGGGTGGAATACTATACAGCCATGCAAAGGGACGCTGCTCTGTCATATCTCAGCAGCACGGGAGGATCCGGAGGGCCTTCCGCTAAGTGAAATAAGCGAAGTACGGAAAGCAAACGGGCAGGGATGTCCCGAGACTGTATCACAGTAACGAGATGGCAGACATTAAAAAGAAAAAAAAAATGTTAGGCGGGTGCACACCTCTCATCCCAGCAGCTTGGGAGGCTGAGGCAGGAGGATGGCAAGTTGGAGGCCAGCCTCAGCAACCGAGCGAGGCTCCAAGCAGCTCGGCGAGACCCTGAAGCAGATTGTGCATCCGCACGTCCCAAGGAGCTCGCCGGCCTCCGGGTTTCCCTGTCCCTGAATATCCACTTCCCGGGGTTTGCTCTACCTGACCGCTGGGTCCACCTGGAAGTGGCCACCTACAAGAGAAATCCCGAGTCCCCTCCCCGGGGGACAAGAGAAGCAATCATAAAGGTTCACCTATGATGACGTGCATGCCCAGCCTGGCCAGGTACTTGGCGGTGGCGAAACCGATGCCATCCGTGCCTCCCGTCACGATGGCCACGCGGTCCGGCTGCCGGCAGAAAACTGAGGAGGAAGCAGAAAAAAAAAAAAAAGGTTTAAAAAGCAGCGTCCAAGCCGGGAGGGTAGCACCCGCCTGTCATCCCAGGTGCTGGGGAGGCTGAGGCCGGAGGATGGCAAGGTGGAGGCCAGCCTCAGCCACTCAGCGAGGCTCTGAGCAATTTGGTGACATCCACACCCCTCCAGCTGCCCAGGTGACACTCTGGAACCCGACCGTGGGCAGCAACAACCCTTCCTTGTCCACGCCCTGGAGCACCCAGGTGCACACCCCCCAGGACCAGGATCCACAGAGAAGCAACGGGTCCCCACTTTGTCCCCGTCCTGAGCATGCCGGTCCTCATAGGAAATGGGCTGGCCCTCTGGGAGTTGGGTGGGCCTCACCCAATCAGTCGACGCAATGAAACGGGGTGAGGGCAGAGTGGGGCTCTCGAGCCAGCGGAGCAGTGCCCGACGCTGGGACCCGACCCACAAGGGAGCAATAGGAAGATGGATCGTGACTGCTGAGGAGTGCAGTCGCTCTTCTGGCACAGGGGACCTGGGACGCTCGCTGCTTCGGGGACGAGGACCCCGGGTCTCGCGCGGATGGGGGGTGGGGGTGACTCTCCTTTTGCTGCTTGTGGCCTGCGAATGAGCGAATCCGCGAGTGCAGAACGTGCAGCGCAGAGCGCCGACTGTATTCCCCCGCGTGCACTGGCGGGGTGCACCCGGGCGGGGTGCGCTGTGTGACCCCCAGGGGCAGCTCAGACCTCACTGATGGGACTGGGGGGTCAAGACGCCCCGGGATGGGATGGGGGGGGCAGGTCAAAGCTGGACACAGGGAGAGGGGACGCGCAGGTCCCTGCGCCAGGCCTGGAGAGCCACTGGGCAGCGGTGCCCTCCCCGGTCCCTCCCGGGCCTCCTGGCAGATTCTGTCACATTGTCCCCGGGGCTAAAGCCTCCGCGCCTTTCCCGCCTTTAATCTTGGGTTAATCCCGACTCCCAGATGTCGGCTCCTGTCGGGGGAGATCAGAGGGGACCGGCGGCTCTCCCAATTGGGGGCCAGCCCTGGCCACCTCCCCCAGCCCATCATGCAGCTGGTGTCCGGGGACTTCAATCTGCAGGCTCTGCGCGCCCGCCCGCCCCCAGGACCGTGTGCAAAACGATCCCCGATCCCCGGGCTACATTGGCGCTGGAGGCAACCGTGCAACTGGACAGACAGGAGACGCACCCACGGCCCCCCTCACCCGGAGAAGCCCGGGCAGGTCCCCTGCTAAGTTTAGAACCCGCTGAGGTCACGCCCCTGGGGCCAGTGGCTAAGCTGGGGGGCTGACCTCATGCCTTCCTGGAGGCCAGCCTCAGCCTGGGCGAATTCCCGGCACCGAGGGCTCCGCCCACCTGCTCCGCTCCCGCCTCCCTCTCCTCTGTGGGAAAAGAGGTCTTTGTAACCACCTCCCCGCGTGCAAAGGAGCAGAAAAGGAGCAAACAGTCCCCAGGTGTGCAAGGAAAACACGGGCAGGGGACATGGTGTGCAGCCGGCGCTTGTGTGTCATTCCAGGGGTCTGGAGGCTGAGGCAGGAGGACGGCAAGTTGGAGGCCAGCCTCTGCAAGTTAGAAACACCATTTCTCAAAATAAATAGTAATAATAATAATACTAATACTAATAATAATAATAATAATAATAGGGCTGGGGGTGTAGTTCTGTGGTTCAGCGCCCCTGGGTTCAATCCCTACCACAAAGAAAGAAATAAAAATGAAAATAAATAAAATTTCTCTGAGACCGCCCATCCGCGGGAGCCCCAGACGGGCATGGCCGTCACAGCAGAGGGTGACATCTATTTGAAAAGGACGAGAATGTTTGGAAACCAGGAAATCAGGATGCTCATGCACGTCTGCAAACGGGTTTAAAAAAAAAAAAAAAACAGCATTTTACAAAGTCCTAGGGTCTCCTAACTGGAGGTGAGGCCTGGGGGGGAGGGTAGTGGGATCCCCTGAGGTCCTGAGGGTCACCATTGGTGGCTCTGTAAGAGGAGACCTGAGGCAGCACGAGTGCGCCTCTCTCTTGGCCTTCCACCCTCCAGAACCTTCCAACCAACCTTCATTCTTTATAAATCACCTGGTCTCGGGTGTCTTGTCACAGCTACAGAAAACGAACCAAGAGGTCCAGGTGGGCCTGGGGGGGTCTGCATCTACCGGGGCGGATGGCGCATGCGCTCCCAGGGCAGGAGAGCTGGTGAGTGACAAGGGTCCCAGACGTCTGTCCAGTCTCTACACAAAGTCCTCGGGGACAGGTCCTTTAAGCAGCTGCTTCTGAGACACAAAGAGAGCAGGAGGGGGGCGGAGGCCCAGGCGCAGGGTCTGCAGAGCCTCAGCGGCTGCTCCCTGACCCCCGCAGCCAGAGCCCAGCCGCTGACCCCCAGCTGGCCTCCTGACCCCCACCAGCCTCGCTCAAAAGCTCAGCGGGCGGGCGCAGCTGGGATCCGGGCCTCTCTGCAAAAGCAGGAAACCGGCCTCAGCTCGGGAGGGAAGCGAGAGGCAGGAAACAGTGCAGCTCCTGCTGCTGCAGCCCAGCGCGGCCCCTGGACGCTCCGCTCCGCCGGCAGGAGCTGTGGGCGCTGCAAATGCCCGCGGCGGGCTCTGAGCATGTGCAGGAGAAAGAAGAGTCTGAGGTCCGGGAGGCCCGCACCACCACCGCCTTTGCCAGCTACTGGCTGCTTCCGGTTGTTGGATGTGTGGTTGGTTTTATTTTTTTCCCCCGTGTCCCTTGGCAGGGCAGGTCGGAATTTGCAAGTGACAACTGAGAACTAAAGAAAAATGCTAGAAAAAAAAAAAAAAATACTTAAATGAAGGTCTTGTGCACACGGATTTTTTTTTTTTTTGAGTGCTGCAGGGCTCCCTAAGAGTCTCCTGTCACAGTCACGTCGGGGCCGGACAGATTTGGTGCAAAATAGAAGAACTAACAGGGGGAAAGGAAGGGGGAAGCGCTTCCTCTGGAACCTTGGTGCAGCCTGAGTCCCTACACCCTGTGTCCCCAAGCCTCTACCCACCGTCACCTGTTTGTTTTTTTGGCACCAGGGATTGGACCCAGGGACACTTAACCACCGAGCCGCGTCCCCAGCCCTTTCTATATCTCAGTTTTAGAAATAGTTCTTGCTAAGCTGCCTAGAGTCTTCCTCATGCAGAGGCTGGCCTCCACCTGGCGATCCTCCTGCCTCAGCCTCCGTCTCCCAAGCTGCTGGGTTTATAGGCATGGATCACCACGTCCAGTCCCAAGTTCCCTTTAAAAGGACCCCGAACCCCCAAATGCCCCGATCCCTCTCAAGGTGGCCTGCGCTCTGCCCCACAGAGAGCCCCTCTGGATCTCCTAAATAAATCTCCGGGCATCAACAAGTGACCGGTGCCCACATGAGGTCCCCCTGTTTGGGACCTCCTTGGGCTACTGCACCCACCGAGTCCCTTGGGTATCTGACGCCAAAGAGAGAAAGAGAAAAGAAAAACGCAAAAAAAACCACATCTGAACTCAAGGCTGCAAGACCCAGGGCCAGACCTGAACTGTGAGTGGCCGGGACAGGTGTCCTTTAAGGCCAGCGAGGACCAGCCTGTGGGCAGACCCGAGGGTCCCGGGGACGGACGCCCGCGCAGCAGACGGAGCCCAGGAGCAGCGGCGGCTTTGCGTCTCTGGTTTATTGAGCAGAGTCCAAGGTCGGAGCTTCCAGGAAGGCAAGGGGAAACCGGCAAGAAGCGCAAAATCCCAACATTGTCGCGAGATACAAAAAGTGCCGCTGTCCACCTGAGCCTGTCCCTAGCCCAGCCCCGTGGGCACCCTGGGCGCTCCCAACTCGCACAAGGAGCTGGGTGCCTGGGGACCACGGAGCTCTGCGTTCCCTCTCTTACGGAATGGAGCAACGTCCCCAACGGGAAAAGCGGTCCTACATTTAGCAGCGCCTATCCAGGTTCCCGGGGAACCCTTCCCGTCAGCCAATTCCGAAAAAAAAAAAATATATATATATATATATTAAGTTTTATTTTTATTTTTTTGCAAATTAAATGCTCCCCCACGAGCTTGAGTTTTTTTAATAGAATTCAAACGTCTTCTCCCATCCGAGAACCTCAAATTCCCACCTCCATGGCGGGAAGTCGGCCTCAAGCAGGTTTAAACAAAAGCAGAAAAAGAAAAAAAAAAAATTAGGGGTCTTTTACTGCCCCCCCCCCCCCGAAGAAACCTAAAAATAGCTCACCTCTGTTCATGCGTCACAAATAAAACCCAGAACCGCAAGATGCATGAACTACACGGCTTAGAAGTGGCTTCAAGAGCAGGAACGCTTATAATCCCAGGTGCTTGCTCGGGAGGCTGAGGCAGGAGGATGGCGAGTTCAAAGCCAGCCTCAGCCACAGCGAGGCCCTGAGCCGCTCAGGGAGACCCTGTCTCTAAATGAAATGCAAAACAGGGCTGGGGACGGGGCTGCCTGAGGTCCCCCACCCTGTGTCGCCAAGCCTCTCCCCACTGCCACCTGTTTTTTTTTTTTTTTTTTTTTGGGGGGGGGGGGGGGGGTGGGCACCAGGGATTGAACCCAGGGACACTGAACCGCTGAGCCACGTCCCCAGCCCTTTTTATATTTCCCTTTTAGAAACAGGTCTTGCTAAGCTGCCGAGGGCCTCGCTGGTCGCAGAGGCTGGCCTCCAACTCTTGATCCTCCTGCCTCAGCCTCCCAAGCTGCTGGGATTATGGGCCCTGACCACCGTGTCCAGTTCTCGGGGTGGAAATCAAGCATCAGCCGTTGCCAGGCTTTTGAGGAAGCTGTGGCCGTTGGTTTGTGGAAGGTGACCGAGGACAGGGCACCCCCCCGTCGTGTGCGTCCTTCCTTCTCGGCTGGTGACTGTCCAGTGTCCACTGAGGCGGCCCCTAGAGGAAGCCCCCGTCCCTGAGCCCGAAGAAGCCGCCGCTGGCCGGGTCCCCCAGCGGGAACAGCTGCTCCGGGTCGAGCCCCCACTCGCCCTCGTCCTCGTCCTCGGGCTCGGCCTCGACGGCGGCCGCGGCGGCCCGGCCGTTCTCGTAGAGGAACACCTGCTGGTCCACGTGCGCGGGGGCCAGCCGGTTCCGCTTGGCGCTGACCACGTTGGCGGCGGAGCCGAAGAGGCGCTCGGGGGGGAGGCGCGTGGCGGCCACGCACCAGTACTTCTGCAGGACCTGGGGCAGCACGGGGAAGAGCGCCAGGCGGTCGGACCACCACTTGAGCGGGTCCTCGTGGAGGCCGAGGACCTTCTGCGACTTGAAGTTGCTCAGCTCCTCCAGCAGCTGCGCGTGCACCTCCTCCTGGTCCTCGGCGCCGGCCGCCGGGCAGAAGATCTCGGCCATCAGGCTGTGGATGGCGCTGGCCGGCCTCTTGGCCGGGGGCTCCTCAGAGCCCGCCGACGGCTTGTCCTCGGCGGGCAGCGGTGGCGGAGGCGCGGGGCAGCCGCTGTCCTTGGCCTTGTCCAGCAGGCCCTTGGCCTCCTCCACGACCCGGTTCTCCACCTGCTGCCTCTCGAAGGCCGAGAGGAAGGGCAGCCTCTTGTAGCGCGGGTCCAGGAAGGTGGCCACGTTGAGGAACAGGTCGGTCTCGGGCGCCTCCTGGTAGGTGCGGCTCAGCTCCTTGGCCATCACCTCCTTGGCCATGCTCAGGTCCTTGGGGTCGCCGTCCTTGGCGTGCAGCGTCGTGTTGAGCAGCATGTGCAGCAGCGGCTTGACCATGCTGATGGTCGGGTGCCGCGCGACGGCCAGCACCTCGGCCACCTGCTTGAAGGGCTGCAGCAGCTCCACGAGGCCGTCGATGGTGGCCCACTCGGCGGCCTCCAGCAGGAGGTGGTGGTTGTTGCTGTCCTCCACCAGGACGCCCGCGATGGCGAACTGCTGCTCCCGCAGCCGCTGCAGCATGGCCAGCGTGCTGCCCCAGCCGGCCACCCGGTTGCTGACCAGCATGCAGCGCGCGGCGCCCTGCAGCCTCTGCTTCTCGGCCAGCATGGACCTGGCCACCGACGACTGCTGGAAGTAGGCCACCAGGCGGCGACAGCGCGCCAGCAGCGCGGCCAGCTTGGGCAGCCGGAAGGCCTGCTGGATGGCCGCGTCGAAGGCGCGGCCCAGGCACGGCATGTGCACGGGGACGTCCAGCAGCGAGCAGGCCTGCGCCACGTCCTTGCCGCAGTCCGTGGTGGCGCCGGAGACCTTGGCGCTGACGCCCCACTCGATGAAGGTCTCGTAGAGGACGCGCGTGATGGTCTCGGCCGCGTTCTCCTCGGGCACCTCGAAGGTCTTCAGGCACCGCGACGCCACCGACAGGCAGTTGGGCGACGCCAGGCCCAGGAAGTGCGCGGCCAGCGTCACGTAGGCGCGGTTCTGGTTGTCGCTGCGCCACAGCTCGGTGGACACGCCGCACCAGGCGGCCTCCGCCAGCTCCTTGCGCACGGCCTCGCGCACCGCCCCGTAGCGCGCGGGCAGCGCCCGGCTGCAGAAGAACCGGGCGCTGGGCAGCTCGTAGCGGGGCTCGGCCGCCCGCAGCAGCGCGCGGAACGCGGGCTCGTCCACGGTGGACGCGGGGAAGAGCCCCTCGCAGAGCAGCGCCAGCACCGCGCCCGTCAGCTCCTGCTGCCGGCGGCCCTCCAGCCCCGGCTTCCCGGCCAGCGCGTCCTGCGCCCCTGGCAGCTGCGACGACGACGACGGCGGGGGCGGCGGCGGCGGGGGCTGCGACGTCGAGGGGGACGAGGACGAGGCCGCGGAGGAGGAGGCGGCGTCGGGCTTGAGCTTGGAGAAGGCGGTGGCGAAGGCCTCGCGCATCTGCTCCGTGTTGCTCTTGATGAACTCGCAGAACTCCTCGGGGTGGTTCTTCTCCAGGTGGTAGGAGAGGTTGGACGTGTTGCCCGAGTAGGCGATCTGCGACATGCAGATGCGACAGTAGATCTTCTTCCACTGCAGGATGCACCCCTCGGCGTTGGTGTCGAAGCCGAAATACTTCCACACCTTGCTCTTGGCGCGGGGGTGCGCCACCAGCTTCAGGTCGGCCTGCGACGGCTCCCCCGCCTTGCTCTCCATGGCGTCGTCGGCACGGCCGGCCGGGCGACCGCTCAGGCGCGGGCACCTGCTAAATAAGCACCAAGACAAACACAGCGTGAGAAGAGACGCGCGCCACGGCCCCCCGCCGGGGACACAGCCAGGC
Organism: Marmota flaviventris; assembly: GCF_047511675.1. Classification (NCBI taxonomy): domain Eukaryota; kingdom Metazoa; phylum Chordata; class Mammalia; order Rodentia; family Sciuridae; genus Marmota; species Marmota flaviventris. The sequence goes on from NC_092518.1 coordinate 643,836, forward strand.
GCAGGGCAGGGCCGAGCGGGCATGCGCGGAGCAGCGCAGCCGTCCATCAAAGGCACCGCGCATGCGTCTCGCTCGCTTGCAGAGCTGGGAGCCCGACACTAGGGGGCGCGGCTCGGGTCACTGCAGACGCCCCAGGCAGCCCATCCGGCTCCAGGTCCCTGTCCAAGGCCTTGGGCCAAAGACCCAGAGGGTGCACCATGGGGAGGGAGTTCCGAGCGCAGGACGCGGGGAGACCCACACCCTTCAGGGCCCGCGGGGAGCAGCAACCAGCCCCCAAGGTCAACAGAGGTCAGTCCTGGGCAGCCCAGAAGCGGCAACGGGATGCTGCTTTGGCTACCAGGGTCTTGAGTCTGGCCACGAAGCGTTGGACCCCAACTTTTCATGCTTCCAAACGAACGCCGCAGGCTCAGGAGCAGCCTAAGTGCATCTGTGCTTGGGGACACACATGCACCTAGGAGCTCTTGGAGCAGAAGATTGGATGATCCGTGAGACAGCCACATCCCCCGGTCCTTGGAGCCGCCACCCAGGGTCCCCTCTGTGCGCAAGGACCTCCAACACAGCTCGGTTTTCTTAAGAGACACTGGGGACCCCTAAACCAGGCGCGGTGGCCCACGCCTGTCATCGCAGCAGCTCAGGAGGCCCAGGCAGGAGGACGGTGAGTTCCAAGCCGGCCTCAGCCAAAAGGAGGCTGGGAGCCACTTAGCAACGCCGCCACGGTCTCTAAATGAAATATGCAAACGGCTGGGGATGCAGCTGGCTCCGTGGTTAAGTGGCCCTGGGCTCAATCCCGGTTTAAAAATGAATTAAAAAATAAGTTAAAAGAGAGACACAGGCTGGGGACACTCACAAGCTGTCAGCGCTGAACTGAAGCCAAACCACAAAGCGGACCACGGAACCCACGACGCAGTGCTCAGAGCCAAGCCAAGAAATGTCCCCCACGGCCCAGGCAGGCTGCAGAGGACCCACCTCCAACCCAAGACCACGGCCACGAGGGAGCCGGGCCTCGGACCTCGTGTGCAAACAGGGTCTCTGCAGAGGTGGTCAGTGCAGGGCCCTGAGATGGGCTCCTCCTGGGGCAGGTGGCCCTCGTGCCATGGCCGTGTCCTCCCCAGAGACAGAGGAGGGGACACAGACCCAGAGGAGGAGCCCCGTGGAGACGGAGGCAGAGACTGCAGTGAGGGGCCACCAGCCCAGGGTGGGGCTGAGGACCAGGTTCCTTTGCAAGACCCCAGAGCCCTGCTTGTGCCGTGCTGGGGGGTGGGGAGAAGCACTCAGCAGGACACGCAGGTGGACTTCCAGAGAAGGGGACCCCTGAGCTGCTCACGACTAGGCCAGCGAGGGTAGCATACCCAGGGCGGAAACGTGGGCCAGGTGCTGGAGATGCCTTCCTGCTGGCCCAGGGCCACTAGTCTGACCCCTGCAACAGCGTGGGGCGGTACGGGCACTGCCCACTGGGTCCTCGTCACCACTGTTGTGTTCCTATAGAGTGACCACCAGGGCCACTTTTATGTTTTACATAAAACATGAAAGTTTTACATCCGATTTATTATTATTATTATTATTATTATTATTGCTATTATTATTGGGCTGAATAGGTCCCTGGTACCTGTAGGAAAGTTTCATATTTAATATTTAATTTATTATTATTATTATTATTAGGCTGAAGAGCTCCTGATACCTGGGAGAAAGTGATATTTCAATTTATTATTATTATTATTATTATTATTATTATTATTATGAGGCTGAAAAAATTCTGGTATCGGGAAGAATTTATTACCTGGTATTCAGTAATTATTTATTACTTACTCTGATCACCATTACTATTTGGCAGAAAGAGGTCGCAGAACATGAAGGAAAATTTTTAATATACAAAATTGGTTATTAACTTTATTATTTGTTATGATTTTTCTATTTGTTGCCAAGTGCGGTGGCACACACTTATCATCCGAGTGGCTCCGGAGGCTGAGGCCGGAGGATCGCAAGTCGGAGGCCAGCCTCCGCAACTTAGCAAGGCCCTAAGCAACTCAGGGAGACCCCTGTCTCTAAATAAAATATAAAAAGGGCTGGGGACGGGGTTCCAGGGTGAAGCACCCCTGGGTTCCATCCCTGGTACCCCCCAATAAATTATTTATCATTTTTGTTATTATTTGGAAATGAGAAGGCCTGGTACCCGGAGGAAAGTTTTGCATTCGATCATTCTTACTTTTATTGTTGTTATTGCTCTTATTTAAGTCCTGAACTTGGAGGAAAGTTTCCTACATTTTGTCATTATTGATCATTTATTATTCTTATTATTATCCCTTTTATTAATTAGGCTGGAAAGGTCTTGGCACCCAAAGGAAAAAACTTTTTCAATTATTATTATTTATTATTACTGATGCTAATATTTGGCTAAAAGAGATTCTGGTGGCGGTTATTATTATTATTATTAGGCTGAAAGAGATCCTGAGAGAGTTTATTATCATTATTATTAATTTTTATTGCTATTTTTATTAGTATTTGTTCAAAAGAGGCCCTGGTACCTAGAGGAGCATTTTATATTCATTTTTAGTTTCTCTGTTTCTTTTGGGGTATCGGGGATTGAACTCGGGGGCCCTCCACCCCTGAGCCCCGTCCCCAGCCTTATTTTGCATTTTATTTACAGACAGGGTCTCCTTGAGCTGCTTTGGCCTCGCTTTGGCGGAGGCTGGCTTTGAACTCATGATCCTCCGGCCTCAGCCTCCCCAGCTGCTGGGATGATAGGCGTGTGCCGCCGCGCCCGGCTTATATACAATAATTTTCAGCGTCATGATTATTCTGAACAGGGTCCTGAGGCCTGCAGGGCAGCGTGGGATTCGACTGTGGTCATTACTGTCATTATTGCTCCTGTTTGATTGACAGGCGCTGGTAGCTAGAGAATGTCTTATCAGCAAGTTACAGATAGGACCCGACGATGGCCCTGGGCCTGGAGCACGCCCCTGTCCTCGACCCAGCTTCCAAGGACCCCGCCTACAGGTGCCACCTGTCAGTTCCCCAGAACCTGCTGCCACAGGGACCCGGGAGCCCCAGCTGCAGGTACAGTTGGCTCCAGGCGCTCCCAGGCTGGTCTCAGGGTCCCTGAGCGGCTGCCCAGGCAACCCCCCCCGGGGTCTTGCCTTTTCTGATTCCTCATGTGTGAGCCAAGGGCTGCATTTTCCACATATTGTCCCCCAGACCCAAGCAAAGCCACAGTATTTCCTCAGGGACGCGGTGACCTTGAAAACCAAGTCAGGAGACTGCACCAATGAATATTGCCTACAGGGAAAGAGGGAAGGGTATAAAAAGATATCCCAGGAAGCTCTGGTGTCCATCACATGGGGAAGGAAGGAAGGGAGGGAGGGAGGGGAAGACACAGTGGCTTGGGAGGCTGGGGCAGGAGGACGGCAAGTTGGAGGCCAGCCTCAGCAACTTAGCAAGGCCCTAAGCAACTTAGCGAGACTCTGTCTCTGAATAAAAAAATAAAACAAAAAGGCCTGGGGATGTGGCTCAGGGGTTAACACCCATGGGGTCAAACCCCAGCACCAAAAAAACTAACAAATAAGCATTATGTCCTGTAAAAAAAATACATATTTTTTTTGGTCTGCGCATGAAAAATAAAATACACGTCTGCAGGGGTCGCTCCCTGGTCGCTTTGCAAACCTGAGGCCCTGGGTTCTGGCCCAGAACTGCAAAAATAAAGCAAAATTTAGAAATAAAACCAGTACAGAAAAAATGAGCATTAAAAGATGCTCATCTGCAACATAAAAAATGGGTCCTTTTCTCCCACTTTTGGAAATATTCACCTTATACAAAGGTCTGCATTCTTCACAAAGCCCCGTGTTTTCGGGCTCTTTATTAAGCGCCGTTGGCATACGGGGTGTGAAGTTTGTTTCCCTCAGGGTCACGTTGGGTGATTGACAGGCCTGCACCCCACACCTCTGCACCCGGATGCACTTTGGGCTACAAAATGCAATCATTCACCTCCCGCCTCTTACGATGTGATTGACAGGCCTTCCTTAAAAGGTGGGCCATTTAGATGCGGCCTCCAGGAGGTGGGGACAGACCCTAACTTGCCCCGCCAACCCCTCCCAGCTGAGGAATGCCATTCCTTTGCAATTAGTTTGCTTCTCGGCAGAACGCAGTTGAGCTGGGCTTGCAGTCAGACTCCAGGGTGGACTTTCCCCGCCCTCAGCCACACCGGAGGGCACAACCCAAGCTGGATGCAGCCCCTTTATTAAAAAAAAAAAAAAAAAAGACTCTGAAAGCCCGGTTTGTTTGCAATCCTCCTGCAAAGCCCAGGGTAAAGGTCAAGCTTTGCACGTTCAGAACGAATCAGAAGCTGGATCCACGGCACAAAATGAAACAAAGTGACATTTTTGAGCGGGGACGGAACATGGAGGCCTCAGGCAGAGAGGGCAAGGCCCGGCCTGCCCTGCCAGCTCCAACAATGGCCCAGGCGACCGGAGGGGAAGGACGTCACTTGGAGAATGCAAAAACTGTCAATCAAGGTGCACGAGAAGGGACCTCCCTCCAGGTGCCTGGGGCCACCGGTTCCTCTCCACCGAGAGCTTTTTAACGACTTTTTTTTTTTTTTTTTTGATCCACAGGTGGGACCCCCAGTGGCCCAAATGGCAGCTGCCCAGGTTCCCCGAGGCCGTGTCGGGCAGGCAGCAGCCCTCGCTGAGCTCAGCTGAGCGCATTCCCGCGCAGGCGACGCGGCTGTCGCCAAGCAAAGCTTGCACGGACGAGCACCGGCGGGCAGGCTGCACCTGGGCCCCGCCAGGGACTGCCCCTGGCAAAGGGACCTTGCCTCGCAGCTCCCTCCCAGGGCCAGTTCCTTGCACCACCCTCTCCCGTCACTCCCAAGCGGCTCAAAAATACTGAAAGTCACTTTTTCAGGAAGCAGAAAGGTGACCCCAGGCGACATTCAAATGGACCCTTCCCCGGGCTGCCAGGCCGAGCGCCCCACGTGGCTGTGCCTTTCAAGAGCGCGCGGGCCCCGGGAAATCGAGTCATTTCGTAACCACACGCGCCTGCCACCAGCCCGGCCCGCCCCGGGGTCGCAGGGGCGCCCTGCGCAGTTGGCCAGGCCGAGAGGCAGACCTGGACCCGCCCGCGAGACGCCAGGGTGCACGCTCGCGCCCGGAGGCCGGGGAGTGACTTTGCTTTGAGAGTGAAGCTGTCCTTGGGGGCACCGCCTCTCGGTGGCCTGTCACGCCCCGGGACTCTGTCCCTACAAACGCGCCGGCGCTGGCTCGGACCCCCGCGCAGAGCCGTGCAAATGCCCGGTGCGCGCGCACCCCGCGGCCTCCCCCGGGCCTCGCAGGCGGAGGCTGCGCGTCCCCCGGGCGCTCCCCGGAGGCCCCGGAACAAAGTTGCGCCGGCGGAAGCGCCGCCCCCCGCAGCCTCCCCGCGGCCCGCTGCGCCGCCGGCTCCACCTCCCGGAAGGCCCGGGTCCCCTCCCGGGGGGGACCGAGGGCTCGGGGCGCCCCCTGCTCCTGCCCTCCCCTCCCGGGACGCAGGGGGCGCGCGGCCTCCAGCAGACCCCCGGCGCCGAGCGCCAACCACAGCCGCCCGAGGTCGGGCGCGCACGGGCCCCGGGGGCTGGGCCACGGTCGCGGGGGACGCGGGCCCCTCGGACGACCCCCGCCCGGCCCCCCGCAGGGGACACGGCGAGCGCGCGGCCGCCCGGAGCAGGAGCGCGCGGGGGGCGCAGCTGCGCGGCCCCGACCCGCCGCCCCCGAGCGCGCGCCGCGGACCCCAAGGTCACCCCCGCCCCGCGCCCCGCTGACCTGGCTCCGCGAAGCCCCCGAGGCAGCGGCGCAGCAGCTGCGCCACCAGCACCGCGGCCCCCGCCGCGTACACCCGCAGGGCCGCCCGCGCCGCAGACAAAGGCGACATGGCCGCCCGGCCGCGCCACCGCTCCGCGCCGCCCTCCGCCCGCCCGGGACACGGCGTCGCCCAGCGGGACCCGGGAACGCCCCGCGCCGCACGCCCTCCGCGCGCCCGACCCGGAGCGCTGCCGCCCCGCCCCGGCCGCAGAGCCCACCCGACCCCGGGACCCCGACCCCGACCAGATCCCCTGCAGGGCCCCCAGACCTCACCCCGGGACCGCAGACCTCACCCCGCCCCCAGACCCCACCCGGACCCCGGGACCCCAGAACCCCTCCAGGGTCCCCAGATCTCCACCCCCCCAGACCCCACCTGACGCCGAGACCCCGGGACCCCGACCCCAACCAGAACCCCTCCAGGGTCCCCAGACCTCACCCCACCCCCTGAAACCCCAGGACCCCAGACCCCCATCCCGACCTCCACCTGGACCCCAGACCACCACCCAGGACCCCAGACCTCCACCCAGGACCCCAGACCTCCACCCCACCCCCAGACCCCACCCCACCCCCAGACCCCAGAACCCCTCCAGGGTCCCCAGATCTCCACCCCCCCCACCCCACCTGACGCCGAGACCCCGGGACCCCGACCCCAACCAGATCCCCTCCAGGGTCCCCAGACCTCACCCCACCCCCAGACCCCACCCGGACCCCGGGACCCCGACCCCAACCAGATCCCCTCCAGGGTCCCCAGACCTCACCCCGGGACCCCAGACCTCACCCCACCCCCAGACCCCACCCGGACCCCGGGACCCCTCCAGGGACCCCAGATCTCCACCCCCCCCAGACCCCACCTGACGCCGAGACCCTGGGACCCCAGACCCTGACCAGAACACCTCCAGGGTCCCCAGAGCTCCACCCCACCCCCTAGACCCCCAGGACCCCAGACCCCCATCCCGACCTCCACCTGGACCCCAGCCCACCACCCAGGACCCCAGACCCCCCCACCCCACCGGAAACCCTGGGACCCCAGACCTCCACCCCACCCCCTAGACCCCCGGGACCCCAGACTCCCATCCCGATCTCCACCTGACCCCAGACCCCCACCCTGGCCCCCCGGACCCCAAACCCCACCCATATCCCGGGTCCCCAGACCCCCATCCCAACTTCCTCCATCCCGTCCCCCAGACCCCCGGGACCCCAGACCTCACCCCCCAGACCCCTGGGACCCCCAAGACCCCAGACCCCAACCAGAACCTCCCCAGGGTTCCCAGACCTCAACCCTCCCCCCCAAACCCTGGGACCCCAGACCCCCTCCCGACCTCCTCCACCTGGACCCCAGACCACCATCCCGGGCCCCCCACCCCACCCGGGACCCCAGACCCCCATCCCGACCTCCATCTGGACGCCAGATCCCTACCCTGCCCCCCCACCCCAGACCCCACCCAAACCCTGGGACCCCAGACCCCCATCCCAACCTCCTCCACCCTGCCCCACAGACACCCCCCCCCCAGGGACCCCAGACCTCCCCCCTGGCCACCCCGAGCTGCTCCAGCACCAGACCCTGCCCCGGACCCCAAGGACAGCAAATCTCCATCCCAGCCCCCACCGGGACCTCAGAGCCCCTGGGGACCCCAGACATCCACCCAGCCCCCACGTGCACGGCAGACCCCCGCCCAGACCCCGCCCCGGATGCAGACCTCCCTCCTGACCACCCCGACCTGCCCAACAGCGGACCTTGCCGGACACCCCAGGGACCCCAGACTCCACCCAGCCCCCAGCTGCACCGCAGACCCTCAGGGAAACGGCAGACCCCCCAAGGACCCCAGACCTCTATTGGGAGGCCCCATCTAAGCAGCAGACGGCCACCCACCCTATCTGCACCCCAGGGGCCCTGGACGGGGAGGACAGTCCCCCCTACCGCACGGTTATGCTGCCTGGCGCCCCCTAGTGGAGGGGCGGGGAATGTCACCAAGATGGCACTGTGGACCGGAGGAGCCTTCTGAGGGGCGCCCCAGACTTTGAGGGGTTCACAAAACTGCTTTCAGTTAACTTGTCTTAAAATCTGAAAATAAAATTCTATTTAATCACAGCAAATATAAATAATGCATGGTTTGGGTTTTTTTTTTTTTTTTTTAACCACCAAAGTGGCTAAATTTTTAATTGATTTGAATCGTACAAATTTAGGGGTACCCCCGTTATAACTGGATGCACGGATATAGGGTGCCATGGTTAAATTAGGGCTTTCAGCAGTAGAACCTACTCTCATTAAGGAAAGGTGTCCAGAGAGTGTCCCTTGGGGGGACAGATCATGAAGCTTCAGGGTGAGTGGGCAGTCCCCAGAAGCTCCAGATATTTATTTTTATTATTTTTTTAAAAATTTTGTTGGTTTGTGGGGGACTGGCTTACTTCACTTCGCATGATAATCTCCAGTTCCAGCCATTTATTGGCGAATGCATTGATGTCCTTCCTCTTCATGGCTGAATAATATTCCATGACCACAGTTTCCCTATCTACTCCTCTGTTGAAGGGCACCTAGGTTGGGTCCACTGCTTGGCTACTGTGAATTGAGCCGGAGGGTCGGGGATTCACGGTCCGCCCCCTTTCTTCCCTGAAAACCCACTGGGCTGGTGGCTGGGCACCCCTTCAGCGTGGGGTCTAAGGTCCTCTCCACCCTGACCGCTGGACGGACGAGGTCACTTCTGGGCGTTTTCTTAAAAACTCTGCAGAATTTGACTCGTGCAATCGCAGGCCACCCAAAGGGCAGGGTTTGGGGAGGGTTTTTGGGTTTCTTGGGGGGTTTGTGCGTGTATTTGTTTTTTTTTTTTTTTTTTTTTTTTTTTTTTTTTTTTTTTGCATGTTGCGGGCTTGGGCAGGGGGGAGGCCCCCCACCCCGGGCGCCCACACAATGGTGTTTGTGTCTGAAGTCTCGAGAGGGCGGGAAGACAGGGACGGTGCCTTTGGAATCGGTTTCTAAATCCGCTCTGCAATTTTACTCGGTTCCTTTGTGCGAGGACAAAGGACGCACGTGCATCAGTGCCAGGCGCCGGGGCTCCAGATGCAGGGGCGTGGCGGTGTCTCCGCTCGTCTTGAAAGTTGGTGCTTGAAATAGCAACGGACCCGTTGGATGCCACCAAGGCTGCTCGGCCTCATCTGAGCACAGGTTTCTGTTTTCCCCCTACCGAGGGATTCCTGCCGGTCGGACCTGTTATCCAACCACGTGCTGGGAGAAGGAAGAGAGGAGGGAACTATTGACCTAACACGGCATAAAATTAAAATATGTGCATATCTATCTAGGCCTCAATTCTCCTCCTTCCCTTCCTCTTGGATCCCTGAAGACTCTGAGATGTCCACTCGAAAAAATCAGTCCTGACCCTGTGGCTCCAGCTGGGCACCACGGTGCACACTTGTTATCGCTGTGGCTCCTGGAGGCTGAGGCAGGAGGATCTCAAGTTGGAGGCCAGCCTCAGCAACTTAGTGAGGCCCTGAGCCACTCAGCGAGACCCTGTCTCTAAATAAAATATAAAAAGGTCAAAGGACAAGGACCCTCCTGGGCCAGCTCCCCACCACCCGTCCTCCCCACAGGGCTGGCCCACCCGCAGAAGCCTCGAAGGTGGGTTTGTCATAGTCAGGGAAGGACGTGGGTCAAGAGCATCCGATCTTGGCGACTCGAATGATCCCACCTTATTCATTTATTGGTACCAGGGACGGACCTTGGGGACCCTTGACCCCTGAGCCCCCGTCCCCAGCCCCTATTTTGCATTTTATTCAGAGACAGGGTCTCCCTGAGCTCCCTCGCTTGGGCGGAGGCTGGCTTTGAACTCGCGATCCTCCTGCCTCAGCCTCCGGAGCCGCTCCTGGGATTCTGCGCTCCTCCTGGGCGGCGCTGAGTGTCATCCATCTTCTTGCAAATTAAACAGTTTCTCACGTTTTTTTCTGCAGAATCTCCTTCTCAAAGCGCCGGATTCTCCAGGTGGAGAAGGAGGGAAAAAATTTAAAATTCCGTGGTGTGACAGTCCCCAACCTGGTCTCCCAGATGCGGCGCTGGGAGGTGAGGCGGTTCCGTCCCGACTGGATTTTCCTTTCTCTCCTTTTATTTGTTGGTGTGTTTATTTATAGCCAGCCACTGCCCTATTTTCCTCCCGATGGCCATGGCGGTGATCTCTGAAAATAACATCTGGACCTTTCTTTTTTTTTTTTTTTTTTGGTGAATTTTTCTTCTCAAGGTTCAATGCACCTGGAGAGAACTAGAAGGTTCCGCGGCCACCTGCCTCCTATCCGGGTCAGTTTGCATGCAAAGAATTTCCCTTGCACAATGTCCTTCTCCCAGGGACTACTGGACGTGCTGCCCAGTGGCTGGTGCTCATGGACCTGGGGGGGGGGGGGCGGGGGTCCTGGGTTCCGGGTTAGGCTTCACCAGAGCAGTGAGCTGGAATCTCCAAAATCATGCCCCGAAGTAGAACCTTTCGTCTCTTTAGGTGGATCGTCTCGGGTGCTTTGTCACAGTAACGGAAACCTGACGAGTACATCCGTCCGCCTTTGAGAGAGAAAACCACGCGCAGGGCTTACCTGAGGTCATCCAGGCAGGAGGGAGTGACGTCCCTGGGTGATGTGTCCCCCTGGAAGCGGGCGGGACTGAGGAGGGGTTCTGACCACTATTGTGGGCCTCAGGAGGACATGGGGACCGAGACGCGTGGTTGGCCAGTTCCCTTCACCCGGTGCATCCAGGGGACCTGTTTCGGGGCTGGCATCTCCGGGACCCTAAACCGCATCCCAATGGTCACTTTGTGCAAATAAATAAGGATTTTTCCAGGATGCCATCACTGGGCCTCTGTCGAAGGCAGCCGCTCTGGTACCGGACATGTCCACCCTGCACCCCGGGCTGCGCGGGGTCGCCCCCAACTCGAGAAACATTGGCACAAAGAAGAATCTCGTCGAGGTTTAAGGAGTTTCCGGGGGGTGGTAGCCCCTGACCTCGTGCCCTGGGCGGTGATTTCTGCATCAGAGGGAAGGTCCCTGGGCCTGATGCCCAGTCAGAGCGGCTCTTGCAGCAATGACCCCACCTGATGATTGGCAGGTCACTGTCCCCAAGAGGGGTGTCCTCTTCTCTCTCTCACACATGCACGGAGCAGGACATTCACTGGGGGCTGTGACTGGGACGAATCGTTCTCTGAAGAATTCTCAGCGCCTGCAGGGATGGGTCACGGCTTTCAACTGTGTCCCCTGGGCCCCGAAGGACGGACTGAGATCTGGACCCTGGGCCCCTGTGTGTGTTCTATGAGGGACCGCAGCCCGTGCACATGGTCTGGGGCCCCCAAGGTCAGCCCGCTGCATGGCACCAGCAGGTTGGTCCTCTCTGCAGGATGCTGACCCGGGTCCCCGGTGTCCACCCCGGGGACCAGAAATCCGTATGTGTTCCTCATGCATCGCGAGGTATATTGCTAAGATCCCCCCAAACCCAAGTGCGCACTAAGGAGAGAAGTAGCATCTCATTTAATGTAATGGTGACACCAGGGTTTTATGGTATAATTATATGTTAGGGTTTGATTTGGGGGACTTTGCAGAAATGTCCCCAAATTAAACCCTGAGAGCCAGTTTAGAGGAGGAGGACTTTATTGGGGGCTCACGGTGTCCGAGGTCCAGTCCCTGGTGGCCGACTCCATGGCTCTGGCCCAAGGGGAGCAGAACAAGATGGCGGCAGGGCCTGGAGGAGGAGAGCAGCTCAGGACAGGGCACCAGGGAGCAGAGAGAGCTCTGCTCACCAGGGACAGGACAGAGACCCCAAAGGCACAGCCCAGGGACCCCCTCCCCTGCTGCAGCCACCACCCAGTGAGTCCATCCAAGTGGATTAATCCACTATGAGTCTACACCTCTCACAACCCACTCATTCCACCTCTGAACCTTCTTGCATGGTCTCCCACATGAGTTTTGGGGACACTTCACATCTAGACATAAGTTCATGGGACTTTGGGGGGTCATTAAGCCACCAAATCGGGCGTGACACCTCAGATACCAGAATCGCGATGACGTCTGAGGTGTCCCATTGGCCGGTCCTCCATCTTCATCAGGGAGACTTACCGTCCCTGTTGATCTCTGTGTCCTTGGTCTTGTTTATTTTGGTCCCTGGGATCTGTCATCTATGGGAGAAAATGACTCTTCTGTCACTTTGATGGAGAGGGCGGATGCCGGGTGACGTAGCCTGTCCCCTTGGCCCCTGTCCTTACTCCGTCTCAATCACACAGGTTGGTTTGACCATCCCGGGTACCAAGGTGGTCACCTGCGTCACGTGGTTTAATAGATAGATATAAAACAAGCCACATCGTCACCCACTTTCAAGTTTTTATTTTGAGACAGGATCCCACTACGTGGCAGAGGCTGGTCTCCAACTGGCCATCCTCCTGCCTCAGCCTCCCAAGAGTCGGGGAGGATCAGCGGGCACCGTGGCGGCTGCAGATGCTGAAGATGTTCGCCGAGGCCGAGTTTCTTGGGTGCTCGGGGAGGACAAGCAAGAATCGAGTCGCGTGCATCCTCATATTTTGCATTTTATCTCCTTCCCCGGAGAGACCCGGGGTAGCCTCAGGCGTGGCTCAGTTTCCCGGCGTCTGGAATCGACCCCAGGTCGTTCGGTGGAAGGGTTGAATCTAGGCTCGGAACATGCTGTCACCCTCCCAACAGCCTCTTAGCCTCAAAAAAACAGAGCCTACAAGGATTTCCGTAAAAGAAGGAAAATCACAATTACCTTGACCTGGGAAATTCCTTTTTTAAAAAAGAAAATCGCTGGGGCTTCCCTTTGCATGAGACGCGATCCGAGCAGCTCATGATAAATCACTTTTCCCCCACGAATGACCTCAAGTCCCCTGTCCCCCAGCTCCTGGTAGGTCCTTAACGATGCATTAGCTTCTTGAGTGCGATTGTAATTCGGGATTCAGGACACAATAAACCCAATTCCCGTCAAACTCCTTCCTGTCACCTGCTCGGGTCATTTTAATCTTCAAAGGGACGTCTTCTGTATTCACACTCATTCACTTTTCCCATATAAAAGGGAATTCCTGCAGGGCGAGGTGGCCCACGCCTGTCATCCCAGCAGCTCGGGAGGCTGAGGCAGGAGGATCGCAGATTGGAGGCCAGCCTCCACCACAGCGAAGCCCTCAGCAGGTCAGGGAGACCCTGTCTCTGAATAAAATGCCAAATAGGGCTGGGGACGGGGCTCAGGGGGTTTATTCCTCAACAGCCCCGATTGCTAACCAGATCTGTCCCCAGCTGAGTCTGCAGGAGCAGAGAGCAAATGTGGTCCAGGCGGAGAGCCAGAGTCTCCTCCACAACCAACCGTGCTGTGCCCACTGCCCTTCCCACGCCAGGGGCTACTTCAACAGTAATAAATATTGATTGGGCTTCAGGGGCAGCTGTTAAAAAATGACCAAGGAAGCCGTGTGCACACATCTGTAATCCCAGCCACTGGGGAGGCTGAGGAAGGAGGATGGCAAGTTGGAGGCCGTCAGCAACGTAGATTCTGTCTGGAAAGAAAAACTGAAAAGGGCCAGAATCCAGCTCATTGATGGACTTACTATAAGTGACTCATAAGAATCAATAATAAACTGAATAATCAACTTGGCATGATTTAAATCTATGGTGTCCCCCAGAGGGTCTTGAGTTGAAGGCTTGGTCCTGGGGAGGCAGGGGGCAGTGATGGGTTCCTGGCGCTCTGACCTCATGAGTGAATTAATCCATTGATAGATCAATAATTGGAATGGAGTATTGATGGGAGGTGAGCACTCGGCATGTGGGGCTCAGTTGGAAGGAAATGAGGGCGGAGATGCGCTCCCATTGGGACTATATCCTGTCCGTGGCCCCAGGACTATATCCTATCCCTGGCCGGGATTACTTCGCTGGGCGGAGGGTTACATTCCCTGTCACCTCTCCGCCAGGCAATGCCCATTTCTCTGGGCAGCAACATAAATGTGTCACCTCCTTAACACCAATGGATCCCCCCCCCGTGGGTTCAGAAGGGGTGACTCACGCAGGTGGTGACATTTGCAAGTAAAAAAAAAATTAAATTAAAAATCAGAGACACAAACCCATAGAGAGAAAATGCAGAGCGTGACCTGTGCATAGTGCAAAGGGATTCTGTAGCTGGACCATGAGATGGACCCCGTGGGATCTCAGTGGAGCCCAGGACCTGACAGGAGGTCAAGGGGATGTTCTGGGGGTGACCTTGTAAACCCCTGTGACCTGGGAGTGTGAGTCGTGGTCTGTCATTTGTCTCTGATGGCCGCAGAGCCCCGAGGTGCTGCTGCGGATTCCCGGGGGAACTCTGTGCCGGGGCGCAAGATGCAGCTGAGTGGCCCAGAAAGGGACCAGCCCCGCTCCCTCCTTGGGGACCTCGGGAGCCCGCTTCGTGCTTTGGATGGAGTTTCCGCTACTTTGATTTTTCTTTTTGCGTTGGGAATGATTGGGTCCGGGGGCAGCTGGTTACAAGGCACTGACCAAGAGGACCTCAGGAGCCAGGAGAAGCTCTGTTCTCTGAATGACAGCAGACAGACAGATGGACGTGGGAGGTGGGACCCAAGGTCCAGGGGACAGTTCTATCAATGGCCCCCGGTGCTGACCCCACAGCTTCCTTCCCAGAAGCCCCTGGACCTGCAGCCCTGCCTGGCCTCCGGGCACAGGCTCCGCCACCTTCCTCACAGACCACCTGTGACCTGCAGGGGACATGCAGGCGGGAAGTCACGTCCCTGAGAGGAGCCAGGGGACCCTGAAGGGGGGACTTCTGGGACCCTGACACAGACCAGGTCCCAGGACCCAGGGGGACGAGGATCCTTCCTCCAACCCTGAAATCTGCAAGAACAGGTTCCACTGAGAACCAGGCAGCAGGGGCCAGGGTGACCCAGCGTGGCCATGGCCCTGGGGACTGGAGAGTGGGATGTCACCCTGCTGTCCGTCAAAGTCAGTAAGGGGACCTGGGCGGAGCTCTCTGGGAACTTCCCTGGGACCCCAATAAAACTGGAGGGCAGGAGGGGCATGCTGTCCCTGTCCTTTCTGAGAGGACCCCTCTGTCCCTTGAGAGTGTCACCTGCCTCTTTCCACCCCTTGAATACACTCCTGCCTGTCACTCTGAGTGACAGCTCTGACATCTTGCTGACTGGATGGCAGGAATCAGGGGTGTCCGATGGGCAGCGGGGCTCTGCCCCTGGAGCAAGACTCTCTGCATTTTGTGGCTGTCAACTCCCAGGAGGCGACGCGCCCTGATGAACTCAAGCGGAGGGACGTCGGGGACCGTCACCAACTCCAACTCTCTGGGTTGGCTTCGCCGGCTGCTCAGGGGCAGTCATTAGTCGCGGGCTTTGCACACGGTAATAGCTTCCAAATGCAATTTGGGTTGTAAAGATGCAATCTCGGTTCCTGGGCTGGACGTCGTGATCAGTCCTGGGTTTGAATTATTGACGACTCGCTGTAATGAGAACTGAGGAGCGATCCTCGGGGTGGGTCCCCGCGTAGGCGCCTTCAAGTCACTGGGAACCACAGCCGGAGAAGGAGGCCGACATCTTCCTGGCCAGGAGGGAGGGAGGGGGCCGGGCAGTTTTCTTTTTGTGCACCTCGAACCCGGCGTCACCTGTCACCAAAGCTAGGCTTCTGGGTGGACTGGGAGAGTCACTGGTCATGCTGGGATATTCTGTGACTCATAAACCGCTGGGGGACGGACGTGTGTTGGACTTGGGTTTCTTCTCCTGACTGACCCCCTGAGGTCTTCATGATTCGTGCAAAACCAGGCTCCACGGAGGGTGGGTTCCCACCAACCCGCAAAACAGACAGCCCCCTGCATCGTGCGTGGAGGTTGTGCTTTTATTTTAACTTGACACAGCTGATATCCTGATGCAAGAAAGCTCACAGGTGAAATGATCCACTTAGGAGAGCTGAGACTTAACCAGTGGATTAATCCACTTGGATGGACTCACGGGGTGGTGGCTGCAGCAGGTGGGGGGTGGCTGGAGGAGGGGGTCCCTGGGCTGTGCCTTTGGGGTCTCTCTCTCTCCTGTCCCTGGTGAGCAGAGCTCTCTCTGCTCCCTGGTGCCCTGTCCTGAGCTGCTCTCCTCCTCCAGGCCCTGCCGCCATCTTGGTCTGCTCCCCTTGGGCCAGAGCCATGGAGTTGGCCACCAGGGACTGAACATCGGACACCGTGAGCCCCAAATAGCACAAATGGAGGAAGAGAAGTTCACTTGGGGCTCATGGTTTCAGAGGTTCAGTCCCTGGTGGCTGACTCCATGGCTCTGGCCCAAGGGGAGGCAGAACAAGATGGCGGCAGGGCCTGGAGGAGGAGAGCAGCTCAGGACAGGGCACCAGGGAGCAGAGAGAGCTCTGTCACCAGGGACAGGAGAGAGACCCCAAAGGCACAGCCCAGGGACCCCCTCCTCCAGGCACCCCCCACCTGCTGCAGTCACCACCCCGTGAGTCCATTCAAGTGGATTAATCCACTATGAGTCTACACCTCTCATCATCATAGAAGAGATGGATAGAGAGCCAGGTGATACATTATATAGGCAGATGACAAACATGAGAGATAGACAAGTAGATCAATGGATAAATAGATGGCTACAGAGACGTGGAATAGAAGAGATGTATCCAGAGACGCCCTAATGAATCAATGACAGGTAACTCCATGGGCAGAGTCGATAGGGGGGATGGAGAGATGACAGGTTGATTGATGGGATAGATGGGTGGACAGATGGGTAGATCCATGATGGATAGACAGACGATAGCTGGATGGACAGATGATAGAAAGAGAGGTGGATGGGAAGATGGTTGATAGAGAGATATGATGGACAGATACATAGATAGACAGACATGATGGATGGATGGGTGGATGGGTGGATGGGTGGGTGGATGGGTGGATGGATGGATGGATGGGTGGGTGGATGGGTGGGTGGATGGATGGATGGATGGATGGATGAGTGGATGGGTGGGTGGATGGATGAGTGGATGGGTGGGTGGATGGGTGGATGGGTGGATGGTTAGGTGAGTTGATGGATAGATGGACACTTCTCACATGTATGAATCAATAGTTGCACAAACAAGTGGTCAGATGGATGACACTCCACCCCACGTCTTAATGCCACCTCTTCTCTGTCCCTCACCCTGTTTGCTGATCCCAGGAGATAAATACGGGTTGCTCTCTTGCAGCGCTTAAGAGCAGGAGTGCTGTTCTCAGCCGCCCCAGGCTGTGTTATCTTCAGCCGGTGAATCCACGTCTCTGTTTCCTCTGTGAAGTGCAAGGCAGAGACAGGCGCAGTGCTTGCTTCATAGGGTTGTTGGGCAGCAACCTGCGTCTTGATGGCGCCGTGAGAGCTGGGAGTGCAGAACCGTCAAGGAGTGACCGTCGAGTGTGCCTCTTCAAATGCACTTGACGATGTTCCTCTCCAGCGGCTCGGAAACGAGGTCAGCCGTTTCCCAACCGCAGGAGCCTGTGGACCTGACTCTTAAGGGACATCTCTTTCAATCCGAGGTCCCAGAGCCCACAGCTCTCTGGATGGAGACAGGTCACAAAGTGGCAGGGTTGTCATCCCCCATGGGGAAGACGAATGTCCTGTGTAAATCCCAAGGGGGTGACAAGCGGTGACGCCCCGTGATGCGCATGTGATGCTTGCTGCTGGGGACTGAGCTCAGGGCGCTGGGCAACCCAGCCGCGTCCGCAGCTCCTTTTACTTTTTATTTCGAGAGCAGGTCTCACTTAGTTGCTCAGGGTCTCCCTGATTTACTGAGGCTGGCCTCGACTTGCCATCCTCCTGCCTCAACCTCCCGAGTCACCGGGGCTCTAGGTGTGCACCCCCTGCCTGGCTCCGTGATATATTTTTTAACATATTTTTATTAAAGAGAACCTGTGCCAAGTGAAAATATTGGTGCCGAATTAATACCTTGCTTGATTATCTTAGAACCTGCACCAGGACATCGAGCCCAATATTTATTTTTTAACCTCCAGAGAGCAAATGGGGGCACATTAGCCTGTTTCTCTTCGGTTTCCCTACAGTGTTCTCAACTTCCTTAAAATGCTCTTGATCTTAAATATTTTCTTCCAAACCACCGTTTTTAATAAATAGGATCATCATAAGAATTTATTTGGGGGCTGGGGGTGGCACTCAGCGGGATAACCCTTGCCCTGCATGTGAGAGGTCCTGGGATCAATATTCAGCACTGAAAAAGAAAACAGAGTTTTCTTTTTTTTTCTTTTTGTGCAACTTTTAGCAGGAATTCTAAGCCCCGGGCAGGAAATGTAGGGTGTCCACGTCGCGGGGCGCGTCCCCCGGGATGGTGGGGGACAGTGCAAGGTTTCACCCCACCGCCATCCCTCACCCAGGGCATGGTTTAGGGACCGATGTTTCTATTTGTGTCTGGAACTTCTGCAGGAATGTGAGGTAACTGAGTGTCTTTGCACCTTCCTCCAGCTGTTCCACTCCGACCTCAAATTGAGATTTTTCATGGAAAAAAACAAAGTACTCATTTCCCACTGTGGGTTTCAGACTAGGTGGAAGGTGCTTTTTTTTTTTTTTTTTTTAATAAAAATAAGGCTGCACAGAGGCCCGCGGGCTTTGCTCTTGTCTGCTAACACTCAGGGGTCGGCTGGTCGCCGGTGACTGGTGACACAGCCCCGCCCCCGGGGTTGACAACATTCACACTTGCAGTCACACGTCTGTGGGTTCTGATTTGGTTCCTGGGGGGACTTAAAACATCCAGGGCCGAGGTGGCAGCGGAGGGCAGGTGTCGACAGCTGCTGTCCCACCCTGTCCAGCTGGGCCCGGGCTCACCCTCATTTCAAAATGGTGGCCGTAGACAGACCGTGACCTTCATGGGGCACCAGGTAAGTCACTTTCTCGGGATACCCCGGGATCATGTCCCCAGCATGGATTCCAGTCAAGGCAACTCAATCCGAGACCTCGAGGTTGGCTGGACACGGTACTGGGGGGCCCTGAGCCGTCCATCCATGGGGACTCCCAACGTCACCCATGGCTGGGGACACATGGCGGAGGGACTTTGTCCGCATGGAAATTGACGATGTATCAGGGACGTTTCTGTCCCTTTCCAAGCCGAGTTCTTCCGGGTGTCTCAGGAGCTGGGTGGTCCCAGCTCATGGGGAAGGGTGTCCCAGCCTCAAATGTCCCCCCCCCGTGCCCACACTGGGGTCCCTAATCACAGCACCAAGGCCAATACTTCTCGGCCATTGTCCCCTGTTCCCTTGGATGAGCCCCGAACAACTGTGTGTCACCTCCCAACCAAGTTCATGAAGCCCCAGAACCTGTCCCCGTCCACCTGTTCAAGCACCAAGTCATCTCGTGGCACGTGACCCAGTGGACACCGCGGAGTGGCCAGGCATTGGCCGTGGTTTCTTTCTGTCGGTTAATAAGTAGGTGACAGCTTTGGCTCCGTCCCTCCCAGAGCCACGCTGAAGCCCGCCCTCGCTGGCCCTGACCAGCTTCCAGGACCCGGGGACGTCCAGAACCAGGACTCGATGAACCTTTTTGTGCATTACCCAACCTCAAGCGTTTTGTGACAGTCACAGCAAGAAACAGAGGCCTAATGGGGGGACTTAGGAGCTGGCCTGAATTCTCCTGAGGTGCAGGGAGGGCAGGTGGCATTTAGGAAAGTGACCTCAGTGTGGCTCTGGGGCTCAGGTGACCATCAGGTGGGCGGGTGGCGGTTCGGTGTCACAGGGAGACCCAGCGCGGTTTCAAAAATATTTTATTTTCTGGAGCAGCCATGGGTGTTGGGACGCCTCAGCCTCGTCCGAGGGCCTCTCTCCGCACGAGGAGGCGGAAGCGATGGAGAGATGACACGGAGGGCCACACGTCACACCTACGAGACTCCACAAATGGCAGCTTTGGATGTAGAAAAGGCTCACGGGGGACACACGGACGGGAGGAGGAGGGGCCGGCGTCCCGTCGGCGCCGGGGACACTCCCGGGGCCACCTGCGTCCCTGCCTCTGGGCCTCCGCCGTCCAACGTGACGCACGCGTGCTCTGGAGTCCCCACGTCACCCCGGCTGGGTCTGCTCTGGGCACTTCCTGGGACTCTCCGGTGGCCCCGGGCAGACGGTCCCACCCGGGTCTCGCCCGGGGTCCCCTCCTTCCCAGGCGCCATCTCTCCTCTGCAACCGACTAGGTGACAATATCGGGGTGACGTGGCAGCGAGTCCCCAGGCGATGTCCCCGGAGCTGGTGGCCGCGTGGACACAGGAGGAAGCCGGGAGCGCGCGGGTCGCGGGCTGAGCCTGAGGATCGCGGTCGGGACCCAGGGACACGCACCCTAACGATGGCGATTCGTGGGCAGCTGATGGTCCCCCCTCCCCAGGGACAGGTGACAGGAGAAAGTCAGCACGTCCCCCAGGGGCCCCGAGGGCATGGGACCCCGTGTATTGCAACTATGGACCAGGGGACAGCCATGGAGACCTCAGACGGGGAGCGCCAGGCAGGCAGCTGGGCGGGGGTGGCTGGAGGGGACCACGGGGACAGATGGACGCTACGGACACCAAGATGGCCCCGGAGGTGACAGTGCCCAAGGCTCCTGATTGCCTGGAGATGGCTTGCCAAGATGAGTGGCGGGGAGATGGCCTTAATCCTCATGGACGGTCACCCACCCCGCGCCCCGGTGCGGCTGGACTGGCATGCTGGCCGGCTGGCGGTCCCCGGAGACGGGCGGCGTGGTGACCCGGGCCGGGCACGAGCCTCGGGTGCTGAGATGGTGCCCGCCGCGGGCTGGTCCTCCAGGGCTGGTCTCACGACTTCCCGGCTCCTGCCTGCCGTGCGATTTGGTAGAGGTCACCACCGTCACCTGTGCCCTCTGTCACATCAGACACCCTAGGTGACAGACAGAACAGAGGGAAGAAAAACAGGAATCAGAGACGGGGGATTAATGGTGGACCATGGAGACGCGCCTCCTTCCCGCTACTGAAAAGCCAATTCTTGTTTCCTGTTACCGTGTTGGACACTAGGGACGAGGACCCCCCCAGGGAAGCCCTGACACCTACAGTTTGGACCTGGAGTGTCCCCAGGAGGCCATGTGCTCAAGACTTGGCCTCCATGGTGGCCTGTGGCAGGTGGTGAGGGCTCAAGGAGGTGGAGCCTGATGGGAGGAAGTTAGGTCTTTAGGGATTGTTCTTAAAGGGGCTACTGGGACCACAGGCTCTTCTTCTTTTCTGTTTCCTGGACGTAAGAAGCCGAGCGCCTTTGCCACACCAAGTGATCCGCCATGATGTTCTGCCTCAACACGGACCCCAAGCCAAGGGAGCGGAATTGGGCGGAGTTCTCTGAAATTGTGAATGTAATATATATATATGGGTCCTCAAAAGTTGATCGTCATGGTGAGGACACATTTTTGTCACTTCTAGGACGAGGGTGTCCCTGAGCCATCTCGTAGGACCAGAAACTGGACAAATGCTCAAATCCATCCGCCCCAAAGAAGAATGTCTAAGAAACCAATATGAAGGCGTTCCCAGTGACCAAAGGTGGAGCAATTTCACCCAACAGTAAAGGAATATGGAGGAGTGACTCAAAATGTGACATAAATGTCCATCTAATTATTGACGAATAAATAAATGAAGGGGGCAAGACACGTCTCAGACCCAGATTCCACGTACTTTATGGAGCTATTCCACGTGACCCACATTCCTTCAGCCGTGGACCAAGGCCAGCGCCAACGGTGACATAATGGAATGACATAGCGCGTCCTGCAGACCACCAATGGGGTCACAACTGGTCTCCTCCACGAAACCAGCCACCCCCATCCACCGGCAAGAAAAACACACCAGACCAAGCCCAGTGGACGCCATTCCAGAGAATCCTGGTTATGTCCTTCTCGGAACTCTCAAGGTCATTGAAACTGCCACCAACCACCCAGAGTCAAGGGACTCTATGTCACCTGGGATGTTGGGACATGAAGAGAAAAGTGCAGAGTTTGGGTTGAAATGGGGAAGAAAGTCGAGCAGATGCACCTGAGCCACATTTTCCCATCGGCGGCCATTTTTGCATATGGCGGAACACGAGGAGCTCCACACGGTCTCCTAGACTCAGCGAAGCCTTTGGAGACCCTCAGCCGAGCGTGGAGGGAATTTTGGATCCCACCATCCTCGGGTCAGCCCGAGAGATAATGTTCACCAAAGAGATGGACCCGTCAGTCATGCACTCGGATGTCCCTGGGGGGTGTGGGAACGTTCGTCCACTGGGAATGATTTGGGCCACGTCTTGGGAACAAATGGATGGTTGAGGAGGAAGACGGAGGACATGCTGTGGAGACGAGGGACATGTCCTTCAGGACTGGGGCAGAGGAGTACATTTAAACAGCAAAAAGAAAAGCTTTTTGTGTGAGGGGACCAGCACGGTGGTGCACACCTGTCATCCCAGCAACTCAGGAGGCTGAGGCAGGAGGATCGCACGTTGGAGGCCAGCCTGGGCAACCTAGCAAGGCCCTGTCTCCAAAGTTCACAATAAAAAGGCCGGGAGTGCAGTCCAGTGGTCCAGCAGCCCCGGGTTAAATGGCCAGGTGAGCTGCGGCCCGTCGGCCGGAGGAGCCCGTCTCCCAGGAGGCAGTGAGGACCGTGCTGCGGAGGCTGGGGCTGGGTCTCGGGGCAGGGATCAGAATGACCACGGGGACCCATAACCTTGCCCTGTCCCCGCTGACCCCACTTTCCTAGAACCACAGAGAGGAGCTTGAGTGACAGTTCAGGGCTGGACTCGGTCCCCCACCCCCCAGATTCTGACCCTAACTCCCAGGACCCGGGATGTGACTGTCCTTGGAGACGGGGTCCTTAGAGGGATGATGCTGTCCATGAGGTCAGCAGAGTGGCCCGAGGCTGGGAGAAGAGGGGCTGGGGACACAGACGCGCAGACCGACGGACGACCTTGGGCAAACCCAGGAGAGAGCCCGCGGGAGGAGCCCGCACTGCCCACGCCTGGCCCTGGGACCTCCACCCTCCAAGACCGGGGGACAGTAAGTGTCCATTGTTGATGCCCCCCGTCTGTGAGACGTTCTGTGTTCCAACGGCTCCACCCACTAAGACCCTGAAGGAAGCAAACAGGGGCCCATCAGAATTCCACTGGCGCCATCCAATATGGCGGCCACCGGCCACATGGGCCTCCCTGAGTTTATCTGAACTCAATTTCAGTGACATTAAGCATGCAGGACCCCCCGTCACCCCATGGAACCGGAGCCTGGTTGTCACTCGAGGTTGGTGGCCCTCGTGCTACAAGTGCCTCTGGGCTCCCTGGTCCATCTTGGGTTGGATCCATCTCTTGGTCCCAGGAAAGAAGATACCACTGGTCCTAGCAGACCTCTGCACCAAACAACCCTCGAAGCTACTTGGACGTCCTTGGATGTCCTTGAAAGGGTGGTAGTTCTGTCCCCTACGGGGTCACCCTTCCGAGGTGCCAGATGGCCAGTTCCGTCGAGTTGCCATGCACCCGCCAGTCACCGCTCTCCCTGGCTGCCCCGTGACGCTCAGATCCTTGAGTCCCCTTGAGACAGGAGGGGACACCCACCACTTCTCTCCTCCAAAAGACCTTGTCCCAGGCGCCATTTTGTTTTTGCCATTGGGTCTGAATCTCCCCCTCCCCGTCTGTCTGGGTCCCCTAAACCTTTGGGGCCAAGAGCTGACTCCTCACGGGCTGCGATTTGGGATCTGCCATCGCACCCAAAGCCGTGTCATTAGCGGAATCTAGAACTTGGTCTACCAGCCCCATGTCCCAGGGAAGGTCCTCGTTCCTGGGAGCCTGGGAGACGTGACGGAATTCCGGGGCTGAGCTGCGTTCGGAGACTGCGTTGGAGAGACCAACAGGGACCCCTCTGCAGGATCCACACAGTGTCCACCCGGTGCTTCAAGGGGACGGCCAGACGCCGGGCCCCGCCTCTTCCAATGATCCTTTGGCAGCAGGGCTGGTTCCTGAGGTCTCATGACCTCGACCGCACCATGTCCAAATCGGAGCTGTCATTCCTGCGGGGACGAGGCCCTCCTGCCGAGAGTCCCCGAGGTGCACCCACTCCTTTTCTCCCTTGATAACATATGCCAAAGCCAGAAGCCGGGCGCAGTGGCTCACGCCTGTCATCCCAGTGGCTGGGGAGGCTGAGGCAGGAGGATCGCAAGTTGGAGGCCAGCTTCAACAACTTAACCCTGAGCGACTCAGCGAGACCCTGTCTCTAAATAAAAAATTAAAAAGGGCTCGGGATGTGGCTCAGTGGTTAAGCACCCCGGGGTTCCACCCCTGGTACCCCCCAAAAACCTACCTATCCAGGGCAGTTTTGCATCAGGACCCGTGAAGTCCAGCTGACCCAGACCTTTCCTGAAAAGCAAGACTGAAAAGCTCATTCACACGACCCGTCTGCCTTCCACTTACAGCGATTGCTTGGCTTTCCATTTGGAACCAAGCGTTCAAATTTGCAATCACGGGGACCCACGGGGAGGGGACACAGAAATGTCACCGGGTGGGACTGGCCAGCGTGCACCCAGATGGAGCAGTTTGGGGTGCAGGGGAGGCCACATCTGTCTCACCCGTGGATCTGGTGGCATCAGAGCTCGGAATGGCTGAAGCCAGCCCAGCCAAGTCCCCTCCACCAGGGAAGCCACAGAGGACCAGGGAAATGGAGGCCCCGAAACAGGTCACCCGGTTCCGACGGGAAGTAGCCTGTCTTTAGACTAAATAAAACCCGAGGCGTGGCAGCACGGACCTGGGGGACGTTTTTAATTCCGGTGGAAGAATAATTATCTGCTAAATATAACGCCTGCGGGGAAAGGGAGCCCCTCCTCCTCGGTCTGCACCCTAGAAATAACGGGAAACCGAGAGGATTGCAAATTGGCAGAGTGGACACCCCGCTGTGCATTCCTTTAAACTGAGGTGTTCGTCTACACCAAGCGTGAACATGTGCATCCAGAGCCCTTCCCATCCTTCCCGGAGGAAAACACAAAAGCAATAAAATTATAACAACAGTCGGACTCGGTGGCGGACGCCCGGTCGCCCCACCGAGGCTGAAGCAGGAGGATCGCAAGTTGGAGGCCGGCCTCGGCAACTTAGCGAGACTCTGAGCAACTTACCAAGACCCTGTCACTTGGTAAAAAAAATAAATAAAAATAAAAAGGGCTGGGGGGATGTGGCTCAAGGGGTGAAGCACCCCTGGGCTCAATCCCTGCTACCAATAATAATAATAATTTAAAAATAGGAGAAAAAAAAAGCCAATGTTTGATTGCAGTCAGTTCTACTGCAAAGCTACCCATATGTTGGTGCAAAGAACTGAACTAGGGAAAAAGAAAATAGAAAAAAATAACCCAGGGGTCAGGGTGACAGTCCACACACCAGCAACACACAAATCTTGCTCCCTGCCCAGATGACTCCCTGCCAGAATCGGGTGGCCACAAATCTGCGCTTTGCCAACAAGCATTGAGCGGAGGCCCCCGGGGCCGGCTTATTGATTCTGTGACCTGTTTCATGACTGGTTAATCTCCTGCGTGCATTTGGGTATTTATCAGTGGTTTTTTTACAGCCCGGAGACGTTCCTGGGGGACAAGTCTCTTTGTAAGCGTCTTTGCGGGAAGCGTATTATCTGCACCACTTTGCACTTAATTGCTTCTACCATTTTGGGGACAGGGGGTGTACAGCAGGTGCCTAATAAATGCACAAGTCCTAAACAATGCTGCTGAGGAGATCAGTCTGCAAAAAACACATTGCATCTGCCCCCCCCCCCCACCTCCCTGCTCCCGATTCTCTTCTCTCAGCTCTTTGGGACCTGCCTCCCAGGGCCAGCCTCGACCTCACCTCATGTTCACGCTATTTTGAGCTAAAAGCTACACTTATTAAATTGGTTTCTAAAGTTAGTGCCCAGACTTGGCTCCAGAGGAAGCTTAGGTCTTTCCAAAATCCCCGGCTGCGTGGACGGACCACGGCTTGGAAGGTAGTTTCCATTCTTGGCCACGGGCAGAGGCCGGGGGTGGAGGCCCGCCCCGGAAGGCCACAGAGGCCGCTGGGCTCAGCTTCCCTCCCCGCTGGGCCTCGCTGATTCGAGCACGGCCACGAGGTCCCCCGTGCTTTGGCTGGCACGTCGTCCTCTTTGAATGGACACAGTGCCCGCTGCCAGACCAAGTCTGCGGGGGGTGGAGAGGGGAGTAAAAATAACTGGTGGAGACCAGATCTTTTTAGAAATGGGATTCCTCCCTCCAGCTCAAAAGGCAGGCCGGATTTAGAAGGCTTCTCCGCGCCACATCTGTGCACGGAGGCTCCGGGGGAGCCCCCAGCCTGGGCGCCGGCCTTGGAGACGTGCGTAAAGGCGCGCACGGCGCAGGCGCCCCTTCCTGCCAGCCGGCTTCCTGCGCCTCCTCCACCTGGCACCCTGAGTCCAGCCCAGTCCTGGGGCAGGTCCCCATTCACATCTATCCCCCAGGTCTCCAGACGCAGCTGCACCTCGGGGACCAACCCCCCCCCCCAACATCTCGCAACTCCGTCTCATCTTTACGCACACGCGCCTGCATCTGGTTTTTCAGATGCTTGTGCAAAACTGGGCGAGTGTGAAGTCCGGCATCTGTGGGAATGGGGCCTGGACAGACAGGCGATGGGCAAGACGCATCGTGACAGACAGACAGACAGAAGCGCAGGCCTGGCCCGGTTTCGGGGAGCCGAATGGAGCTCCGGACACAGGAGTCGGGTTTTTCCCACGTAGCTGTTTCCCGCCACGCGCCATTTATCTACAATTGCACCATGTTTACCTTTGCATAATAATAATAATAATAATAATAATAATAATAATAATAATAATAATAATAAAAGAAAAGTCCCTTGTTTGGTTCTCTAGATTTGGAGAGGCACCTCAGGGGACCCGGGAGGCTGCCCTCAGCCGAGTGGAGGCTCAGATAGTTCTCTTGGTGGGGGGGGGGGGGTTGTGACCACTTCTGAAGGGGGCTTTAGGGACGCTCTTTACCCTCAAGGGGACTCCAAGCACTGACCACTCAGCATCTCTTTTCTGTCTGCAGGACGCAACCTGCAGCTGATAGCTTTGGGGACGCTCTTTACCCTCAAGGGGACTCAAAAGCACTGACCACTCAGCATCTCTTTTCTGCAGGATGCAACCTGCAGCTGATAGTTTCTCCCCCAGTGCACGCCAGACACCCCGGACTTTGCTCTTGCTGGGGTCCGAGGGTCCACACCCACCGAGGACGGCCCTGGACCTCTGGGATCCCGAACACGTTACGTAACCTCGCAGCTCCCGGCCTCCGGTTTGGGCTCGGAGCTGGAGGATGTGCCGGGGCTGCAGCCAGGAGGAGAGAGCACAATGTCAATAACTCCGCAGCCGCCCGCCCGCCGGCTCCGTAGCACACGCCGCAGAAATACTAGGTGAAGTGGCTATTTATAGGACGCCAGGGGTGTCTGGGTTGTAAGGCACCCGGCTCTTGTATTTTTATTTTATTTTTTTGCTTCTTGCCCAGAGCAAATGATAAAGGTGCTGGTAGCTCCGGTCTCTTTTTTCTTTATTTGACTCTGTCTGTGCAGGGCTGGTCACTCTGCAGGCTGACCCTTAGCGCCCAGTCCCATTTCAACAGCCATGAACTGGCCTCTTGCGGAGGCCTGAGATGCCCAAACGGCCACGGTGCTCTGACGGCTCCCTGGCAGCTGTGAGGAGCTGGGGGACAGGAAGCAGAGCCACACACACTGGATTCCCGACCCCCGGGGACGGTCACTTGTGTCCAGAAAGGACCAACACCCCCCACCCCCAGCATCTCCAGCACCACAGCTCGGAGGTCACGCTTCTCCGTCAACGCCCCGGCTGTGTGACCTTGGGCAAGAACCACCTCTCTCTGTTCCGGTGCCTGCACCCCAAGGGGACAGAGCTCTGCTCTGCCATCTCCCAGGACAGCTGCCTGGGTGCTGGGGTGGACCCCGTGGGGGGGGGGTCTTTGTAGGTCACAGAGGGATGCGTGGGCCCCAGTCACTGATTTCCTGTTGTCTCAGACATTCTGCTTGTTCCCTTGTCTGCTTGGGCAGGAACCCATCCTCCATCCATTGGTACATCTTATCTGTGTATCTATCTAGCCATCCATCTGTCCATCCTCTCTATCCATCCACCCATCATCCATCCATTGATACATCTTATCCTATCTATGTATCTATGTATCCATCCATCCATCTGTCCTATCTATCCATCCATCCATTGGATACATCTTATCCTATCTATGTATCTATCCATCCATCCATCATCTACCCATTGATACATCTTATCTATCTATCCATCCATCCCTCCTATCTATCATCCATCCATCATCCATCATCCATCCATGGATTCATCTCATTGTGCCTACCCATCTCATCTGTCTTTTATCTATCCGTATGCATCTATCCATCTGCCTATCAGTCTACCATCTTATCTATGCAGCTGTCCATCCACCTGTCTTATCTAACCATCATCAATCATGTATCTTCTGTCACCCATCTGTGTCTATCCATCTTCTCTATCCACCATCCATCATCCATCCACTTCCTATCTTCTATGATCTATCAATATTATCCATCTACCCATCTACCCACCTTATCTATCTATCCATCCACCATTAATTCATCATTTATCATCTATCTTCTATCATCCATGTCTATCCATCCATCCATCACCCAGCCACTGTGTATCTTCTGTAATCTCTCCATATCTGTCCATATCACCTATGTATCCATCCATCCATCCATCCATCCACCCACCCACCCACTTATCCATCCATCCACCCACCCACCCACTTATCCATCCATCCATCCATCATCTGGGTCCCTATACTTATCTATGTATCCATCGTACATACCCATTCATCCATCTGCCTATCCGCCAATCCATCCATCTGTCCAGTAATCCATCCATCCATCTACCCATCCACCCATCCACCCATCCACCCATCCACCCATCCATCCACCCACCCATCCACCCACCCACCATCCATCCACCCTTTGCTGACCACTTATCTATGTCTATCTGTCTGTCCACAGCAGGCCTTTGTGTCCTGTACCAAGAGTGACCAGACCCGTGGGCTCCATGCCCTCTTGGACACCTTGCCATTTGAATCCGGGGTCCCTAGACTTGGTTCTGGTTGGGTGACGAGTCTTTGCAGCAGAGATGGTAGGGACCACCGGGCAGGAGATAGAAGTAGCCCTGTGGGGGGCTACCTTCTCATCCCGGGAGGGATTCTCGGCCAAGCAGGACCCACACTTCCCAACCAGATTGGACATCACAAGGGAGGAAATCACCCGAGAGGGGCGGGGATGGCCCCCACTCCAGGAAGCCACCAGATTCCAAGGGAGCTCGACGCCCACCAGCACAGGGGGCAGAAGTAGGTGCCCGGCACCGGCCCCCGACCCTGTGAGGCTGGCGTGGAAGGTGTGTGAGTCACGAAATGAGTTTGAATCCTGCTTCTTCGGATCCCACTGGTGGCGGAAGCCCACAACCCGATTCTGCCCCAGTGCTCAGGACAAACCGGCTTCTCGTGATGTCTACCTCCCTGCGAGGGTGCCCTGCATATGTCTGCCTGTCACTCGGGCTCCCAATCCCCGTGCTTTGTGTCTGGCTTTGGGGTGCTGCGAAGCTGGAGTGGGGGAGAGGCTCGGTCCCCGGTAGGGGACTGGCATTCACCCTTGAGACTGGGACCTGTCACGCTTCTTGCAGTCCCTTCCCAATCACGTGGGACGTGTTGGTACGTCCTGTTGCCTGGGGATGCTTTGGGGACCCAGGCGGCTCAGGGTTCTGGTGCCCAGTCTCGGGGAACCAGCCGGGAAGGTCAAACACACGGCTGGACGCTCAGGGGGGTTGCAGACACGCTCCCCCGAATGGGGCCACCCACTCCGCACCTCTGGTTCCCATGGTGGCTCCTGGGGACAAGCTCCATAATTGCTGTCTCCACACCAATTTCAACTCCAGCCCACAGCCGAGGAAGCCTGTTCCCATCTGCAGATGTCCCCATCGCCAGCCCTGGGCGCCTGGGCGTGTTTTCTCTCGGTCCCTCCCGATCCCCGGCTTTTCTAGAGGAACATTCAAAGGGAAAGCGATTCTTTTCTCTCGCGAGCAAAATATTTCCTTAAGTCACAGATGTTTCTCGGCAAACTTGCCAGGAGCACTTGGAGGGGGGACAAGGCTCCGTTCTGGTCACGTCTGTCCTTCTCCTCAGGGGACAGGGGACCTTGGAAGAAATCTTTCCGGTCCCCGGCATGTGGCTCTTCTGGGGTCACCACTACTAGGTGACCCCAGACCTGTTTTTCATTGGGGTTCCTACTGTCCCCTGGAGGGGTCCCTGTGGTGCGCCTGGCACTGGCCCCCAGCACCGCGCTACCCTTCTGTGGCTCAGCACCGGGGGACCTCGGCTGGGGGTCCTCGCGCCTGCCTGCGGGCACAGGGCTGGGGACGGGGTAGCGCCCGGTGCGCAATGGCACAAGCGGACCTGGCAACCCGCGCCCCAGTCGGCACCGTGCTGCCCCGCGGCTGCCACCAACCACCTGAGCGCAGTCACATCCTCGGACCCAAGACACCGGTGGGTGGGACGGACCCCGAAGGGCACCCCTCTGCGTACCCACCTGCAGCTTCCCCCCCAGGTCCTCGCGCCCGCAGGGGGCGTGCGAGGCGCAGTGCGGACCCCGGGGGACAGTCCCATCCCCGGCTCCCGCGCCCTCCCCAAAGTTGCGTCTCCCGCACCCTCGCCCCGCAGAGCGGCCGCAGGAACTCACCCACTCGCCCCGGTCCATCCCTGAAGGTCAAGGCCAGGTGGCGGAGGCGGGCGCGCGGCGGGGCCCCGGCTGGGGGTCGCGGGCGGCGGGCGGAGGACCCCGCAGGGCGGCTCAGTCCCCCTGCCCCGCGCGGCGGCCCTCGGGCCGGGGGCGCCGTCCGCGTGGCGGGCCGCGCGGGCCGCGGCGCTCAGATGCCGTGGTCGCAGTCCACATCGCGGCAGATGTACCAGAGGATCACGTAGAGGATGAGGAGGATGGCGAAGATGAAGAGGGCCACCAGGATCGCCTTGGTCACCGGCGAGATGAGCGACTGCATGGCCCCGGCGGGGCGCACGGGCGGGCGGGGGGCGCGTGGGGGCGCGGGGCGCGGCGCTCACGACCCCCGAGCGCGCCCGGAGCCCCGCGCCGGCCCCGCGCCGCATCCGCAGTGCCCGGTGCCAGGGACGGCGCTCGCGGCTCGGCGGCGGCGGAGCTCGGGCTGCTGCTGGGCGGCCGCGGCTCGGCGCCCGGCGCGCTCGCTCCGGCGCGGGCGGCTGCGCGCGGGGCTCCCGCCGCCCGGGCCCCGGCTCCTCGCCCTCACCGCGCCCGGCGGCCGCGGGGCTGGGCGGGCGGCGCGGGGGGCGCGGGGCGCGGGCGGGCCGGGGCCGCGGCCATGGGCGAGGACGGAGGCGAGGACGCAGGGCCGCGGGGGAGGCGCGCGGCAAGTCCCCGAAAACTTGGGTGGCGGCGAGACAGCGGGCGCGCGGTGACAGGTGGAAGCGCCGGCCCCGCGGGGCGCAGCGCGCAGCCGTCCACCCGCGCGGGGGGCGCGGGGGCGGCCGAGGAGCGTGTGCGCGGGAAGGCGGCGCGGGGGCGAGCCCGGGGGAGGGGCTGCGGCGAGGGGGCGCCCTCCGCAGACGGGGGAGGGGAGGCCCCGCCGGCGCCCCTGCCGGTCACCCCGCCCACCGCGCTGCCCTCCCGGATCCCCCGGGTCCTGCGCGCCGGCGGCTGCCTCCGGTCCACCTGCCCCCAGATGCCACCCGCTCCTCCCCGCGCCCGGCTACCGAGGAGCGGCCCTGGGATTGCGGAGGGCGAGGGGCGCCCCTTCCCCTCCCCCCGCGGGCGGGCGGGCGGTGGCCGCGGGGAGGGGGCTGCGCATTGCAGCTCCGGTCGGCGACACCGGGCAGGAGCGGGCGGTGGGAGGGCGGGGCGCGGCGCAGACCCCCGCGCACACTCAGGACTTACATAATGGGGAGGGGGCGCCCGCGGTGCTGCTGGGAGACAGAGGTGCAGCGGGTGCGGACCTCGGGGTGCACGGAGGGAGGTCGGTCTCTGCCCTGCGCGACATGGGGTGTCTCGGACACTCACACATCTCGCTGCGCGTGCACACACACGCGCGCGCGCGCGCACCACACACATACACACACCTTTCCCTCAGTGTGGGCTACGTTTAGGGCCGAGACCTGGAGGGGACGCTAGCGGAGTAGAAAGCACAGAAAGACCAGGAACACCACCCCCCCCCAAAAAAAAAAATAATAATAAAGGCCCCTACAGGGTCAAAGCGCGGAGTGAGCTGGTGTGGCGCACAGTTCTGGGGCCTGCGCTGCGAATCCACATCTTGGAAGAACCCAGGGAGCCCAGTTCTCCAGCCTACGGCCCCTGTGACCTCTGCCTCCGCACCACCTGTGGCCCCAGCGCCAGCCACCAGGGTCTGGGTTAAGGTGCATGACCTCGTGCGGCAGGAGACGTGCCAGGGGCCGGGGGTCTGCATAGGTGTAGGCCGCAGCCCCAGCTCAGAAGGCCCAGTGTCCTGGGGAGGGGCGGGAAAAATCAGGGCCCTGGAGCAAGTCTGTCCGGAATCGTCCGTCAGGGTGTGGGGGGATTTCTGACCTTCAGAGTGTTGGACAAAGCAGAAAATCGGACCTCAACCAGCCTCAAGAGCCTCCACTGCGCGGGCCTCGGATGGAGGCAGGCGGAGTGTGTGTGTTGGTGGTGGTGGTGGGGGGAGTGGCAGGGAGGATGTGCTGACCTGCCACATGGAGGAGAGAAACAGCCCAGGTCCCATTTCTGACCAGGGACAGCTGGTCCCCCAAGATGCTACTACCGCTATCCTGTTGGGGACCAGGACAGAGCCGTGCATGTGGAGATTGCAGTTGGGTTGAAGAAGAACCGAATTTTTATGCTCCCATCTCCCCCCACAGAGAGAGTGCCCCCCCTCCAGGCTCCGGGGAGCAGGAGGGACAGGGTTTTAATTTAAGAAGATGAGGTCCCCTCCCAGAGCCTGGGGGAGACGGCTCATCCTGAGCTCTCCTGTGTCTCCTGCCTGGAGTCACCTTGGAAGGGACCAGGCTGTCGTGGGGAGAAGTCAGGGTGGACCCCTGCAGAGGCATAACCTCCACTGGGTGTGGACACCGTGTCCTGAGCTGCTCAGCCTCTGACCAGGAGACTCTGGATCTGCCACCTGCGTCTCCCTCCCTAGAATTGCCAGGTTGGGGTTCCTGCTGTGGAATTCGCACCCGGTGCCCCTCATTCCTAAATGGCTTCTTGCTGGGTCCCCTGTACCACGGGATACCTAGTATGTCAGGAGCAAGGAAAACTCTTCCTAAGAGTGTCCCCGACACCGTGGGGGCCCTGAGTGGCATCTCCACGCTCTCGGATGATAACCTGCCAACCTTTGAGCAATAGATTTGATGACTCTTCAGTAAGAGACGAAGCTCCCAAAAACCCGGGTCCAGTCTTCAAGGGTTCATTGGACGCGGGACAGTCAGTGTAGACAGACTGAGAACCAATTCTCCAAACTACGGGGTTGCAACCCAGTCAAAGAGCACAGTGTCTATTCAGAGGGTGCAAAGAGAATTAAAAAAAAAAAAAAATCAGGTGGATTTTAAAAAATGTCAGAAGCCGTTAGCTGCAATAACCCAATATTCTTTAAAACAAACGGCTGGCTGAGCCCCGTGGGTTGATTTTCCATTTTATCATCTCCCAAGTAGCTTTGAGAGATTCAAAGTCAGGTGGACCCAAGGGCCCGGGGGCAGGCCGAGAAAGTCCAGCGATGGTCCAATCACTCTGGAGCGTGTGGGGAAAAGGATTCCCTGATTTTATCATGAATGGTTGATGGACTGGCTTTTGCAGAACTGGAGGTGGAACTCAGGACTGGCTTGTTCTAGGCAATCACTCTACCTCTAAGCGACCCTCCCAGCCAGGATCCCCCCATTTTCTGACCGTGGGCTGTGTTTTCTGCTCAGAGTGTCCATCTCAGCAGGACAGCCGTGGGCCCTCAGGCTGAGGTGGACAGCCCTCGGGAGAGGCGCAAGACGTATGTGCCTCCCTCTGAATCGGCTCCAGGGCTCCTGGCCATCCCTGGAGAGCCCTGGGACAGGGCCAGCGGTTTATTTAAAAGGTGGAACCTCTTTCTTGAGGGCTTTTGGACAGCCTAACGTCATCCAGTAACCATCTCCATTTTTGCCTTGAAGACTGAATTTCGGCCACAGGAAGCTGTGCCCAGGGCGTTGGAAGGCTGCGGTCCTTGGGGGTGGGTCTGGTCTCTGGGATCCACAGGTTGGGCCGCCCAAGCTCCGAGACCCGGCTTCCCGGCTTCGCTTGCATAAAATTTGATTTGCCCACGGCCCCTTTGGTCCCTGAATCGGTGGCCGACAGGTGCCCTGGGGTGTCCTGGTGGGTTGGAGTAGAATACTACGCAGCCAGGCTGATTGCAAGTGCGGTCATTTTCCTTCCTGATACTGTCCCCATTGACCACTGTTATTATGATGATGATATTAAGTCCGCAGGGAAAGTCGGGGAGAGTCGCACTCATTGGCTCCTTTGTGACAGGACTTAAAATTAACAGATTTTAAAAAGAAAAGTATCACCTGAAGATTCAGATACCTTCTTGGTGCACGTCGGTGCCATGTTATCTTCATGAAATACCCTTTGAATTCGTCCTGCAAGTGATTTAAAAAATAGTATAGGATTTTTTAAAATAGATGCAATTAATAAGCATCAGCTGCCGGGTGCAGGGGCACACACCTGTCATCCAGGGTCTTGAGAGTCTTAGGCAGGAGGATTGCAAGTTGGAGGCCAGCCTCTGCAACTTAGTGAGGCCCTAAGCAACTTAAATCCTGTCTCTAAATAAAATTTTATTTAAAAAAAAGGGGGGGGGGGGGGCTGGGGATGTGGCTCCGCGGTTCAGTGCCCCTGGGTTCAAAGTCTGCTACCTAAAAGAAAAAAAAAAAAACAAACAAACTATAAGTTAATATTTTTGATGTCTCACATTTGCATCTGGGGACAGAGAAAGGAGCCCTGTCCAAGGATGTCCACTTGAGGGGAAGCTGCTGTGACCCGGTGCCCTTTGGGGGAGGGTCCTTCGCAAGGGAGCATTCTTCACATTCTTGGGATCACTTGTTTGCAGAGACAGAGCTCGGGTCTCCCCAGTGCATGTGACAGAGGGTGATAAATGGCCCCAGC
Organism: Marmota flaviventris; assembly: GCF_047511675.1. Taxonomy (NCBI): domain Eukaryota; kingdom Metazoa; phylum Chordata; class Mammalia; order Rodentia; family Sciuridae; genus Marmota; species Marmota flaviventris. Next base: position 678,810 of record NC_092518.1, read on the forward strand.
TCAGGGCAAATTCACGCTGAAGCCTGCGTTGTTTTTTTTTCTCTGTTTTATCTCATTAAATCTGAGTCGGTTACTCGGCCCTCGACCCCTGAGCCCCCTCCCCAGCCCTATTTTGCATTTTATTTAGAGACAGGGTCTCCCTGAGCTGCGGAATGGCGGAGGCTGGCCTCCCATTTGCAGTCCTCCTTCCTCAGCCTCCCGAGCCTCTGGGATGACAGGCGTGCACCACGGCGCCCAGCTCATGCCCAGTTTTCAAAAAGGGACAAACGTCCACCGATGCATCTGTGGGACCTGACCCCAGCCATTCCTGGCCCTCCCTGGGGACAGGACTCTGCAGGCCGCGCCGAGCCGCCGCCGGGCGCAACCTTGTCCGGCAGCGCCACCTACCGGCATGGGCTCCCCGTTCTCCCCACGTGGGAGCAGAACTCGCTCCATTTCCAAACCCAGGACTTACCCTGAATTTTGTGGGTTTTCTTTTTACCCTTTTGTGAGCTTTTTGGATGCTTTACGTCTTGCAGAGGTAGGAGGAGGGTGCAGGCATCAGGGCTTGCAGATGCACAGGGAGATGCACAGCGTCCAAACCAATTCTTCCCTTTTTTACCTCCCCCCTAAGCCTGCAAGAAAGAGCAGGTGGTGGCCTTAGAATCGCAATTTCGGTGACTTTGCAGGTTGCAAGGGTTTGGGTGGCGGGTGATCCTGCCCTGGAGCAGATTCCCGGGCTCCAGGCTGGGCCCAGATTCCTGCATCCCCCCCCACACACACACACCCTGCACACACCCAGCAATGGTGGGGGACGGGGAGCCTGAGACCCTGCAGCCAGGATGGACCGGTTTCCCGACCAGCAGGAAAGTGGAGCATGACCCACATTCTTACGGGACTCCAGGGACCCGAGGGGACCTCGATAATACAGCCAAGATGGCATTTCCAGGGCAGTGGAGCTGGCTCAGGCTTAAGTCTGAGCCGCAACCGGAAACTCAAACAGTACCGAGGTGTGGCCCTTGGGAATGTCGCCCCGAGACTGACGTGTGGAAGGCTTGGTCCCTCGGTCCAGCAATGTCCGGAGGGGGCCGTCTGGATTAATCCACTCACGGGTCCTTAGTGGTCGGGGTTATTGGCAGGTGGTGGAGACTGCAGGAGATGGGACCTAGTTCGATTGAATGGAGGGCATGACATTGGGGACAATATCTTGTCCCTGGTCTATTGCATTTCTTTGTCTCTCTCTGTCTCTCTCTCTCTCTCCAAAATAAATCTTTCTTCCATCAAGTGGATTTTCTTAGGAATTTTGCCATATATTAGGCTGACCCCCACACCCAGCAATTCTTCAATTCTTCTCCAAGATATATACACCCCCCCCCAAAGAATGCAGAAACCTCAAACATGGCCCCCTTAGAAGTTGTGCCTTCGTACATATGATTTTTTTTCTTTTAGCTCGGCATTTGCAGTAGCACTCAACTGGGAACGACCCAAATGCCCATCAGTGGACACATGGAGGGAATGTCTAGCCTCATAATGGACTATTATTCAGTCATGAAAAGGAGTTGATTACTGACAGATGCTACGGGGAGAAAGGTAAGTGACATTTTGCTCAGTGACAGAAGTCAGCCACAAAGACTGCGTGGGTTACGATGCTGGGTTTGCAACAGTTAAATCCACAGGACACTATTTATTACGGCTATACTAATAATTTATATTACGGCTCTCATGTTGGCCTGATTTTGGTCACTCGGTGACGATCACAGAAAGACGCAGGAATCCTCACCAACCGTCAATTCTCCGACCTGGGCTGAGCCTGAGGGAAAGGCAGGTGGCATTTGGAATGTGGACCAGTGTCCTTTCTGTACCTTTATGGGCATTAGGACAATCGCAAGAGCTGGGGACTCCAAGGGCCCTGGCTTTGCCCATCGGGGGTCCCCGGGAGAGGAACCAAACAAGGGTTCAGTGGATGCCCTGCAGAAATCAGAACCCACATTGCATTCTCAGCACGTAGGACCCTAGGAAGGTCCCCTGGACTTGTGGCCACCTCTCACCATGGTGTCCAGCTCCCTGCATGGTGTCCAGGGGGGCTCCTCCTGCCTGTCCAGCTCCTGGGCTCCAGGTGGCCCTGGGCTGCTGGCCCCTCACTGCAGTCTCTGCCTCCGTCTCCACGGGGCCCCTCCTCTGGGTCTGTGTCCCCTCCTCTGTCTCTTGGGAGGACACGGCCATTGCACGAGGGCCCCCTGCCCCAGGAGGAGCCCATCTCAGGACCCTGCAATAACGACCTCTGCAGAGACCCTGTGTGCACCCACCTGTAAAGCTCAAGCCTTGTCTGTTAATGGGCGTCTGCTGTGATTGACAGCTGGGCAGCTCCTGTGATTGACAACTGGGCGTCTCCTGTGATTGACAGCTGGGCGTCTCCTCCAGCTACCGGGAGGGAGACCCCCTGGGTGCACATTCAATTCTGTCTCTGCCATTAAGAGGCACATGGGGGAGGTGCACGGTGGTCTCCGACGGTCACATTTGGGGTGACCTATTGCGTTCTTCTTGGGATGCATGTGGGTGGTGTATTCTGGCCTCCTCACGTCACGTCTGGGGTTGGACATTCCGGGGTGGCCTCTCTGACCCCTACCACATGTTCCTTCCCATGGTCCCTGCGTCCCTGAGTGGCAAATCATCCTCGCGAACAAATAAAAATAAATAAGTCATTAAACGGGCACAGACTGGGAATATGGACGTGTGCCAAGCCGTGGGGTCACCCCCAAAGCAGCTGGGCATCTGCAGACCCCGTAGGGGGGCCAGGCCAGAGCGTGCTGGGAATTGCATTGACCAAGAGACGTGGGTGACATGTTTAACAGTGGGACCCGCGGGAGGACTTTTGGTCATTGGGGGTATACTCTTCCAGGGGCGGGTGGGGCCAGCCTCTTTCCCATTCTCTCTTGCATTTCTAGCTCAGCTCTTCCCCACCATTCAGTGCCAGAACCAGGCGCAGGACCAAAGGATCGTGGTCTGAAATCTCTCTCAGGCTGACTCAAAGCAAACCTTTCGTCTCTGTAAATCGACTGCCTCAGGTATTTTATTACAGTAACGAAAGCATCAAGAGTGGTGTGAGCATCCACAGAAAAGTGATTCCCTCCCCAAACGCATCCGGCATTTTAATGTCTTTACAGACCTGGAATCTCACCAAACCGGGCAGCAATTTAGTTTGGGATTTTTTTTTTTTTAATTAACTTGATGTCAGTGATCACGCAACACTGAGGAAAAGACATGAGCCCTCTCTGACACCCACGAGTGGCCCTGCCTCACCCAGTCAGGACTGCTGGACAGAGACAATGTCACCGCAGTCCAACAGAAGCAAGGCCACTCTGATGATGCTAAGGTGACGAGTTCTTTCTGCCTTGACCACTCCTCCATTTCTTTAGCTCCAGGGAATGGACATACCAAAGGGACCTACTCTGAGTGGGCACCTTCTGGCCTCCTGCAGTCAAATTTGGGGGTGGTGAGTGCTGAACACCCTCAGGTGGAAGGTGGTAGAACTTTCTGCCTGGGAGAGGTGGTCATTGTATTTCCTGGGTCACAGGAAGGTTGTGGGACTTCCTGGTTCCTGGAGATGGTGGCTGGACTTCCTGGGCCATTGGAAGGTCATAGATGCTCCTGGTTCCTAGAGATGGTTGCTGGAGATGGTGGTTGGAAGGTCATAGAACTTCCTGGAGATGGCGGTTGCACTCCTGGGCCATTGGAAGGTCATATATGTCCCTGGTTCCTGGAAATGATGGTTGTACTTCCTGGGTCACTGGAAGGTCACCGAACTTCCTGGTTCCTGGAGATGGTGGTTGTACTCCTGGGCCATTGGAAGGTCATAGATGTTGGAAGGTCATAGAACTTCCTGGAGATGGCGGTTGTACTTCCTGGGTGACAGGAAGGTCATAGAACTTCCTGGTTCCTGGAGGTGGTGGTTGTACTCCTGGGCCATTGGAAGGTCATAGATGTTGGAAGGTCATAGAACTTCCTGGAGATGGCGGTTGTACTTCCTGGGTCACTGGAAGGTCATCGAACTTCCTGGTTCCTGGAGATGGTGGTTGTACTCCTGGGCCATTGGAAGGTCATAGATGTTGGAAGGTCATAGAACTTCCTGGAGATGGCAGTTGTACTTCCTGGGTGACAGGAAGGTCATCGAACTTCCTGGTTCCTGGAGATGGTGGTTGTACTCCTGGGCCATTGGAAGGTCATAGATGTTGGAAGGTCATAGAACTTCCTGGAGATGGCGGTTGTACTTCCTGGGTGACAGGAAGGTCATAGAACTTCCTGGTTCCTGGAGGTGGTGGTTGTACTCCTGGGCCATTGGAAGGTCACTGATGATCCTGGTTCCTAGAGGCGGTAGCTGAACTCACAATGAGGTTGAATAAATCTGTTTTAAGCCGGAATATCATCGCCCACAGGAGCACTGGATGCCCCTAACACACCCTCCAGGATGGCCAAGCCGACCCTACCTGGAACGTGCTCGGATACCCACATGCGCCCAGCATGAGCCTCGGAGAAAATTCAAAATTCAACAAAAGCAGAGTTTCTCCTGATGGTAGATCATTTTGCACCATGTAAAGTTGAAAAAAAAAATCTTAATTTGAAAAATCGCGAAAGTCAGGGATTGCATGTCAATACAGTGACTTTTAATGTGTTCCTAGAGTTGGGCATTGCTCATTGCCATCCATTTCGGACCATTTTCTTTGTGCTCCAAGGAATCCCTGCATCCCTTCCAGACAACCATGAATCTATGAATCACACCCCTGGATTTGCCAATTATGAGCACTTGAAATTAATATCATCATGGATATTTGTGTCTTTTTTTTTCACCCAGCGTGATGATTTTGAAGTCCATCCCTGGGGTGTCCCGTATGAGAAGTTCTTTCCTTTTTAGGGCTGAATAATATTCCACCGTGTGGCTGGACCACATTTCATTTCTGCACTTTCAATGTACGTTTCCGGAACTCTTCTCTGTCCATGCAAAATTCCCCTGTTGAGCACAGGCCCTGGCACACCTTTGGGGCTTTAAAAAGCATCAGGGGATAAAGTAAATGCATATTTTGATTTAAAATACCAACATGGCTACTCCATTTGTCATGAAACTGCACATGTGAATGTTTGCAACTCGCTCCTTTTACGTGTGGGTGTTTATTTATTTATACTTAACACGTATCTTTAAGAAACACAGATGTGGGCTGGGTTCTCTAAAATCAGGTCCAAGGCTCGTAGCTGCAGAAAGTCAATTCCTAATTTATGGTTAAAAAAAAAAAACACCCAGAACGTCGTATTATTTTAGCCACTTCTTCTTTGTGAACTTGGCATGTTTTAGGCTGAAATCCACAATCCTTTGTTGTCCTCCCTTTTTATACTGTATTTTTAAAAATTGCCATTATTGCATGCGGTGTTGGGCTTCGTGGTGATTTTCTACACCGGCTGCTTTTTAAAATGCTCCAAGACGCTCATTCCTTCCATTACGCACGGCAAACAGTCAACAAATAAACAGGGTTTGCATTTCCGGTGTCCTTCAAAACCTCCTGTGTGAATGCAAAAATGTTCAGAGGTGGAATGAGTGGGTTAGCAGAGGTGTAGACTCATAGTGGATTAATCCACTTGGATGGACTCACTGGGTGGTGACTGCAGCAGGTGGGGTGTGGCTGGAGGAGGGGGTCCCTGGGCTGTGCCTTTGGGGTCTCTGTCCTGTCCCTGGTGAGCAGAGCTCTCTCTGCTCCCTGGTGCCCTGTCCTGAGCTGCTCTCCTCCCCCAGGCCCTGCCGCCATCTTGTTCTGCTCCCCTTGGGCCAGAGCCAGGGAGTTGGCCACCAGGGACTGGACCTCGGACACCAGGAGCCCAAATCAACTTTTTGTCCCCTAATTGTCCCCATGGGGTCCTCGGGCCGGGCAGTTCCTCCAAGAAGATGAGATTCCAGGTGCAGCCGGCCACCTCCGAGGGGTTCCTCCAGCTACTCGAGGCCCATGTTCTGCAATGGAGCCTCCACTTTTTTTAAAAAAAAAAAAGCTTATTGGAATGACTTAAGGAGGCAAATGACTACAGACCGAGGCTCTGAATATTTCATGACCCTGCTCTGAACAAACAGGAGTTTCTGTCGCAAAAGGGAGACGGAGGAGGAGCCTGTTCCTCCTCTGTTCACTGTGGCTCCTCATCGGCCTCTTCCCAGGGGGCGGACGACGCTCTGTTTTTTATTAAAAATATAAAGAAGCTCTTGACTTTCTCATTAGCCCAGGGACTCGGGTGGGTGTCCCCATTATATTAAAAATGTAAATTTCCAGGGCCGCTCTGTGGGGCCGGGAGAGGACGGGGCTGGCCTCTGGGCAGCGTCTGGCTATTGATGGAAAATGGCCTCTGAATTATTAAAACCACAGATGAAGGGACTGCAAACAGCCACATTCCACACTGGCTCCAGGGCTCCAGGAGATCCCGGTGCCTGTGTTCCCTCCACCAGGGAAGCCACGAACCCAACATGGCGCCCCACATGGGGACCGCTGTGGCAGACCTCACAGAGGGTTTAAATGAGATACTTCATCACGGTGGCCAAGAGACCTGACAAGAACAATTAGAGGAGGAACAGTTGACTTGGGGCTCATACGTTCAGAGGACTCTGTTCACAAGTGGCCGACTCCATGGCTCTGGCCCAAGGGGAGGCAGAACAAGATGGCGGCAGGGCCTGGAGGAGGAGAGCAGCTCAGGACAGGGCACCAGGGAGCAGAGAGAGCTCTGCTCACCAGGGACAGGACAGAGACCCCAAAGGCACAGCCCAGGGACCCCCTCCTCCAGCCACACCCCACCTGCTGCAGCCACCACCCAGTGAGTCCATCCAAGTGGATTAATCCACTTATTGGTCTACACCTCTTGCAACCCACTCATTCCACCTCTGAATTTTCTTGACTTTTCTAACACATGAGTTTCTGGGGGACACGTCACATCTACGACGTAACATTCCCCGTTCATTCGCTCAGAGCTGGACTTGGGCCGTCACCCAAATAGGAGATGAAAACGAATAGATGAGGGATGGATTGGTGGATTGACAGTTGGACCCACGATGGATCAATGACCGATGTCGGATAATGGCAGATGCCATCAAGGGAGAAGGAATAGACAGAAGATTGACAACAGGCCATGATAGGTCAATCGAGGGCAGGTCAATAAAAAATAATTAATATTGAAATAAACTAGACGTCTCAAGTCTCCGGAGAGACTTCAGGGTGTGACTCCTGCAGATATTTTCTGGGGAATTCTGTTGCCAAATTGAAGAACCGAGTCTGGGGAAGGGGCTCAGGGGTCGGGTGCCCGCCTCCCATGCGTGAGGACCCAGCTTGGATCGTCAGCACTGAAATAAAAAATTTTGCCAGTGCCGTGTGCACACCTGTCATCTCAGCAGCTCGGGAGGCTGAGGCAGGAGGATCGCAAGTTGGAGGCCAGCCTCAGCCACAGCGAGGCCCTGAGCAGCTCAGGGAGACCCTGTCTCTGAATAAAACGCAAATAGGGCTGGGGACGGGGCTCAGGGGTGGAGATCCTTCCGGTCCCCGGGTGGGGGGGGACACTCCCTGGTTGTCCCCACAGCAGCGCGCAGGGCGCAGTAGCAGGGCAGGGTAGCGCATTCCTAGCAGAGCCCCGAGGACCGAGCCTTGTGCCTACATTTCTTTGGCTTGTCACCAAAGCTGGACGAGCTGGCCACAGCCACCTGCCCTGTCCACTGGGTCCGTGGAGGCTCAGGACTCGAGCTCGTCGCTGGGCATCTGCAGGTGGTCGTTCTGGCCACAGGGGGGCGCTCTGCACACGGAGCAGCTCCCTCCACCTCGCAGTGAGAGCCTGTCGCCAGCAGAGGGCAACCTGTGCGCGGGAAGAGCAAGGTGTGGCCACCTCCTGTAGCAGGAGGCCCACGGAGGAGGACTCGGGGATAAACTGGACCCTGGTCAAAGGGAATTCTATTTTTTTTTCTCTTTCCCTACCCCCTGGATTTTCCCAGTTTATGGCACAGAAATACTGTTTTATGTCTCTGAGTCGCTGTGATTTTCTTTCTGCGGCCCGTGGGATGGACCCCACGGCCTCAGGCAAGCCCTGGACCCACTGGGCTGCACCCCCAGCCGGTGAGGTTTCTGTGTGACCAAGAGGAAACGAGCTTTGAACGCCGTTGTCCAGAGGCACGATGTTGGCAAGGTCCACAGGCGTCCAAGCAGGACCAGAGACACGTGACCCTGGCAGGCAGGAAGGGGCATCAGGAAGAGGACACAGAGGGTCGGGAGCAATGAGCTTTGTGCGCCCCCTGGGTTCAGTCTCTGGTTAAAAAAAAAATGTAGATGAAGAAAATGTGTTATCTCTGCGCTGTGGAATAGTATGCAGCCATGAAAAGGAATGGAACCCTGGTGTAGGGTAAAACACGGCCGTGGAGGTGCATGGTGGACCGATTTAAAAGAAAAATAAAAAGAATTCAGGTCCCACTTGACCATCGACAGGCATGTCCAGGTATCCATACCAGCAGAGAGGCCAGTGTTAGCTCAGACCGTCAGCTCACTCTTCCTTGGAAAGGCCAGAAACACACCCAGTGTCTGATACATACTGCAGTCGCGTATCCATGTGGATCTAACGGTTTAGGGAGAGCCGTTGGTAATCCCTCCTGGGCAGAGCCAGCCTGGGGCCACCTTGGGAGAGGGGCTTGGTCCCCAAAGGTGAGGCTCTGACCTCAGGCATGGACTCATCCATTGATGGACTCATAGCTGAGTGGACCATGGGGAGGGAGTGGAAATTGTAGAAGGTGACACCTATTAGAACACAGGAAGTCTTGAGGGACCTGTCCTTGGGGACTATATCCTGTCCCCGGCCTCTTCTCTCTCTGCTTCCTGGGAGCCATGAGCTGACCTGCGTTCCTCCACCACGGCCTTCCGCCATGATGTCCTGCCTCACCTCAGGCCAGAGCAAAGCAGCTCATCGGAAGCCATGAGCCTATCTGCGTATTTCCTTCTTTAAGTTGACTTGCTCAGGTATTTTGTCACAGTAACGGAGACCTGAGTAGCACAGTTTTTGTGAAACACACGGAGAACCCACTCTCTAGGCAGATTTCCAGCATACGATACGACACCAGCACATTCCATTTCCCCCACTTGAACCCCTGGTATCCACCGTTTTAGTATTTCTACACTTTGGATATTATTATTATTATTATTATTATTATTATTATTATTATTTGGGGGTCCACCCAGCAGTGAGAACGTGTGGTAATTGTCATTCTCTGCCTGGATTATTTCGCTTTCCAGAATGTCCTCCAGGTCCATCTGTGTGGTTGTCGCAGCAGACAGGGTTCCATTCTTTTTGGGGGGTGTATAGTACTCCATCGTGCCCACAGACCACATCCTTCCGAGGACCAACGCTCAGGCAGATGCCACAGCTTGGGTCTTGTGAGTCACATTGCAGTCATGATGACACCAGAGAGGAAATCAGGTCAAGAAAGTTGCCACTCACAGATCTGCATTGCGTAAAAGACTGTCAGAAGCAGAGAAAGAAAAGGGCCAGGGGCAGGATATAGTCCCCAAGGCCAGGGACAGGACATAGTCCACACGGCCAGGTCTCCAAAGACCCATCCCTCCCGCTAGCTCCTGCCTCCTTCTGGTCCCGCCGCCTGTCAATCACCCACCCCCCTAGGAACCCATCCATGGATCAGCCACCCGTGAGCGCAGAGTCCTCCTGATCCTCACGGGGTCACAGGATCAGGCTTGATGGGCTTCCTTCCCAGTGGAGAAGGACGTGGGGCACTGGAGGGGACTGGCGAGGGCCACCTCGGGGGACTGGCCATCGTCGCTGGCCCGTGGAGTTCTGTCACAGCAGCTGCAGACACGGAGGCTCCAGGCAGCTCACAAGTTGGAGGGCAGCGGCCGACTCGGGCCCCGGGAGCCAGTCCACCCCGGAGCTGACCAGCTGTTACTGCACGGAGGGCCACCCAGGGGCCACGGGCTCTGGGACACGCAGGCCATTGCTCAGGTGGACCTCACAGTCCAGTGGTCCACCTCGGAGCAGGTGTGGCCAGCACGGCCCCCCACCCCAGGCCAGGAAGCAGGGACGCGAGACATTGAGGGGAAGTGGGGACTGTGGGTGGCCACAGCGTCCACCACAGCCGCTCCCCTGGGGTGTCCCCTGGGCTGACGGGGAAGTGGCTGGAAGGACATCCTCTGTCTAAGCACCCGCTTCCTCCTCCGGAGGCTCATGATGACGGCACCTTAGAGGTGAGGCCGAGCGTCCCCTTCATCCTCAGTCGCCTGACTCCCTGAGCTGTTAGAGGGAGAGTCTGGACTCCAGTTGAGGCTGTCCTAGGGTGCAGGGCTGTGTCAACAAGGCTGCCCCAAGGCAGCGGCTCAGGAGGCTGAGGCAGGAGGATTGAGAGTTCAAACCCAGCCTCAGCCAAAGTGAAGCCCTAACAACTCAGGGAGACCCTGTCTCTAAATAAAATGCAAAATAGGGCTGGGGATAGGGCTCAGGGGTCAGAGGCCCCTGAGTTCAATCCTGGGTACCCCTATTCCCACACCCCCAAAAAAGAAAAGAAAACTCATTCATGGTTTTTGGAGATTTTTAGGTACCTCCTGAACGAGGAGGTGGAGAATCTGCATCTCCTCTCAGCACCTGAGGGCTGCTGCTGGACCAGCCATCACGTCTTGGGTGGTGAGGCTGAGAAGACGGTAGCAGGAGCTCACGTGGACCAGACTGTCCACCTGCTCAGTGTCAGGGAGTGTGGCGGGATGACTTCAAATGATCCAAAATGGCCGAGGTGCCTTCCTGAGGTTGTCATGGCTCTTGGGAGCCAAGCCGAACTCCCGGGTGAATAAACTGCGAATGCAAAGACAAACTCTGACCTTGTGCGTCACCTGTCTCGTTGCCATGCGAGCTGTGTGGCTCAGTGATCTCCGAGTTCCCTGAACCAATATGGCAGCAGGAGCCTCACCAAATAGATGCCCCAAACCAACATGGCAGCAGGAACCTCATGCAATATATGCCCTGAACAAAAATGGCAGCAGGAACCTCATGTAGCCAATGCCCCAATCCAACATGGCGGCAGGAAACTCAACCCAAACTCACTCATCTCCCTGATGGTTCCAACGCTGGATCCTGGCAGAGAGAGGATGCAGAGGGGAAGGAATTTCCCAGGCGGGTGGCAGCGCAGTTCTCCTGATGGTTCACACATGTTTGGAGGCTGCGGGTCCAAAACGGTCCCAAAGGATGGCATACCGCCCATTGGAAAGGAGATATTGGAAAACTAACTGTGTGGCCCAGTCAAAGGGGACATGGAAGGAATTTCCTGTCTGGGAGCCCAGTCGTGCGTAAGGAACCACCAGTGTCTCTGGGGCCATTATGAGCCCAGAAAATCTGCTGTGGTGTGGCCCTGGGGGTGCCTCAAATTTGCATATTGAATCCTGATCCCTGTGGCCCTAATAATGAGACAGGGGCTCTGGGAGGGCTGAGCTCCCAGGTGCAGCCCATGAAGGGGATCAGGGTGTTTGTACAAGAGCCCCTGAGAGCCCCCTGCCCGTCCTCCATGGAGGACCCAGGAGAAGGCGCCTCTGGGAGCAGGAAGCAGCCTCAGCTGACCCCGGTCGGCCCCGCCTGGACCTCGGGCTGCAGCTGCAGAGCTGGGAGCCGTCCATCTCTGTGGCTTCTGATTTGCTCATTCAAAGGGGGACTTCCAGAGGGACTCTGCCCTCTGAGCTTCCTCCCATGCATCCACTTATTTAAAAAACGGGGAAGGATTTCAGATGAAACGGTTTCAACTGGACGTTTAAGAAAAAAAAAATAGCAATGTGAATGGATCAGGAAAAAGCAAGAAATTTTTTATAAACATTTCAAAAGTCCCTGCTCCCCGGATGCTTATTGATGAGCCCCAGGGTCTTCCCTCGCCCTGGACCACCCCAGTTCTCTGCTTTCTGCACACCTGTTCTCAAACACGTCCTGATATGGTGTGGCCCACCATGTGGTCATTTCCCACGCACCTTTCTTTGCGTGGCCTCTCAGCAAAGCACAGGTGGAGACTGGAAATGACCCAAGGGACATCAGCCCTTCTCCCTACTCAAGAATTCACAGAAACAGGGGACCCTGGTCCGTGGGGAATGAAAGCAAGAAGACCCTGGAGTAGAGATTAACCAGAGCTCCATTACCCACCAAAATGGCGGCCTTGCCAATGGACATATCCACCCCTGAATGTGCGTTTTCCCCAGAACTTAGTGGACAGATGGCCCTCGGTCCATGGGTGCCTCCGTGTATCTGCGTAATTTGGAGACGCTGGAGGTAAGGGGCCTCAGAGCTGATTGAATGGGAAAAGCCACCGTGGTGTGTAGGCTCCTTAATGCACTGGAGGTGACCTCTCAATGGACAGGTCTTCCTGTCATCGTGTGAAATGTCCCCACGGGGTTGGATTCGGGGCATATGGAGTTATAGGGACTGGTTTTGCAAGTTCCCGGGGAGTTGGTCATTTTTTCAAAATGCCAAGTTATAAAACGAAATCATGACGCGTGAAAATCCTACAAGTGCACATTGACACCTTCTTTATTTCCCGGTGTATTTCAACACCCAAATGCCATCTGATGACCTGAGGTCACATTTGGGTCTTTGCCACCCAAACTCCCCCACCCTCCTCCTTCCAGTTGATTGACACATTCCCCAGAGAGCAGAGGACACGCTGTCGCCTGAGCCGGAAACCTCCCGCCTTCTCTGACATCACCGTTGACCACTAAGACCCTCCACGAGGTCAGAAGGAGCTGGCGGTGGGTCCGCTGAGCGACTGGACAGCGGCTTACTTATTTGCAGATCAAGAGAACTTACAAGTCAACCTCCAGGTGTCCTTGTCTGACCCCAGAGTGGAACACGGAGTGTCCAGGTGAGCTCTGTCCACTTCAAGTTCCCCACCTCCAGGTCTGGGTTCTGGGGCTTGTTTTTGTAATAGCCACTGCCAGTGTCGGCTTCATGGGACCAAAGGGACCAAAGGAGGGAAGATTAGAGACAGAGACACATATACAAATGCACATGGATGGATGGATGCTGGGTGGGTGGGTGGGTGGATGGATGGGTGGGTGGATGGGTGGATGGATGGATGGGTGGGTGGGTGGGTGGATGGATGGGTGGATGGATGGATGGATGGACGGATGGACGGGTGGACGGGTGGACGGGTGGATGGGTGGATGGATGGATGCATGGGTGGATGGGTGGATGGGTGGATGGGTGGATGGGTGGATGGATGGGTGGTGGATGGATGGATGGATGAATGGATGGATGGGTGGATGGATGGATGGGTGGATGGTGGGGTGGATGGATATATAAATGAATGGATGGATAAATAGTTAAGATAGATAAATGGAAGGACATTTAATAAGGCATCGACTCATGTGATTATGGAGGACACGGAGGTCCACAGCCCATCATCTGCATTCCCGAGACCCAGGAGGGCTGAGGGCAGAGGGTATTTGCTGTCCCTCGGTAGATGCTCTGAGCTGCTTCATAAGACCCAGCAATGGTGTCCTCCTCAGTGCACGCTCAGCACTGGGGTGGGGTCTGCGACTCTATGTACTACCTAAGTGTCTGCTGGGAACATGAGCCTAACGGGCAGCATGAGGTGCCACACCGAGGACCGAGCCTTCCGCACAGAAGCTACGCCCGCTCTGCAGACACCATGCAATGGGTCGTCCATTAAGAGGAGGGGAACAATGAAACCCCGTGTCCCTGAAGGCCCCTTTGTTCCTGAGGTGCCAGCCAAAGTGAGGGAACACCAAGAACAGGCCAGAAAGTCCAGGTACAAATTATCCCAAGGGACACGGGCTGGCTGTCTCTCATGCCCACGGGGAACCAGGCAAGTCAAGGTCATCTCTAGGAAGCGACTTTCTTGCTTGTCCCCCGGAAACAGTGTCTCCTCACCCTTGCAGGTGGCTGTGGCTGGAGGAGGGGGTCCCTGGGCCGTGCCTTTGGGGTCTCTGTCCTGTCCCTGGTGAGCAGAGCTCTCTCTGCTCCCTGGTGCCCTGTCCTGAGCTGCTCTCCTCCTCCAGGCCCTGCCGCCATCTTGTTCTGCTCCCCTTGGGCCAGAGCCATGGAGTTGGCCACCATGAACCTCTGAAAACCTGAGCCCCCCATTTTTTCCATCTCTAAATTATTGACGTCAAGTGTTTTGTCACAGCAATGAAAACCTGACTCGCCTCTTGGGGTCCAACCAGCATCCTGTGAGGGTGACCTAATCCTGGGACCACGTGTGCATGTTCTGGTGACAGTCTCCTCAGGTGTCTGCCCCAGGGCTGATCTCATGGGCTCCCACTCTTTGTAGATGGGTCCTTGCCCAGAATGGATCTCCTTAGTTGCTTCCATGTTCCGTGGCTGCCATCTTGAAATTCTCCATCCATGTTTGGGTCCCCGGGCTCCTGCTGCTAATCCCACCCCACTGCAGGGGTGCCCCCGGGGCAAAGTGGAGTCCCCAGCCCGAATCCCTGGCCTCACCGTTGAGTCCCGGTGTGCAAGGGCTGGGTCAGCTACAGGAAGCCCGGGAAGCATGTCCGGAAAGGTCCCCCCGGTAGTCTGTCTGTCCTTCCACTCCCTGGACCATTCATCTGTTCAGTCACCGACTCATCCATCCACCCACCTATCCGTCTGTCCATCTGTCCACCCATCTGTGCATCCATCCATCCATCCATCCCATCCATTTTGATATCCAGACATCCATCCATCTGTCCATCAGTCCATCAAATATTTAGCATGCACACTTGGTTCTACATATTAATATATGTCTCACTCTGCAAATAGAGATTTTTTATTATATGTACCATATTCATGTCTTTTATTGACATTATATTTGCAATTATATCGACTATTATGCATCCTAGATATGCCATGCTCTCTATAAATATATAGGGTATTCTGTGTACACAGGTATAAATATCCTTTATTATATATAATATAAATAGCACATGTATCCCTACTATTATATATTCACATGATATTATACGATAAATTATAATATATTAATTACATAATAATATGACATATTATATTATTTTATATCATTAATATATTATAATATATCATATAAAATTATATATGATATATTATAATATATTAATGTTAATACATGTATTATAATATATAATATAATATATTATAATATATATTATATAAAATATAATACATAATATATAATAAATATATTTATTATGTATTATATTAATACATAATAAATACATTTATTATTTTTATTATATATCATTTTATATATAAACAGTACATGTGTTAACACTATGCAACTTTATGTTAATACATATAATATCTGTGTAATTCTACATAGTATCAATCCGACTATGCACATGCAGTCCTGTGTATTAATACATACTGCACTCTGTGTATACAGATTTGGATATATTTTATTTTATTATATATATATATAGATCTTCTATTAACACCACACAAGCACCCTCTATACATCACATACGCACTATTTATATTTGATTTTATGTATTCACACACACTAGGCAGACATGCGGTTCTCTACGTATGCCATGACATATGTGTGTGTCCTCAGTAATCCTCGCTGTCGAGTTTCTTCCCGCTCCTTGAGGGCTTCAGAAATTGCATGACTTGCAAGGTGCAGTGGCCCACGTCTGTTCCCCCAGGGGCTCTGGAGGCTGAGGCAGGAGGATCGCAAGTTGGAGGCCAGCCTCAGCAACTTAGAGAGGCCGTAAGCAACTGAGTGAGCTCGTGTCTCTAAATAAAAATATAAAAAAGGGGCTGGGGCCGAGGCTCAGTGGTTAAGCACCCTGGGCTCCATCGCTGGGGCTCCGTCTGCAAAAACAAAATGTTTCATTATGGAAATGCTGAGTCTTTAACATGAGCTAATTGTGCTTTGCTTGCACTCCACCGAGAGAATTTAATCTCTTAAAAAGCCTGTGTCTGTCTCGGGGTTGGGCTCCCAGCCCGGGCCACAGTGGCCTGAAAGTGCAGCGTGTCACAGCTCGGAGGAACGCCAATAAACACAAATAAATAGACCTCGGTGGAGGCTTTTAAAGTAAACCCCGTGCCCAGAGGCAGGCGCAGTACCCACTGCGGGGGTCCTTGAAGACTTGTACCTGATGATTGACACATTTGGGTCCTTGGGGGATGGAATCCAATTCAAAAGATCCCCTCCCCCCACATTAATTGAATTTTCATTCTGGAGATGAGAACTTTAGACACGCATTTCAAAATGCCCACAACATCTAATGGAAATTGTAATTTTTGAGCTGAAGAAAAACAGAACATCTCATTGTGATAAAGGGGACACGGATGAGTCTTTGGAATTGGCCACCAGCCTGAAGTCCCCTTGGTTTCTTTCATTTCTGTTTCCATCTCAGGCTGATTTGCCTCATGGCTTCAAAATGGCTGCAACAGCTCCAACATTCCCTGGCCTCATAAGGAAAAATCGTGAGATCTTCCAAAGACCGTACCCCTCCATTGTCCCCAAGTGTGCAACCAACCTGGAAAAAAAAATATCACTGGGCAGAGGGTGAGGGCTCTGCAGGAGGGGAAGGGGCAGAAGAAAATACCTGGGAGAAGGGGCTGTGGCTGCGCCATCAACTCAGGTGAGCTGTAAGACTTCCTGTTTCAACCGACAAATGTCGGCTTTCTTCTTGTGACTCCGAACCAGGGTCAGGTGGCAGGGCAATTAGGGGACAATAAAAAGATAAACCCTCTCTCCTCTGGTGCAGGTGTGCAGGGCCAGATTTGTAAACAGATTTGTAACCTCCTGAGATACACAGCATGCGGAGGCCCTGCGGCCCTGTGGCCCTGTGAGAGTGTCACCCAGCTGGCCACGGTGCGGCAGGCCGCAGATGACAGGTGTTCCCACACAGGCAGGAGGGGGCCCAGACACAGCCTGCGGCTAGACCATGACACGGGCCTGGACTGGCCAGAGGGGAGGTAGTGACTCAGGGTGGACAGCCGGTGACTCAGGGGTCTGTCACGCAGGGTAGTGGAATGTCACACCGCGGAGGCAAAGGCGCGGAACGTTAAGCTCACCTAGAGCACAACATGGTCTTAGTGGGGACAGGGGACACCTCTGGCCTGGGATCAGGGCCTCCAGGGACCGGGGAACAGGGTGGGGGTGGCATTTCCTGCCCATCCCCCCCCCCCCAGTGATTGACAGTCCCCACCCCCAGCTCTCCTCGCCCCTAGGCGCCGGCTCCCGGAAGCTGCCGGAGCTGAGGCCCCTTTCAGGGAAATCCTTGCCGGTGCGCAGCTGGAGCAACCGTACGCCGGGTCCCGCCGCCCCTCCCCCACCCCGGGACTTCCCTCCGCCACGAGTCGGAGCTGCCCGGGGAGGCCGCGGGGGGACCAAGGGCTGCCCCTCTCCCGGGACGGACGGAGCGCGGAGTGCTCCCTGGGGGCGCGTGGGGAGCCCCGCGGAGCAGTTTGCAGACAGGAGGGGCTTGGCGGGGGCGGCGACCCCCTCGGAGCGCTCGGGACTCGCCCCGCGGGGTCCCCTCCAGGGTTTGCCGCGGTCCCGGGGCCAGGGCGCGGGGTGGGAGGTGGCCGGGGCGGGCGCGGGGCGGGGACAGGGCGGCGCCCCTCCTCCGGCCCGCCTGGGCCCGGGATCTCTGCGCCGCCGCCCGGGCGCCCCACTCGCCGGACTGTCCCCTGCGGCTCCGCGCGCACCATGGCGCGTCGGGCCGCCCTGGCCGGGCTGCTGCTGCTCCTCCTGCTGGGCGCCGAGCTGCAGGCGCAGGGTGAGTGACCGCCACCGGGCCCGGGGGCGCGGGGGGCGCACGGCATCGCGGGGGTCGCAGCGCGCGGCGAGGCCTCGGTCCGCGCCCGGAGCCCTGGCGGGCGGCCAGCGGGTGGCCCACGCCTCCAGGAGGAGGCCCGCGTCTCCAGCTGTGTCCCCGGGGCCAGCTCGGATCGCTTCCAGGCGCGAAATGTCAGCGTGTCTTTTCGGGCGTCTCCAACTTTTTCGAAGTTTGCAGGAGGCCCCCGGGGGACAGCCGGCGACCGTCCCCCTCCGCTTCCCAGCCCGGGCGACCGGCTTACGGTCCGCAGCCCGGTGCCCGCTGTCCCCCGGCCACTTGGGTCGCCACCTCTCGCCCACGCGCACGGGGGGCCTCGGGGACCTGGGCCTTTGTGTGCGAGCCGCGTCCCCAGCCACGCCCTGCGCCCGGGCCTAAATTTGGAATCGGCTCCGGAGCTCGGGCCTGGGAGGAGGGGCAGGGCGAGGTGGGCAGAAAAAGTCCTTGGCGAGCGCTGGCCGCGGGTCACGCCTGGTGGAGAAGCGACGCGGGGACACGGAGGCGCCCTTACCAGATGGTCAGGGGCTTGTCACTCGGGACAGGCAGGAAAAGGAGCCAGAGAAGCAGAATCCCCGGGACCCCTGGCCCTTTCTCTCCCCCATCCCTGCCCCAACTTCTTTGCAAAACGGAAAGGCTTCAGGGCGCGGGTGGTGTGAGTCACTGTCACCACACGCAGGGCACCGCTGGGTCCCTGAGTGCGCGCGCCCGCTGCCCGTATCTGGGCGCCGGTTCTGTTCAGGAATGAGAAGCGCGCAGCAGCCGGGATGGGGCCTTCAAATTTCTCTGCCGAGCGCCCCCAGCCTGCAGCTCAGCCTAGACCTGAGGGGGACACCAGGCCCTCGGTTTTTAGGGACAATTTGAACCCGCTTTTGGAATGCACCGCGGCCAAGCAGGAGCGCAGCCTGCCTCCTGGTGGGGAAAACGAATTTACAGCTCGCCGGTCCTACCCCTCCCTAACTTGTCCCTGACCTGCTGTTGCTGCAGAATTGGCGGGCGATTGCACCTTTTTGGAGGGTTACGGTGGAGAGGGGGCGGCCTCGTCATGTCTGAGTCCCAAATAAGACGTTTCAGTGTATCGGCTTGGAAGTGCCTCAGTAGTGCTCACGGGCCCTACCAACCCCAAGGCTGTGGTTGTGGATGATTTCCGTGATGGGGTGGCCGCAGGGTGGGGCAGGGGACTGCGCTCTTCCTCTGAGGGGCCGCCTCCTCTTCCCGCTTCTGATCCCCTCTTTCCCATCAGATCCTCTTGGGACCAGATGGGGACCAGATTGTTCCCGAGAGTCAGCCTCGGGCTTGGTTTCCACGGGGGGTTTGCAAAAAATCTTGGCTCCAGACGGGTCCTAAGTCTTGCTGCTGGGAACTCTGGCTCCATGTTCCCAGTTTGGGGACCCGAGGAGTCGTGGGCTCCCAGGTAGCACAGTGCCCTGGTGGGTCCCTGAGACCTGGACATTCCCCAGACACGTGGGTGGCGCCCAGGAACTGGAATGGACGCCCAAAGAGTGGCTTTGATTTCCACGGTGACGGTGACAGAGCCTTCCACAGAGGACAGGGGATTTTGGAGAAGTGGGAAGACACAGACCCAGGGCTTGGCGTCTCCAGGGGCAGCGTCTAGTGGAGGAGGAATTGTCCCCTGGAGACCTGAGGCAGGGGACCCCTGCACGCTGAGGGTCCATCGGGGGCATCTGCAGCCAGGAGGGCACGAAGTCCCTGCAGGGTGGGCTCTGGCTCCCAGGTGGCACCGTAGCGGGGACCTTGGGTCCTGGTGCATCTCCTTGAGCTCAGCAGTGCCTTAGATCTGAGGTGGCCGGCTGTGGACCTGCCAATCAACGAAGCGTCCGTCTGTACCTGGAAGCAGTCGGCCACCCAGAGATCTGAGACCCACATGACACTCGAGCCAGGTCTTGGCCGTTCTTATGGGTCTGTCCCTGAGCTCTGGTGAGTGGACAGAGGCTGCTCGCTCGGCCGGGCGCCGTGGCCCACGCCTGTCCTCCCAGCGGCTCGGGAGGCCGAGGCAGGAGGATGGCGAGTTCAAAGCCAGCCTCCGCCAAAGCGAGGCCCTGAGCCACTCAGGGAGACCCTGTCCCTAAATAAAATGCAAAACAGGGCTGGGGACGTGCAGAGCTAACTGGACTCCTGTCCAATGGGGGGCACTGTCCAGTGAGGGGCACTCAGGGAGGTCACCTGGGTCCTTCTGGGCCCTCCGTGTCCCCTGGCGCCAGGACATGGGGACCCTGCGCTCCCCACATTTGCAGACCCTTCTGACGCGGGGTAGCCAGAGGCGCCCGGAGCCTCTCAGGGGGACGCTGGATTCTTTAACCCAGAAGCCGCCAGCCTCTGGCCGGGCTGGGGACCCTCTCCCCTGATTTCCACCAGGTTTTTAAACCTATTTTCACGTTTGGCAAAAGAAAGACCCCAAATCCAGACAGACGGACATTTCACCCCCTGGAATCCGTCTGTCCGTCAGGGTGACCTAAGGGTCTATTTCATTTCATTTCATTATTTTTTTTGTACTGGGGACCGGTCAGTATTGAGCCACACCCTGGCTCCTTTATTTTTATCATTTTTAGATTTTTTTTAAAATTATTTTTTTAATTTATTTTATTAATTTTGGGGGGTACTGGCTGTTAAATTCGGGGGTGCTTAGCCACTGAGCCCCATCCCCAGCCCTTTTTATATTTTATTTAGACACAGGTTCTCCCTGAGTTGCTCAGGGCCTCTTTGAGTTGCTGAGGCTGGCCTCCAACTTGCGATCCTCCTGCCTCAGCCTCCCGAGCCACCGGGATGACAGGCATGGGCCACCGCGCCTGGCTCAAGCAGTTTATCACATGGTCATCGTCACCTTGTAAGAGCGTGGTGGCAGGCGGAGCGTTGTTGCTGGTGGAGGTGGCCTTCAGGGTGGCAGAGTGTCCCCACCGCAGGGACAGCTGTACGCCCTGGCCTTCTTGTGTGTGTGCCCTTGTCCTGGAGGAAGGACAGTGACCAAGGACGGTGACGGCATCGGGGTGATAACGGCACCGTCTGCACATGGCCACTTCTCTCTGGGGGCTTCCTGCTGGTGCTGGGCCGTTGGCTTGGGCGGGTGCCAGCCTCGCTGGTGAGGCTGGGCCTCTACCCCCCTCTACAAATTCCTGTTTCCTGTTTTCCTTCCCCTGAGCCACACCAGTGAGTGCCCTGGAAACCGCAGCTGGCCGCCCCCGGCTCCCGGGCGTCACTTCTCCAGGGGACACCGTCGTCGCTGGGGTCCCTCTGTGCGCTGAGAAGCGCCCCAAGATGGCAGGTCCTGCCGGCCCCTGGAGGAGGGCACGGGAGCCACGGATGGTTCTAGAGCCCGAGGGACGTGGTATCTTCTCGGTCCCTCTGCACCGAGCTAGCTCCCACAGACAGACGTGACGGACAGCCAGGGCCCCCGCCCGGTGTCCGGCTTCCAGCCAGAGGTGTCTGCGGGACGATGGCTGTGACCCCCAGACAGCCCCGAGGTCAGAGCCGCAGCCTGGGTTCATCTCTGTGTCCAGCAAGATAAGGAGCTGGAGATAAGCGGGGAGTGGAAATGGTGGGGAAGAACTAGACTGGGAGTGTGATCACAGAGGGAACTTCCCTAGATCCACATCTGGGCATTCTGCTTTTTCTCCACCCCCCAGTGTCCAGGACCCTGTCCCCAGATTCCTCACTGGGTTGAGCTTTGGTAGGGAATTGCGCAGGGATCAGGTCTGTGTGGATGCACCAAGTGCTCCGTGTCCAAAGCACCGGGATTTAGTCTCCTTGGCCTGCATCCCCTCCTTCATGCCTATCTTTTAGGATATGGCCTTTTGCCAGAGCTCAGGACTGGAAGCAGCCCGTTCCACTCCTGCCGGCTCCTTCTTCCACATCAGATTGTTAGCAGACTGTTGAAGTAATCCCCTCAATTGTTCGGCACCGTCCCCAACCCTAGCATCTGTCCAGGACTTGGAGGAGCCCTTCAGATAGTTCATACCTTGCACACTTTGGGCAGGTCCAGGCACCTCCTTAGAGACTGAAGGCTTTTTAAAAGCCCCTCACCAGAGCACCCCAGAGGCCCTGAGAGGCCAGGTTCCAGCTGTCAATCAAGTTTGTCCACCATCCAGCCGTCAATCATCCATGTGCATCCATCTGTCCACCCACCGGTCCATCCACCCATCCACCCCTTGATCCTTTGCCGGGTTATCCCAGCGGCTCAGGAGGCTGAGGCAGGAGGACGGAGAGTGGGAGGCCAGCCTCAGCCATTTAGCAAGACTCCACCCAACTCAGCGAGACCCTGGCTCTAAATAAAAAGTCAAAATGCCCTGGGGATGTGGCTCCGCGGAGAAGCGCCCCGGGATTCCGTCCCCAGGAAAGAAAAAGGACAGTTCCCTTTTGTGGTGACCCGCGGTGCAGAGTCCCGAGGAAGGGCCAGGTCGTCTGTGCGTCTGTCACCTCCGCCTGGGTCCCTCCCGCACCCTCAAGTGGGCTGTCACTGTCACGGAGAATCCCCACACGGTCTCTGGGCCACCGGGTCCCCTGATTTCCTGGAGACCCAGGCTGCTCAGGAAGGGACTGTCCCCCCCCCCCGCAACTGTGGGGGACAATGCCTCAGAGTGACAGAGGACAGGGGCCTCCGCGGGGTAACACTGTCGCTAAGCGCCGGGCCTGGAAGGCGGTTCCCTGAGGTGATCTGCAAAAGGCACCGTATACAGGCGGCGCCTAAGCTCGGCGTAGGTCGACCCAGCCGGTTTGCAAGTCCAGGGGCCCTTGGCCTCTGCGGGGCTGCCCTCCGGTGCGCCTTCGGGCTGCATTTGCACCTGCGGGCCTCACCCCTGCGGCCTGCGGGAGGCAGCTCGGCGGGAGGCCGGGAGGGAGGCCGCGAGGGAGGCCCGTGCGCGCCTCGGCTTGTTTTCCGAGCTTCCTGGCCGCGGAGCCGAGGAAGGGCGGGGCTCGGGCCGCCGTTGGGACGCGCCCTGGTGACTCATCGGCCGGTCCCCTGCACATCTGGAGGCTGGTTGCGCGGGCGGAGGGCGGGGCGGAGGCAGCCTCTCTGCAAACTGAGGGAGGATCCGAGCGGCCGGCTTCCCCGGGGCATCTGGGGGCCCCCCCGGACTGGCCACCTGCCCTTTCTCGCTAATGTCCCTGGGGGGGTGTTTGGGCAGCAGATCTGGGTATGGGTCACCTGGGTTTTGTGCGCACCGAGGAGGACCAGAAGGGAGGACAGGGCTCTGTGTCTTGGAAGGAGAGGAAGTTGGTGGCTTTTTCTGGAAGGTCTGAGTGTCACTTTGTGCCCCCTCCCCCTCCGCCTGGTGTAAGATGACATGATCTAGGTGACCCAGCCATCTGCGCCCTCACGATCATGGCCGCGTCCTGCCAAGCAGCTCAGAAATGGGGACAACCTAGGGTGAGCCCCGGGAGAAATATGTCCTGTAGGCAGGTGGGAATAGTATGCAGCCACAAAAAAGGCAGGCTCCTCCTGTCCTTGGTGACAGCGTGGTGGCCCGGAGGGGACGATGTGTGTGCCCTGAAACAAGCCAGGCTCAGAAAGACGAGGGGAACCTGTTCTGACTCTCACAAGAAACAGGAAGTGCCCAGGTGGTTTCTGGGGGTTCGGGGAGCCGGACACGAGGATTAGCTGCAGAGTTGGTTTGGACCTCGGGGAGGCCGGTGGCAATAATGTGTCCCATCCCGGGACACCTGGAGGGGATTCCAGGTGTCCAAATGTCCTCTTCCAGGTCTGGGAGCTCTGCAGCCTCTGAGGAAAACGGGGGTGTCCAGACCTCTGCCCCTGAGTGGACCTCTGCCCCTGGCCCCACCCACTGTCCACAAACTGGACCCCTGAGCCCCGTCCCCAGCCCTGTTTTGCATTTTATTTAGGGACAGGGTCTCCCTGAGCTGCACAGGGCCTCCCTTTGGCTGAGGCTGGCTTTGACCTCGCCATCCTCCTGCCTCGGCCTCCGGAGAGCCGCTGGGATGGCAGGCGTGGGCCACGGCGTCCGGCGTAATTTCCCCGATTTCTAACCTGGGTCTTCTCCCTTTTCCTCTCAGATTTGGATCTGTCCGACGCCCTCGGTGAGTAGTGCCTGATTTTTTATTTTTATTTTCTTTAACTTTGCACACAGTGTGTCCCTTAAGGCCTTGACGGTGTGAGCCCCTCGGGAAGGGGACAGTGCACAGAGGTCCAGCAGGGTCCACCGTGGTGGCCGCTGGGGTCATTCAGTGGAGATGGTGACCTGGAAGCCGGGCAGCCTGGGGCTTGGGGAAGGGACTGGTCCACCCTGCGGCGGGATCCTGCCTGTCCTCTGCCCCAGCCTCGGCTCCCAGGTCCGCTCTGCCCACATCCTGTCCCTCTCTGCACCTGAGACCCCGGCGCCGGGGAAAGGTGTCCAGCTGCCCCTTCTGTCTTGAGCTCTGCTCGGCTCTGGATCCACAGGGTTGTCACAGTAAAGACCCCAAAAGCAGAGGCTGGACCCGGGTTCCCGGCTGAGCCCCCTCCAGGGCTCCAGGGAGGCTCCTCCTGCCTGTCCAGCTCCTGGGCTCCAGGTGGCCCTGGGCTGGTGGCCCCTCACTGCAGTCTCTGCCTCCGTCTCCACGGGGCTCCTCCTCTGGGTCTGTGTCCCCTTCTCTTGGGAGGACACGGCCATGGCATGAGGGACCCCTGACCCAGGAGGAGCCCATCTCAGGAATGAGTCCCTCTGCAGACACCTTCTAGAAGTCGCTCAGTCCCACGCTAAATGGCTTAGAGCCTGGCTGAGTGGCTGAGGCTGGCCTCCAACTTGCCATCCTCCTGCCTCAGCCTCCCGAGCTGCAGGGATCCAGGGTGGGAGCCACCGCGCCCGGCCCAGCCTGGGTTCCTAACGGAGGCCGCTTGGGTGCAGGTCCCTGGGGAGGAAGCGAGGTTCCCGAGGAGTAAATGGGCACCGGTCCCTCCCCCGCCTTCTCCTCTGATCTCGGGCCGTCCACTCTCGGTCTTGCTGCTCAGCTTCCTCTTCTTGTGGTTTCCGGGGGGGGGGGGGGCATCTGTCTCTCAGGAGGAAGGGGACAACCCGGCGGGACCGTGCTGTGCAGCCAACCGAGTTCCACGTGTGCACGGAGTGGACACGGAGCGGGCCTCCCTGCCTCCGCCTAGTACCTCTAGTTATTTTTGTTTGTTTGCTTCTCAGGAGGCGATGACCAGAAACCAACGAAGGCTCCCAAAAAGCCCAGCGATGACGGTAAGGAGACAAAGTCCTCGCTGTGCAACATAGAAAGAGGAAACGCTGGCTTCCTGGACCCTAACTAACAGCAGGACAGAGCTCCCGAAGCCACCAAAGGACATGAGTCACTCGTGGGGCCTGTGTCCTGGGTGGTGACATTTTTTTTTTTTTGGTACCAGGGACTGAACCCAGGGACACTCGACCCCTGAGCCCCGTCCCCAGCCCTATTTTGCATTTTATTTAGGGACAGGGTCTCCCTGAGCTGCTTAGGGCCTCGCTTTGGCGGAGGCTGGCTTTGAACCCGCGATCCTCCTGCCTCAGCCTCCCGAGCCGCTGCGGTGACCACCATGGGCCATTTCAATTCCATGTCCACGCCCAACTTTGGGACCCGTGGCCTCTGCCCGTCTGTTCCTTGACGGGCATCATTGGGCCCCAGAGTGTGGTTGGAGTCTTAGCGGATGAGATGGCTGCTGCCCGCTCCTGGCTGGCCTCGCTGCGGAGGCCGCTCTGCCTTAGCTGCTTGCTTGCTTCTGAAGGTGGCGCGGCGGGGAGCCCTCGCGCACTGAGCAGCTGCTGCTCGCCCTCAGCTGACCTAAGCTTGGCCGCGCACGAAGCCCCGGGGCCCGTGACAAAGATCGTCCCGAAGCCCTGGCAAGGTGGGCACCGCGGTGGGGCCTTGCTGGAGGGGCGGGTCTCAACTCTGCAAAGGGAGGCACTCGAGACCCTCAGGAGGGTTGAGGTTTCTCTGCTGGGGGGTCTCCCTCCTGCGCCCCCTCGGTCCTGAGGTCCGGCTCCGTGCTCCTGGAGGCCGCCGTCTACAAGAAGGACGGCCTCGCGCGTCCTGAGGTCCTGCAAATAGACGCGGTTAAGGCGGGGTGAGGCTCTTGGACCCTGAGAAAGGTCCATGCCTCCAAGCGGGGAATGTGGTCAGGGCTGCACAGAAAAACCACTGGACAGCTCCCTGCAGCTCAGGATGCGCACTGCGCAAAACGCAGTCGCAACTTTGTTGCAAATGACCCCCGCGAAGTTGCAACTTTGTCGCAAATGCACACCGTGAGTCAGTTGCAACTTTGTCGCCCAGCGACACGGAGGAACACCCCGGGTGTTTCCCCAGAGGGGCTGAAAGGTAAAGGGGAGCTACCCGAGGGTCCCCAGTGTCCCCTGCTGCGCGCGCTCGAGGCTCAGCTTTGCTAATAACCCGCTGCTTCTGCCCCCCACCCCCCCCGGGTGACCTTCGTCTGTGCCAGCATCGCGCCCCGAGAACTTTGGAATTAACCCCCTGTCCCCGTTTCTAGGGAACGGCTTTAACCTCGAGGACGCTCTCGGTGGTGGTGGACACGGTGAGTGACCTGCTGCGGCCAGTGTCGTTGAGGTGCCCACTCGTGCATTTGCAGAAAGGATCGGGGGTCGTCAGGAACCCAACTCGTGTTATTTGATCCCTGCCGCCGTGAGCAGTGTGGCAGTTGGTGCTGGTGTCCGAGGTCCAGTCCCTGGTGGCCGACTCCCTGGCTCTGGCCCAAGGGGAGGCAGAACAAGATGGCGGCAGGGCCTGGAGGAGGAGAGCAGCTCAGGACAGGGCACCAGGGAGCAGAGAGAGCTCTGCTCACCAGGGACAGGACAGAGACCCCAAAGGCACAGCCCAGGGACCCCCTCCTCCAGCCACACCCCACCTGCTGCAGTCCCCACCCAGTGAGTCCATCCAAGTGGATTAATCCACTATGAGTCTACACCTCTCACAACCCACTCATTCCACCTCTGAACCTTCCTGCGTGGCCTCCCACGTGACCATTTGGCCTCTGTTGAAAGCACTCAGTGAGTAGCATCGTCACCAGGGGGTGGACAGCAACTGGCAGGTGGCCGTGGGATGAGTGTCCCCTCCGGGGCGAGGGCTAGCTGTGCTGTCCAGCTGCTGGGTGACCTGGGGGAGCCGAGGAAGGTCCCCTCCCTTCATTTCTCGCTGCTCTAACTCTGTTACAGATGCCCCAGCGTCGCCCAATGAGCCCAAGCCCAGGCCCAACCAGCCCGGCTCCTCTGGTAAGTCCCCCCTGTCCCTCGGCTGG
The DNA here is from genome assembly GCF_047511675.1 of Marmota flaviventris. Lineage (NCBI taxonomy): Eukaryota > Metazoa > Chordata > Mammalia > Rodentia > Sciuridae > Marmota > Marmota flaviventris. The sequence goes on from NC_092518.1 coordinate 705,819, forward strand.
ACTTGGGGTCATGGGGCGTGGCTGGACTGGGGGTTGTGGGGACCGTCCTTTCCCCCAAAGGCCGCTTTGGGCTGGGATCTGCAGTGTTCAGCCCTTTTCCTATTTCCTTTGGAGACGGGGCCGTGCTGACGGGCTGAGGCTGGCCTCCAACTGGCCGTCCTCCTGCCTCCGCACCGGGACGGCCCCCTCCACCCCGAGGACCCGCTGACTCTTCCCCTCTCTCCCCAGGTGGCTTTTCTGACAGTGACCTCCTAGACGGGACTTCGGGAGGTGACGGTGAGCTGTCCTTTCTCCCCCCACCCCCTGCGGCCACCGGCCCTGCAGAGTCACAGAAGGGAGCGTCCCCCGAGCTTCTCGGCGAGGTCACTCTCGAATGCATGGCTCTGTCCCTGGGGGGCTCTGTCCTGGGCTGGACCCCTGGGAGCCAGCTGAGGGCCACCTGTGTTGACGGAAGGCTCCCTGCTGAGGGGTCCTGGGTCCATCACCTCCTGCTGGGACGCAGACAGAAAAGGATAGACCCAGGTCCACTCAGAGGCCCCTGAAAGGCCACACTCGAGACCCCCCTGCAGACTCGTCCCCCGTCTCCGAGCCCCCACATGCATGGGGACCGAGCCGTTGACACAGGGGACCTCCGGGGGACCTTCCAGGTGCAGCGGACACAGGAGCAGGCTGCCCTCGGTCAACACTCCTGCTCTTCTTTTGCAGGACACGGCGGTGGCTCTGACGGTGGCAGTCACAGGAACGAGGGACAAGACAGTATGTACCTTGAACGGCCGCCCTCTCCCTTCCCCTCTCCTCTGGGGACAAGGGACGCCGGGGACACGGTGCTTTAAGTCGTAGTATTTGCACGATCGCCCTGAAGACCTCGGCAGAGTCCCCGTCCCTCCGTGTCAATCACGGGCCACAGCTCGGCCGGCCGCACGGCTGCGTGGCCACTTTGCAATTTTAGGAAATAAGTGACAAATTTTTTTGGTGGGTTTGGTACCCGAGATTGACCTCAGGGTCCCTCGACCCCTGAGCCCTGTCCCCAGCCCTATTTTGCATTTTATTTAGAGACAGGGTCTCCCTGAGCTGCTCAGGGCCTCCCTTTGGCGGAGGCTGGCTTTGACCTCGCGATCCTCCTGCCTCAGCCTCCTGAGCTTCCTGGGCCCATCTTCTATGCCGTGTGGAGATGGGTCTCTCGGGCGGCTGTCCTGGGATTCCATTGCCATCCGCGTGTCCCTCTCCGTCTCGGTGACGTCTGTTTCTTCCTCTGTGCAGCTAACTCCCAGGGTGTGGTCCCCGGCATCGTGGGGGCCGTGGTGGTGGCCGTGGCCGGGGCCATCTCCAGCTTCATCGCCTACCAGAAAAAGAAGCTGTGCTTCAAAGAAAACGGTAGGTGCCCTCCTGGCCGCGCACCGGGCCTCCTCGCAAAAGCACACGCAGCGCTCTTGCCGGCTCACAGCGCGGGTGCGAGGCTGGGGCTCCCTGGCTCTGCGATCAGGCCCTGCTGCCCCGACATGCACATGTGTACAGGTTGCTAACTGCTCCAGCGCTGGCGGGTTCTGGGCACACGCGGGCTGCAGGTGCCCCGGGCTGTGTGGGGACTCCTCTGTGGGGACGCCATCCCGGGGAAATATGGATGGCAATTGAGCCCAAGGCTGGGCCGCCATCTTGCTTTCTGCACCCAGAGGAATCCGACCCCCCAAATGGGGAGTCGCTCCCGCCCAATTTGGTGAAACCAACTAACCAGTGAGGCTCTTGGATGGGGTGCAAAATTGGATGGAGAATCGGGACACGGGGTGCCTTGGGGACCCGCGTCTTGGGGACTCCATGGTCCGTCAGGGGGGTTGGGACCTGGTGCTTAAAAGTCCCTCAATGAGGCCCAGGATTTGCTCCAAGTCAGGAATCTGGGCAGACAAATGCCCACGTTCAAGGAGATGCCACCAAGGATCTAGGATTCCAGGGAAAAGCGTAATGCATGACTCAGATAGCGTGGTTTTAGGGACAGAGGTAGAGAAATGACCTGGGGTGGCCGGGCAGGGTTGGGGCAAACCGAGTTCCCCACGGAAGGGAGGAGGGGACGCTCTTTGTGCAATCACCTGTTTGCTCTGGACATTTTGCTGTCCGCGGATCGAACCCCGGGGCTCCTCTTGGGCCAGTGGGGTACGAGCAGGTGTCTCTGTCCCCCGTGGGGACGGATCAGTCACTGACCCTGCATCAGGAGACACATTGACCCCAAAGCTTCTCCCTGTGGCGTCTTGAGCTCCCCCAGGGTGACGCGGGTGACCAGGGGCGTTCTGAGAGTAGATGTCCCCAGATGCGAATCTGCATTTCTAGGAGCTTCAGCGGGCCACCTGCCTGACGCTTGCAGGGTCTGTCTCTGCTGCTTGTCCCCTGGTACCGGGTCAGCTTCGAGGTCCGCGTGGGGGGCGCACAACCACGCGGAGCCTAATCCATGCTCAGGGAGGCGCTTTGGGCTGGGCCTGTGTCCCTGATGGACAGACAGCTGGACGCTGTGCGGAGCAGGGCTGCGCTCACCCTCCTGCCTCCTGCCTGGTCCTCTAACGCCACCTGGCTGCGGCTCTGTCCACCCGGCTCCTGCCCCCTGCTGACCTCTTAAAAGTCTCCTTTTTTTTTTTTTTTATCATTATTACTTTTTCTTTCTTTTTGGTCCCCCCCATTTCAGATGCCTCCAAGACCTAGGGAGGAGCAGAGCACCCTGTCCAGTCCAGAGCGTCCCGAGGACCCTTGTGCCGCTCCTAGGACGCAGCCTGGCCTAGCGGGCCGCCTCCCCCTCTGTGCGCCCGGGTCCCCTCCCCAGCTAGCGCGCCTCTCTCCTCCCCGCGGGGTCCCCTCCGCAGATTTCTGTACCCTAAATTCTCCATTTCTGGGCCTTCTCGATGGCCACACGGCACGCACCCAGTGCGCGGGGAGGGACGGGAAGGGATGGTGTCCCTTTGGAACGCCACAGAGAGAACGGGGCGCGCGGCGTCGCCCTGCTTCCGAGGGTCCTCTGCAGTGGGTCAGCAGGGCGAGGATCCCTCCGCGCTCTTCTGTGCAGGGACAGCCCTGGGGCGGGGGTCCCTTTGCTCCTGGGGACCTCGCCACTCAGCGCCACTGTCAGCGCAGGGGACTTCTCGGCCCAGGATTCCTTCCGCACTGGGTCTGCAGACACGGCTCTCCAGAGTCCTGTCCTGCATTATCCAAAAAGGGCGCCGCAGGTGGTGGATCGACCGACTGTGGTTCTGGTCACCGCCCCAGGGTGGCCACCTGGATGGCGCTTTTGCTCTTTGGAAGGACATATGTGTCCAAAGCATCCTGGGTTCGGATCCCCTGAAGCCAGCCCGCGCAGGCGCGCAGGCGCGCAGGCTCAAGTCCCCCAACGCCGATTCTCAGTACCGCGGAGTGACCGGCCGCTGGTTCTCGGTGGCATGCTGACCTGGGCTCCGAGGCTTTCGCAGTTTGCAGTTGTTCAAGGGCCAACCCGCTGTGTCCCCTGTCTGCAGCGCAAGCACCCTCTCTGGTCACCACCTGCGCACCTCCCTCAAGTGCGCGCCTTGCGTATACCTTCGGCTCGCTCGCTCTCCTCTTTGTCTCAAGCACGTTGGCTTCTTAACTGTGGGTGTCACTTAGAGGCTGGGTGGGGGTGCAGTTTGCAGATCTTAGGGTCCCTTTAGGGGGTGCATCTTTCTGTCGCCGTGATTACAACCCGCACCACACACCTTTCGGCACGACGGTATTTGAACCACGGAGGGCACATGCATTCAGGTTCTGTGATCAGGGGACAGGGAGGGCTCGGGTGGGGTGACCTGAGGGGGGGGGGGTGAGCCCCCTCCGTGTGGCGTGTAAACGTGTCCTTTGGTGACGGTGCAGAGAACGAATAAACGCATTTTATCCGTGACCCTCGTGTGGACTTGGAGATCTGTTGGCTTTTAGATGCGCGTTGGAAGAGAAGGGTCAGGGGTAGGGGGTGACATGGGCGCACGGGTGAGTTTGAAATTCCACGGATCGAGCCCCGTCCCCAGCCCCTTACAGCTTAGGTTAGCTCTAAGCTAAGTTGCTGAGGCTGGCCTCCAATCGACCATCCTCCTGCCTCAGTCTCCCGAGCTGCTGGGATAACAGGCCACGGTGTCTGGCACCAGGGCTGGTTTTGGTGGTTTGCATTCTGGGGCAGGTGGGTATTGGGGCAGGGGGGCAGCTTTTAGCCCAAGGACGGCCCTCAGGGTACTAGCAGGGACGAAAAGTCCCCCTTCTGCAGGCTGCGAGAGTTCCAAGCCCAGCGGTCCCTTCTGAGCCTTGAAGTGGGGGTTCCGTGCTCACCGCTCGTTCCTGGAGGGTCTTAGGACTGAGAAATGAAGCCGGGGGTGCAGCAGACCCTGGCGTCCAACCTGTCCACCCCCCCCCCCCCAGGGTGTGATTTGTGCATCTTGAGCAGTGCGTTCCCTGCTCCACTGAGCTGTGCGTGTTTTGTTTGATCTTTGCAGCCGGACAAGGAGAAGTGGACTTGGAGAACCGAGCGGGCACCAACGCAGAGCCACCAGGTAAGGATGGGCAGGTAGGGGGGACGGCTTCCCGGTGTCCCTGAGTCCTGGACACCTGTGTGGCTGCTCCCGCCCACACCCTCGGGTTTCAGATTTGCAGGGCTGGGTGCGTTCCTCCAGGTCGGGTGGCTGGGCGGTCAGTCAGTATGTCACCTCCCCAGGGGTTCAGGTGCCCAGTGAGAATTGTGCTCTAAGCACCTCTTCGATTAAGTCACCTTAAAAGAAAAAAAAAAAAAAGTCTAAGAAGGAGAATTTGGCTGGGTGTGGCACGGGGGTGCACCCCTGTAATCCTCTTGGGAGGCTGAGGCAGGAGGACGGCAAGTTGGAGGCCAGTCTCAGTAACTGAAGTGCTAAGCAACTCAGCGAGACCCAGTCTCAAAATAAAAAAAGAATAAAAAGGGCTGGGGACAGGGCTTTAGTGGTCAAGCATCCCTGGTGTCCCTTTCCTGGGGGTCCCATCCGTCACCCGTTGGGCTCACAGAGTGACTATGCGTGTTAGATTGAGGTGCCCGGGCCTCCTGGGTCCTCTAGGAAGCGTGTCCCCGCGTGCGTCCGGCACTGGGGAGTGACGCCCTGTCCCCTGTCCGTCCAGTGCAGCGCACGCTTTTGGAGAAGTAGAGGCCGGTGGGCGGGAAAAGCCCAGTCCCAGGTCCGTCGCGGAGTGACACCTGCCCAGTGACACTTTGCAAGACCAGCTGGCGAGCGCAGAGGCCACCGCGCGTTCGGGGAGCCGCCGCCCCATCTCCACTGATGGACTCCATGACCCAGACCTGAGGTGACCAGCACGCCAGGTGACCAGCGGGACGAACCCGCGGGGACTTGTGTCACCTCGACCCCTGGGGCTCCCGGGGATGGGAAAGGCCCACCAGGACCCAGTCCCTGTGGTCCGACACCGGCCCCGTCAGATGCCTGGACGCGCAAGCCCTGGGCCGATGCCCAGCTACCTGGACCCAGGCGACGCCCGACGCCTCCCGAGTGGAGGTGACCCCAGGGTCCTCGCGTCCCTCCGATGCCTTAGGATATCCGGCTGTTTTGTTTTGTTTTGGGTTTTGGGGGTTTTTTTTCCAACTAATAAAACAAAATTGGAAACCAAGCGCTTTCTGCGCCCTGGTTTGCCGCGGTGGGTTGGGGGGGGGGGGGCGCGTGGGAAGGGGCGTGGGCGGGGCCTCCTCTTCCACCTGGGCGCGGATGCTCCCCTGCACCCAGATGCTCCAGGCAGCCAGACAGTTCCCTACACGCGCATGCTCCGGCAGATACTCCCAAGACGCCAGATACTCCCCTGCACCCAGATGCTCCCAGCAACCAGGTACTGCCCTGCGCTCACTCCCAGCCAGATACTCCCCTGCAGCCAGATACTCCCCTGCAGCCGGATACTCCCAGGCAGCCAGATACTTCCCTGTAGCCAGATACTCCCCTGCACCCGCATCCTGCCAGGCAGACAGATACTCCCCAGCACCCAGCTACTTCTCTGAATGTAGGTCGGCCCTGGCATCCAGGTGCTCCCCTGCATACAGATGCTCCTCTGAACAGAGGCACTGCCCTTCGTCCAGATGCTCCTTGTGCACCCAGATACTCCTCTGCTCCCAGGTGCTCCCCCCATCCAGACCCTCCTTCGCACTGGGATCCTTTCCTGTCCAGATACTCCCTGGCCCCCAGATGTCCCCCCGTGCGGCGTGTGTCCAGTGGGTGGAACGTGGGTGTTTCTTGCTCACCATTTCTGGAGCCTGTACCAGGGGTTGGGCCCTGTGGACGTGGGGTCTGGTTGAACACGGGGGAGCAGCTCCTCCCGTGGTGGCCGGGAGTGTCCTCCTGGGGGATCCGCGGTCACTGGAACGGGTCCCTTCCCTGCGGTGACAGCCGACTTTTCCCCACTGCGTGGGGGGCAGCAGCTCCTCACCTTGGGCCGCTGCCCACACCCAGGCCCCCAGGGACGGGCTCCAGTGGAGTCCAGCTGCAGCCGGTCAGCCTCGGATTCCGACTTCTCCCGCCAGAACACGAGTCTGTCCACTCGGGGTGGCCAGTGGCCCGGGGTGGCCAGCGGCCCAGGGGAGTGAAGGAGAGCCCTGGTTGGCCGGCCAGAGAAGGCAGCCCCGTGGGGAGGGCCTGCCTGTCCCCCCGGCAGGGCCTCAGCAGCCGCTGTGTGCCGGGCAGCTCCCCGCCGCAGCCCTGGTGGCCGGTCCGACACCCGTGTGGACAGCGTGCTGTCCCCTGATGTGGGGGAAAGCAGGGGGGGCCGTCCTCCTGGGTCCTAGGCCTTTGCTCAGGAACCGCCTGCATTTGGGGGTGCGCACGGCCGGTCCCCACGGGTAAGGGCTCTGCCCCTCCCCCATGGGCACCGCTTCCCCCAGGACGGGCCTAGGAGCCCCTTCCTCAGGGGCGGGGGAGCAGTCACGTGGCCCAGCCTCACGGCATTTGAACCTTCCTGTCCGTCTTTGCCACGACCACTCGGATTCATGACCCGTCTGTCCTGATCGACCTCTGCACCCAGGTACTCCTCGGCACCCAGATACTCCCCTGCACTCAGATGCTCCCCTGCACCCAGATGCTCCCCTGCACCCAAGTACTCCCCTGCACCCAGATACTCCCCTGCATTCAGATGTTCTCTGTACCCAGATACTCTCCTGCATCTAGATGCTCCCTACACCCAGATGCTCCCCTGCATCCATTTATTCCCCTGCACCCAGATGCTCCCCTGCACCCAGATGCTCCCCTGCACCCAGGTACTCCCCTGTACCAGATGCTCCCCTGCACCCAGGTACTCCCCTGCACCCAGATACTCCCCTGCACTCAGATGCTTCCCTCCACCCAGATGCTCCCCTACACCCAGATACTCCCCTGCACCCAGATGCTCCCCTGCACCTAGATGCTCCCTTCACCCAGATGCTTCCCTGAACCCAGATGCTCCTCTGTACTCAGATACTCTCCTGCATCTAGATGCTGATGCTCCCTACACCCAGATGCTCCCCTGCACCCAGATGCTCCCCTGCACCCAGATGCTCCCCTGCACCCACATGTTCCCTGCACCCAGATGCTTCCCTGAACACAGATGCTCCCCTGAACCCAGATACTACTCTGCATCAAGATACTCCCCTGCACCCAGATACCCCCCATACCCAGATACTCCCCTTGCACCCAGATGCACCTCTGCACCCAGATACTACTCTGCATCCAGATACTCCCCTGCATTCTGATAATCCCCTGCACCCAGATACTCCTCTGCACACAGATACTTCCCAGTAGCCAGATGCTCCTCTTCACCCAGATAACTCTTCAGCACCCAGATGCTCCCTAACAGGAAGAACTTGTCATGAAGTGGCAAGTGTCATAAGATGAACACGGTGGAGTACACCTATCCGGTCACCTGGTAGACCAGCAGGAAGGCAGGGGCATCTGTGGCCAGGATCCTGTGGCTGTCAGGAGCCACACCCCCCACCTCCCTGTGTCACAGGAGAGGTACCTGCCGCATATCGCCAGCCCCGAGGACAATCACACTTCCAGGTTCAAAAGGCCACTTCTACCGAGTGTGTTCCCCTTTTGTTCCAAGGAAAAGGGTCGTATTTAATGGATCACCATAATGTACATAATATCTGACTTCTTATTGGAAACGTCCTCCTTTTCTAAGATTCTCTGTGCTTTATTCTGCAAATATTCACAGAACTTTTTCTACATACCAGAGGCTGTTGGTGAGCAAAGAGACGGTCCCTGTCATTCTTTCCAACAGTCAGAACTTTGGTTGCAATGACATTAAGCAGTTGCCAAGAATGTCCCACTGAGCACCTACGACCGTGAATGCCTCTGGAAGTACATTACGGGGACCCCGTTTCAGTGGGCACGTTGTCATGAATGTCTGGCTTTGTGAAGCTAAAAGGGTTCTGCAGCCTGTTCATGCCCATTGCCAAATCGTTCCACAGACACGCAGCAGATTTGCAATACCTCAAATGATTTCCTGGCGGATCCGAGAACTTTCGAATGAATTCCACCAGGGCTTTGGTGGAAAACAAGATCAAATCAACTGGCTCATATTCTCACATGTGTCTTAGGAAGGAGGTTGGGTGTACAAAAAACAATGTGCACACCGTTCCTGGAAACTGAATAAGCCCTTTGTTCATTTGTGTATGCCATCAGTTTCTTTTCTTATTGATTTGTAGGAACTCTTTACATATTAAAGAGCACCCTTGGGTTGCAACATGGATTAGCAGACATGATTTTTTTACTTTATTCTGAGTCTTTTAAATCTTTAATGGCTATTTTCTTGATCCCACTCTTTATATTTAGTGGCGAGAAGAGATTCCTATATACCAAGTGTAATTTTTTTTCCTTATAGGATAATTTCATACACCCTAAACCATTTAGTGAATTCTCCATTTTCTCCTTTACAGATTTGAAATGCAACAGACATTGGCCACTGCAAAGATTTTGCTATAATTTCTCTGCCCTCATGGATCATTTCATTGACAAAGGAGACGAAACTACATGATTTTAATTATCATAGATTTACTCTTTTAATATCTGATGGAACTAAACACATCCCATTAGTCTTTTTGAAATTTTTTTTTGTCTAGTCTTTACTCTTTAATTCATTTTGGCTCCAGAGATTGAACCCAGGGGTGCTTAACCACAAAGCCACATTCCTAGCCTTTTTAAATTTTTTTTTAAAAATTTTATTTTGAGACAGGGTCTCACTGCTTTGCCTAGCACCTCACTAAGTTGCTGAGGCTGGCCTCCAACTTGCGGTCCTCCTGCCTCAGCCTCCCGAGCCACTGGGATGACAGGCGTGCACCACTGCACCCAGCAGTGTTTAATTTTTACGTATGGGAATCACACCCCCCAGGGACCCATCTCCTCCATCGTTAATTTGCTGTGTGCGGAGCTGAGCTCTGCCAGCCTCTGATCTGAAACACGGGTGCCCCCTCATCCATGGTCTCACATTCTAAAATTTCAATCATCTGCAGTCGAGCACCACCCCAAACTACTAGATGGAAAATTCCAGAAATCAATCATTTACAAACTTTCAAACCCGAGCTAGTCTGTGTCACGTGAAGACATCCGGTCCCGTTGTTCCTGCGTGAGATTCCCCTCTTTGCCCCGTGTATCCACGCTGTATATGCTACCCTCCCGGTACTGGGTAAGGAGCCATCTTGGTTATCAGATCCGGTCTCTCAGGATCCCAATGCTGGTGTCCAGGTCACTCTGCCTTTAATGGATAATAGCTCCAATACTCCAGAGTGATTGTGCGAGCCATTTGAAGCTCAAATTCCGGTGCCCATGTCCCTTCTGGCTGAGACACAGACCCCTGTGGGTCTCGGTGCCACAACAGAGCCCATATGGTTTGCAAGAGAGACCCAAACCCGTGCTCTCTGGTTGCATGCAGAAGATCTCTTCAGAAACCCTTGGTGGCACCTGGCTATGTCCAGTATCTCCCAGGTCCCCCAGGCCCTCCCTGTGCGTGCCCAGCGTCCAGTAATATCATACTCCCTGTCTCTGCTTTCATGATGTGTCCCTCTCTCCAACTCCACACACATTAACTTGCTCTCTATAACGCATGTGGCTCCTCACAGATAAGTGTGCGGAAGTTTGTTGATTGACTCTACCAAAGTATCCAATATGGCAGACTTCAAACCTGCGCCGGCTTCTGTCGCCCTCGAATGGCTCAGGTGACAGACAGAGAGGGCCACGAGGATCCCTCGCCCCTTCTGACTGTTGGTTCTGCTGCTCACAGAGATAATTGGGGGCTGCAGGGAGAGGAGGGGATTCTTTGAAGTCCCTGGGATCCTGGATTACAGCGGCCATGCCCTGACCCTCTGTGCAGGACTTTGCATGCATCATGGGGTCCCGGTGACAGAGGGGTCTCAGCCAAGCCAAGCACAAGTGCGGGCTGCGCACTCCAGGGTGCACGAGTCCCCGTGGCTGAGCAGGTGCGCAGCGGTGGCGTCCAGGAGCCGCCGCGGATGCTGAATGATTGGCACGTGGCCCCGCCCAGGTCGCCCCAGGGCCTGCGCTGGTGCCATTGGCTGGGACAGTTCGGAGCAGCCGGCCCTGGGCGAGCGTGTGAGCACTCGTCCCCGGGCTCCGTGGAATCCGGGCTCGGGCCCAGTCGGGTGCTCCTGGCACGGGGAGCGCAGCGCGCGCGCGCGGCTGGTTTGGTGTTTCCCACTTGGACACAGCGCTCGCTGCCCGCCCAGGCGGGGACAGCGGAGTCAACAGGGCAGGGCGGGGCGGCCGGAGACCAGCTGCGACGTGGGACGGACGCTCCCGGGGACCTCAGCCAGCCATGGAGACCCGGCGGGGGCTGCCCGGCCTCGTGCTGCTCCTGTGTCTGCTGCCGCGCGCCCCAGGTGAGCACGGGGCGCCCCGCGAGCCCGGGATCCCGCAGGTCCGCGTCCTGCAGAGAGTTGACGCCAAAGTTTACTAAAGAATCGCCAAGACGCTCCGCCTCCCAGGCTCTGGGATGGGGCATCGGGTTGCGCAGGGACCTCGGGACTGTAGGGTGGAACCGCATCCAGAAGGTTCGCGGGACCCCGAGTGTCCTTCCAGGGCATGATGGACAGAGGGGATTGGGAGAGGCAGAATGGTCGGTCAGGAAGGGACGGGCTTCCTCCAGACGGGTCTACACTGGCCTTTCTTGTCTGTCCTGTTTGAAGACAGGGTGTCATTAAGACAGGAGCTGGCTGCGTATGGGCGGAGGAGATGCCCAGGGCTGGTTCTGGTGACCAAAAACCTCAGGGGGACACTTACACACTCCGATGCCACCTGTCGATCTCGCCTCCCGTGCATTTGGCCTGAGACAACAGGACTTTGAAATCCAGACTTTCTTGCTTCAGTTTGGGGGTCACGGTCCACATGTAGAAGGTCCAGAGATGGCCACCAACAATAATTGGAAGTCACTTGCTTTATCTAGCCACCGGGGTTCGTTGGAAATGGATGGGGACGTCGGCTGACTGGCCGTTGGTCAGGTGCATAAATTTCCAGGGCCTTGTTCATTTGCCCTTGAAAAGGGTCTTTCTGGTGGCCGGAAGGGTGACATGAGTTCTCCGAGTGCCTCCTGTATTCCTTCGTCCGTTTTCCGTCGACAGCACGAAATACCTGAGGCCGGGTGTTTTATTAAGAAGAGAGGGTTGTTGAGCTCCTAGGTTGGAGGATGGCAGTGTGAACAGCCTGGTCGCGGTGCTGGGGACGTCCCCAGGCTCCACGGCAGGTGGGTGGTGTATGCCTGAGGTGCATAATGCCTACTGAAACACTGATTGTGGGCTGCGAGGGTTGAGGAGGAGGCAGGGCAGTCGGTACCGGGCAGGTGTGTTTGCAGAACTGTTCTCTGCCTGAGGCTGCGGTGGTTTCCGTGCAGTGCGGTGGCTGTGGTGGGGGTCTCTGGTGACAGTCCCTGCAAAGTAGACCGTGAGCTGATTCTGCAGAGAGCCTGGGAGACCCGTGGGCTTTGAGGTGCTCAGACACTGGACAGAAATGCAGGGAGGGAGGGCGGCTGCCCAGGGGACAGTGGCCTCTCCTTGTTTGTTACTTTGTTTCTTTTTGTGTCTGCAGAGCTCAGAATCCACCCCCCCCCCTGGGTTTCCCACGTGCTGGGCAAGGGCTCCAGGGAGTTCCTCAAGGTCCAGAGACTTAGAAAGCCGTTGTGCAACCGCTTTCCGAGAAACCCAAAAAAATCCTCTTTATAGGAAAAAAAAAATTAAAAAAAAAAAATCGTGGAGAGTGCCCTGTGATCTCGGCGGCTCCGGAGGCTGAGGCAGGAGGCTCACGATTTGGAGGCCAGCCTTAGCAACTGAGCGAGGCCCTCAGCAGCTTGGGGAGACTCTGTCTGTAAATAAAATGCAAAAATAGGGCTGGGGAAGGGGCTCAGGGGTGGAGGGCCCCTGAGGTCATTCCCTGGTGCCAAAAAAAAAAAAAAAAAAAAAAAAAAACCCAACTGTCACTAGGAAAGGCAGATGTTTTGCAGATGCGGTGACAGTGGTTTGCACAACACAATAGAGGAGCCAGCTGTGTTTGCCATCAGGCGGCCTCGGTAGACTTGAATTCAATTCCGCGGCGCTTCGTGTGCAAATTCTGCTGGAATTGGTGCTGCGCCCGCCCAGGGCTTTAGAAACCCTTAAAAAAAAAAAAAAACATATATTATTATTATTTTTTTATTTTTTCCCTTCATTTCCAAGCCCCGCCCTGGGGCCTGTTTTCTCCTCTGGGTGGAACCGAGCCGCGGGGTCTGGGCTGCTGGCTGTGTGCACGGGTAACCGGCGGCGGGTGTGGACAGAGGTCGGGATCGGAGGGTCTCTGCAGGTGGCATGGTTTTGCACCAAATGCGGCCGGGGCCGGGGTCTGGTTGCAGCACGAGGCCGCGGATGTCTCAGCTGCATTCACAGCGCCCCCTGCAGGACCCGCCGCACGACTTCTCTCTGTGCGCATGCGCGGGGCCCGGGGCATCTCGTGCAAAAAATGCTGCGCTCTGCGCAGGGGCGAGTCTCCACCGGCCTTCCCCGGGGACCGGCCACCGAGGACCAGCCTGAAACCAGAGGACAGCACAGCAGGCTGCTGTCCCCGACTCCTGGGGGGTGGGGGCTGGGGGTGGGCTAGGGGTCCCAGAACACAGCAGGGTTGGATTCAGAGGCCACACAGCGCAAGTCACCAAAAAGCAAGTCAGAGACACGTTCTGAAGTCCGTGGCCTCCCGAGAGCGAGATGCCCGCGCGATGTCCACCGCCCGGGCTGGCCGCGCCCTGAGCGCCCCCCCCCCCCCCCCCCCCGTCCCGGGGACTCTTGGCTGGGCTCCCCGCCCCCATCGCAGGGCAGATTCCCGCCCATCTCGCAGGACAGGGGCTGGCGCCACGCCTGGCTTTCGGGAGGCCAAACCGGGAGGCCCGGGTGGCACCCACGCCCTCCCCGCGTGTGCGTGAGTCACGCTGCCCGGGGACACTCCTACTTGGAAAGCGATTCTCAAAACCAGGCAAAACCTCGCCCGGCCAGTTTGCCCGGCCTCCTCTGGGGCCCCTCCCGCATCCTGCCCGCAGGAGGCCATGGGATGAATAGGGAAGAGGCTCGGGAGGCCCAGGCGGGAGGATCGTGAGGTCAAAGCCAGCCTCAGCCAAAGCGAGGCCCTAAGCAACTCAGGGAGACCCTGTCCCTCAATGAAATGCAAAATAGGGCTGGGGACGGGGCTCAGGGGTCCAGTACCCCTGAGGTCAGGCCCCAATACCCCTCCCCAATAAAGAAAAGAGAAGACAGGACAGACAAGGGGTGCAGGAGGGGGGTCTCTGGAAGTCACCTCCGTGGGCCAACCGGCCCCTGCTGCGGACTGGTGATATCTGGGGACAGTCTCCAGCCCTGCCCTCCTGGCTTCTCTGATAAGACCCAGCCTCCACCCCACTGCTGTTGGGAAACAGCGTTTCAGAGAGGCCAGCCTCCACGGAGGGACGGACATAAGGCAGAGGGTTTGGCTCTGTGGGACACTGGGTGTGGCCTTGGGAGCCCCGGGGAGGGCGGTGGCTCCCTCACAGGGCACCTGAAAGGCTGGGAAGAGCCCGTGATGTGGTTGGAGCCGCTGACCTTTGCCTGTAGCAGGGCACCCCAGGGAGTGGGGAGACTTGTGGCTGGGGACACCCAGTATCCGGCTCCCGGGGTTTCCCCAGGCCCCGCCTCCGTTGGGACTTGGTGACTGGGCCCGAGTCTAAGTGCAGACTCAGCCTCTGCCCTGCCCTTCACCTCCTGGTGCCCCGGGTTTCTCACCTGGGAAATATGCATGGTAGTGATGCCAAGGTCCTGGGGCAGATGAGTGGGTGGGATTCTTGAAATGCCACCAACAGGACTGGACAGGCTGTCCCCAACCACCCACCGTCATTCCTTACACGGTCACCCTTAGGTATCCTGGAGGGTGGCTGCAGGGCCCCCTCCGATACCACGACCCACAGAGACTCGATTCCCACGTACAAAATGACTGGGGCTCAGGGGAGTCAGATCCTACAGCGTGCCGCACAGTGGGGTGATCTTGGTGCCCAGAGGGACCGGCGGGCCATGCAGGCAGGAGCACAGAGGTCCCTGCAGTTGTCATCTGTCACCTTTTGCTTCCCCATGTGACTTGTGCCCTCTCTGCTCCCAACAGCTCAGGGAGACTTTGACCTGGCGGACGCCCTGGATGACCCAGGTAAGTGCCCATGTTTTCAGTGGGGCTTGGCCTGGTCCCCGCTGGGCCAGGGCTCTGGGGTCAGCTGGCAATCCCTGGGGGCTGAGGTCTGCTTTCTCTCCAGGGAGGCCAGCCTCCTCGGGAGACCCACAGATGCCCTTCTAGAAGCCTGTCTGCAGAGGTCCACTTTGGCCATCGGTTCCTACCCTTGTCTCGCTAGATCTGAGCCTGTGGTCCAGGGGTACGCAGGGGACTTTGGTGAGGCACTGGACTCCTGAGCCCCGTCCCCAGCTTAGAAGAGGAAAAATTTATTTGGGGCTCATGGTGTCCAAGGTCCAGTCCCTGGTGGCCGACTCCATGGCTCTGGCCCAAGGGGAGCAGAACAAGATGGCGGCAGGGCCTGGAGGAGGAGAGCAGCTCAGGACAGGGCACCAGGGAGCAGAGAGAGCTCTGCTCACCAGGGACAGGACAGAGACCCCAAAGGCACAGCCCAGGGACCCCCCTCCTCCAGCCACACCCCACCTGCTGCAGTCACCACCCAGTGAGTCCAAACAAGTGGATTAATCCACTTATTAAGCTACAGCTCTCATAACTCTATCATTACACCGCTGAAACACAGGAGATTTGGGGTGTCACCTCCACCTAAACCATAGCGTCCACACAGACAGGAAGTAGATTATGGGGGGCTCTGGGAAGGAGGACTGGGCATGCTGCCCCCCGGTTCCCGTTCTCCAGCCACTTCCTACCAAGGGAATGCCAGACAGCTTTTCAGACAGAACTTCCAGTAGACACTCGGGTCCTTGGAAGGACTCTGGCCGTTGGACACCCGGGATGTGTGTCCAATCTTCTCTGCTCTGTGAAGACTGCAACCCCCTGCTGCCCCCACACGCCCACCTGCACCCACACCTAAGTCACAGAGCAACGTTGCACCTTGAGCACTCCCCACCTGATACCCGCATCCATGAATTCTGACCACCCAAGGCTCCGGATGTTCCCGTGTGCACCGTGGGGTGATCTGGGTGTCCAGAGGGACCGGCACCTCTTCTGGTACTAGTGGGCACCCAGCTCATGTTTGCAGCGTGAATCAATGAGTGGGTCAGAGGGAGTGAGGAGACGCACCATTTCGAAAGCTGAAAATATCTCTTGACTTGCTTTTCCCAATCCTATCAAGGGTGGCTTTATCTAAGCTTCACAGATGCAAACACCTGCCGTCCCAAGGCCCGCGGCTCCCGTCCTGGGTGCTGTCGTCCCTGCTGGCCATCTGTGGGCACCTACACAGCCCCTGGGCAGCTGGCGGACAGACAGCCATTCCTTATAGCTTTGCAGTTTCTCTTCATGGTTTCTTTTGAACGAGGACGTGGACGCCCTTTCTCCGAGCAGCCGATAAATCTTGGCGGCTCACGGAATCTGTCTTCTCTCTTTGTTCGCAGAACCTACCCCGAAGCCAAGCTCAGGTGAGTGGCCGCTCCGGGCATCACGGGGGGCCGCACCCTGGGCTGGAGGCTTTGGCAGCGATGGGTGTGGACGCTTTGTAGGGCTGTTGTAGGGTGTCGGGGGGAGGGACGGGGGGCCGGTCAGTGGACGTTACAAGCAAATGCAGGTCACCGGGCAAATGCAAATCAAAGAAGCCACCGTGAGAAGGTCCATCGTATTCACTAGGAGGGTTAGGCTTTTAGAAATAGATAACGTCAGGTTTTGATAACACAGCAAGCCGTGTTTGTAGAAGCACGATTCGGTAAAGCCAAAAGGTGGGCATGGGGCCCATCAAACGATGGATGGATGCACACGATGTGGTCCGTCCACGCTGTGGAATATGACTAGGCCATGAAAAAGGAACAAGGCGGCCCATGTACCCTGGAATATTACCGAGCCATGAAAAGGGATGAAGCCCCGACACCAGCTACAACATGAACATCAGTCTCTCGGTGACAAAGGCCAGACCCCAAAGGGCACAGAGCCCAGGATCCTGTTTATATAAAGTGGCCAGAACCGAGAAATCCAAAGAGATGGGAAGTGGGTGACTGGTGGCCAGGGGCCGGCCCAGGGGCGCACACCTGTCATCCCAGCGGCTCAGGAGGCTGAGGCAGGAGGATCACGGGTTCAAAGCCAGCCTCAGCCAGAGCGAGGCCCTAAGCAGCTCAGGGAGACCCTGTCTCTCAATAAAATGCAAAACAGGGCTGGGGACGGGGCTCAGGGGTCGAGTGTCCCTGGGTTCAGTCCCTGGTGCCGCCCACCCAACCCTCCAAAAAAGGGTCACCATTGCCCGCCCTGCAGTTCCTGAGCCGACCACTGGGGGCGGTAGTGAGCTGCTCAGGTCGGTCTCAATGACAACTCGCGGATGCAACGCGTTCTGTTTGGCGCGCTTTGGGGACCCGGGGCTGGTTCCCGCCCTGGGGGCAGTGCGTGTCCTGGTCCATCCAGCTCCTGGGCAGCTCAGAGTACCAGTCAAAAGGACAATGCCAAATAATCCTGGGGGCCGCTGGGTAAGTCAGCCAGCGACAGTTGGGGACACCTGCCTTGGGCCCCAGAGGGCGTATTTCGAGGACCAAAATGATGTAGGGGACTGACCAAGGAGGCCTTTAGGAAAATGGCCATGCGTGGGTTTAGGGTGATGTGAGGCATGGAGGGGCCCCAGGCTTGCGATAAGTGACAGGTGTCCATGTGGAGTTGGTCACCGTTGAAATGCAGAGGGACCCGGGTGCGGGGCGCACGCCTGTCCTTCAAGCCACTGGGGAGGCCGAGGCAGGAGGATGGCGAATTCAGAGCCAGCCTCAGCCACTTAGTGAGGCCGTAAGCAGCTCAGGGAGACTCAGGAAGGGGCTGGTCAGGTAGGAGCAGGTGGGTACCCAGGGCCAGGGATGGGGTCCCCCAGGAGCGTTTCACAGAGTCTACATCCACTATGAGTCTACACCTCTGTAAGGTGGTCATGTCACCTCTGAACCTTCCTGCTTGGTCTCACCCGTGACCTTTGGGGACGCCACCTGTCTAGACGGTAGCAGGACGTGCACAACAACTGTATAAAGAAATATGGAAACAGAGGGCGAGTGGCACCCGAACTTGGAGCCCGGGACAGGGCGCCCTAAACAGGACTCGGTGGCTCTTGGGCGGGGCTTGGAGCTCCGTGGGGCGGCACCTGCCGGGCGCCAGGCCCATCCTGGGGAGCCACTCGTGGGGCGTTTTGCAACCAGGGACGGAAATGACCTGATGGAGGGTGACAGTTATGATCATTATTTTTAAATGATAAAATACTTAGCGACATGTCAGTCAAAGGCAGACGTCGGGGACCTGGCGTGGGGTTCCCCGTCACCAAAACCACCACAGTCCCCCGCCCGGAGCTCCGTGTGGGACGTCCCGGCTGCGGGGACATCGTGGTGGGTGCCACACGGGCCGCGGCCGCGCTCTGGGAAGACAGGACCCGGTCGGTGTGGTTTGGATACGAGGGTCTCCCGGAAGCTCATGGGGACCCCTGCAAAAGTGCTCAGAGGTCAGACCATTAGATGAGGACAGGTGTGACCTAGAAGTGGATTAATCCACTTGGATGGACTCACTGGGTGGTGACTGCAGCAGGTGGGGTGCGGCTGGAGGAGGGGGACCCTGGGCTGAGCTCCATCTCAGAAGCACATAAAAAATAAAAATTAAAATTAAATAAATTCACGGAGGACAGAGAAGGAGAGCGGTGTGGACACCCGGGAAGGGACTTTGAGTGGACTGTGTCTGGGGACTTGGGAACCGTCCTCGTCGCATAGAAAACAGGGCAAGAGACCAGGAAGCAGGGTCAGGGCCGGGCAATGGGCTGGTCCTGAGTTGCTTAGAGCCTCGCTAAATTGTTGAGGCTGGCCTCCAACGTGCCATCCTCCTGCCTCAGCCTCCTGTGCCGCTGGGAAGACAGACGTGGGCCATGGCACCCAGCCTGAGGTGAGTGTCCCGCAGAAGGGTCATGGAAGGATTTGGGGGGTCTTCTAAGCCTGCACCCTTGTTCCCACAGATATCTACCCCAAGCCCAGGCCCCCTCACGGCCCCCAGCCTGCAAACCCGGACAGCGGAGGCAGTAAGTTCCCTCGAGCCAGCCTCGGCCCCAGGAGGCTCCCAACCCAGGAGCTTGGGGAAGACAAAATTCAAGGGACACTTTTTGTTCTTGTCCCTGACACTGAACGGGAGGGACCGCGGGTCCTTTCCCTAACACCGGGGGCCGGTTCTTCTTCTTCCCAGCTCTGACCACTTGCCCCGGGGCTTTCCCTGCGCAGGACCTGTCAGAGCCACGGGGTCTGGACGCTGGCCCTTCCCCTCCCCGAGTGACTCACCAACCCGAGGGCCTGGCCCAGGTCCCAGCTCGGGCAGGGCCCTGTGTGACTCAGAGCTGCATGTTCCCATTCCTGCCTCCGCGCACAGGAAGGCGGCTCCCTGGCTCCGGTTCCGGGGTTTGAATGTAGCGTGCAGAGCTGGACGGTTAATTTGCAGCCCCCCCCTGTGGCCGGTATCCAAGAGGGTGTGTCCAGAGCATCCCCAATGTAGGCAGTGCTGCCTGCAATGTCACTCCAGTGGTGACTGACAATCCAGAGGTCCTTTACCCCACAGCCACAGAGGCATCAGGCAGAGAGATTCCCGCCGAAAGAACACCCCATGCAAAGGTCCTGGGGCCGGCAGCTGGTGGTGTGCAAAGGTCCTGGGGTGGGCACACGCTCGGGGTGAGCGTGTCACGCTTTCCCTGAAATCCCCGCGCTCTCTTCCTGCAGATATCTACCCAAGGCCGAAACCCCAGCCTCGCCCACAGCCTGGGAGCTCCGATAACAGCGGAGGAGGTAAGGACCTTGAGTCCCCGTTCCGATTCCGGAGGTGACTGATCCGGGAGCACTTGAAACTCCATACGCAGCGCTCCTCGGTGAATTCCCCTCTGGAACAGTTTCACAGCGGGCTACATGGGTTGCTGGCCAGCGCCCGGGGATTGCATGACATATAGGTCCGTCTGGCTTTGCCCGTGTCACGTGCTGACATATAGTGGCTTTATCGTGAGGGAGGTCATTTTGGACCTGAAAGAGGAGGAGGTTCTTGGGCCGTGGGGAGCAGGGGCTGAGGCTGGAGACCCCTCCAGGGCCGAGGTGAGGGTCAGGGGGCTGCATTGGCCATTGGAGGCCCCGCCAACCAGGGGCGGGAGGAGATAGGGTGGCGCCTGGGCAGGGAAGGGGCACAGCATCCTGATGGGAGACTCTG
Source organism: Marmota flaviventris (assembly GCF_047511675.1). Classification (NCBI taxonomy): domain Eukaryota; kingdom Metazoa; phylum Chordata; class Mammalia; order Rodentia; family Sciuridae; genus Marmota; species Marmota flaviventris. Next base: position 725,669 of record NC_092518.1, read on the forward strand.
AGCAGGACGTGCCCCAGGACCCTTGCACGGGCCCTCCCAGGTGACAGCAAGGCAGGCCCCTCTGTTTGCAGAGCGCAGTTCCTGAAGGCTGGTGGCCAGTGTCCCCGTCTGCCCACAGGACACCCAGCCGACGTGTCTGTGGGGTCCCTGGGTGTCCTGGACCTGCACAGGGCTTGTCCCCGACACAGGCTCCCGACCTGTGGGTCCGGCAGGGGTGTGTGGGCGGGACGTGAGCCTCACGCTGTGCCTCTGCCCCACAGGGTACCATCACAACGACGATGATGGACGCTACCCGCCCAGGCCCAGGCCGCCCGCAGGTACGTAGGTGCAGAGCTGCTTTGAGCCTCAGGTGTGTCCAGAGAGGGTGGGTGTGGACAGACCCCATGAGGACGGAGGTCACACCTGCAGGACACAAACAGGGTCTGTCCATCCCTGCATCGGGGGCTTGTGCACCGACCCACCTCTCAAGACCTGTGCTCACTCAGGGCACCAAGGTGCATCCCTGGGACTCGGGAGGCAGAGGCAGGAGGACCGCAAGTTGGAGGCCAGCCTCGGCAACTTAGCAAAGCTCTAAGAGACCCAGCGAGACCCGGTGTCAAAACAAAAACTCAAAAGGGCCGTGGGTGTGGCTCAGAGGTTAAGCTCCCCTGGGTGCAGTGCCCAGGACGGAAGGAAAAGAAAATCATGGTCATTTTCAGGTAAAATGACCTACCTGTGGCTATACAGAAGGGGGTTAATAGACCTTCATGTGTATACAAATGGATAGAACTTTGTGCATATGGACCATCTTTCTATATAGGTCTATGAATCTTTCTGCATTCAGCATGTGCAGAGCTGCCCCTAAACACACATATATCGTGTCTGTGTGTACATTTTATGTGTCTATTATATGTTCATGCATATTCACATCATATTTGCATATAATATCCATATGCAAATATATGCCTGATATTTGCACATATTATTTATATGTAAATATATGCACGATATTTGCATATAATGTTTATATGTAAATATATGCATGGTGTTTGCATATATTTATATGCACATATATGTATGATATTTATATGCAAATATATGCATGGTATTTGCATAGACATTCATACGTATATATGCGTGGTATTTACATATGATAATTATATGCAAATGTATGCCTGTCTGACCCTGCAGGTACCTTTTTCTGTGAATTTGCATGAATGTCTGTATGGCCCTATACAAAGCATGTCTACCCTCAGGTATGCACCTTTCTAACACGTATGCACACATTTATATGTTTGTACCCTTTAATGTCACATGCTTATATCTCTTGATGTGACTTTAGGTATCCACAGATATCTTTATGCAAAGATCTACATTTTTCCACGTGTGTACCCACATATGCGTATATCTAAAGAGGTATGAAGACATTACATATATATAGGATTTTTTTTTGTACTAGGGATGGAATCCCTAAGGGACAATGTATTGCCGCACCCCCAGCCCCTTTCTACATTTTATTTAGAGACAGGGTCTCGTTCAGTTGCTCAGGGCCTCGCTAAATGGCTGAGGCTGGCTTTGAACTCACCAGCCTCCTGCCTCAGCCTTCTGAGCCGCGGGCATGACAGGCGGGTGCCACCGCGCCTGGCCAGAAATAGATCTTTCTGTAGGTCTCTATGTGAACTTCTAATGCAAATTCTCTGCGTTTGGAAGGGGACGGTCCACACAGACCCATGCACCAAAAAAAATAAAAAATAAAAAAATAAATAAAAAATAAAAAAATAAATAAAAAATAAAAAAATAATAATAATAATAATGAGAGCGTTCACGATCGGGATCCTCGGAGGGGCTGTACTTCCGAAGCGGGTCATTCTGGCCCGGGGCTGCCGGTCCCTCAGAAGTCTCTCTGCAGTAGCAGCATGCACCCATAGTGATTCAATGTGGCAGATCCGGTCGTGTGAAGCCAAGGAGTCTCCACAGCTGGTCCTGGTGTGAGATTTATCACGTGGACGACGTCACTTTGGCGGGATCACCTTGGCCATCCTACCCGTCGGTCACCACTGCCCGTGAGACAGGCTCGGCCTGCTGACCCTAAGTCCCTCCTTCTCTGTCTGACAGGAGGAGGTGGCAGCGGTGGATATAGCGGTGGATCTGGTGGCTACGGACACACAGACGGTGCGTCCCGTGGGCTCTGGGTGGCGCTGGGCAGCGGGGACCCAGGTGCTGGAATTTCTGGTTCCCCTTGGGTTCCGCCTGGGCCTGGTATCTGGGGTCCTCTGTCAGCTGGGCCGCCTTGGCTGGGGTCAGGGCCTCTGAGCATCTGTCTGTGCTGGGAGGACCCCGTCTGTCCCCCGGGAGCCCAGGCTCTGCACCCACAGCTCTGTTTAATGGGGAGCGAGACTCTGATGCAGCGTCACCCGAAGGAGCCCACGCGGTGACATGGGAATTCCTTGGGTGGTTGGCCTCCAACTCGTGATCCTCCTGCCTCAGCCTCCCGAGCCGCTGGGATGACAGGCATGCACCTGGCCCGAGCTCAGTTCTTGTAACTCTGGTCCCAGGAGACTGGGAAGCTTGGGGCGTGAGAGAGACGCGGTATTTGGGAGTCTGCAGTTGGAGCTCTGCTTGCTAACGTCACTCTCCACCCAATGGAAGGCCCAAAGCAGACTTCATATGTCAATAGCCTGTGGCATTTCACTAATGCAAAAGGTGGGCCGTGTTATCAGTGGACGTTGGCACAACCCTGCAGGCTCCTCCCGAGGCCTCTCTCTCCCCTGGGCTGGCAGCCGCCGTCTTCTCCCTGTGTCCTCCCGGGGCGTCCCTCTGTGTGTGTCTGTGTCCTCATATCCTCTTCTACGAGGACCCCAGTCCTGCTGGGTCAGGGCCACCCTGGGGACCTCAGTGCACCTCCATCCCCTCTGCAAAGACCCGTCTCCACACACAGCACGTCCCAAGGTCCTGGGGCCAGGGCTGCATCATAAAATTTATGCTGGGACCTGGTGTGGGAACAGGGTCTCTGCAGAGGTCGTTAGTGCAGGGTCCCGAGATGGGCTCCTCCTGGGTCAGGGGACCCTCATGCAATGGCCGAGTCCTCCCAAGAGACAGAGGAGGGGACACAGGCACAGAGGAGGAGCCCCGTGGAGACGGAGGCAGAGACGGCAGTGAGGGGCCACCAGCCCAGGGCCACCTGGAGCCCAGGAGCTGGACAGGCAGAAGGAGCCCCCTGGAGCCCTGGAGGGAGCTCAGCCTGGGAGCCTGGTCCAGCCTCTGCCCTAGGGGCTGCAGGAGCTGTGAGCTCTGGCGCTGTCCTGCCCGTGTGTGTCCTAACCTGGCCGGGAGCCTTGGGGACTGGCCCTGTGTCTGGTCCAGTGGTCTTTGGAGCCTCACAGGGAACAGGCCCGGGAGCCGCCTGGACGGGGCCTCCGCTGCTGGTCACTTACGGGGTCCTGGCTGGGTCACTCCTCACCGCTGGGCGGGGCTGCCTGTGTCCTCCGGAAGAGGGAGAGGGTCGCAGGCCCTGGAGGCCCCGGGTGCCCGGGAGCCAGTCCCTGGGGGGCTTGGGCAGGGCTGGGCTCGGGTGTGGGGCCTGCGCCCTGCGGGTCCCGGGGTCCAGTCCCGCCTCTCACGGGTCTTTCTGTCCTGCAGGCAGAGGGGGTTACAGACCCAAACCTCGTTATGGAAATCCCTATGGTAAAGGAAGGGACGCGCTGGGCGACGCTGTCCTCGCGCCCCACTAACCCTCGGCCTGGCGTGGGAGGGGGCCCGCCTGTCCCCCCGCGGGGCCACTAACGTACCCAGGTCTGCGATCCCTGTGCTCACGCACCTTGATGCTCGGGAGCTGTTTTGCACGCAGCCTTAACATCTTGAGGGGAGCTGCGGCCCTCGGGTGCACGTGTGTGGGCACCTGTGAGCACGCTTTGCGCTCACACGCGTGTGTTTGGGCACGCACACGTGCTCGTGCAGAATGTGCATGATTGCGTGCGTGCACGCAGGTGCGTGTGCATGCACTGTGTTCTAGTGCTCGGTGTGCACGTGAATTGCACACGTGTGTTCTTGCGTACGCGTGTGTGTTTGACCGTGGAGCTGAGGGGTGCGCACGTGTGCAGTCGTCTGTACTATGGTGCGTGCGTGTAGGTGTGTGAGCGCGCGTGCCTGCGTGTGTTTTCTGTGCACACGGAGGTGTGTGGATCCACACTTCTGCACACGCTTGACCGAGTGTGTCAGTGCTGTTCTGCCCTCGGAGGTGCAGCGGGCACGGATGTGTGCGCCTGTGTGTGGACGGGCACACGCGTTGCTGTGTGTCTGCGTGTGCCACGTGCCGTGGTGGGTGTGCGTGCACACTGGTGTAGCTCGCTGCGTGTGTGTGCCTGCGCTGTGTGTCGCACACCCGAGCGCCCCTGCCCACCCCGAAGTCCCTGCGCCTGCCCTCGGCCGGGCCACCTCGCCCCCGTGGCCCGTGCGCTCCGCTTCCGAGCGCGATGCAAACCCTCCGCAGCCCCGCGCCTGCGCCCTGAGCCTCTCAGACGTGCGAGGGCGGAGCTAAGCACGTGACCGTGTCCTGTTCTGTTTGCAGGTGGAGACGGACAGTCCACCTATGGCAACCCACAAGGTGAGCCAGCCACGTCTCATCGGACGCGGGTGGGCGGCTGCGGTATAGACAGGCGCTGCGCCCACCCCGGTGGCCGTCCCCTCGTCCCCCCCGACTGCACTTTTCACGTGTCCTGTCCACAGGCTGCGCCACCCACGGGCATTCACAGGAAGCAGACGTGGGGACAGCCAGGGACTGAGGCGCCTTACAGCCCGGGCTTGGCCTGAGGGTCCTCATGGCGCCTGTGCAGGGGACACTCACTCAGCACCCGGGACAGACAGCAGCGGGCTGGGGGGGGGGGTGTCGTTCTGCTCAGTTAAGCCCTCAAAACCCCCATCGGCCATCTCAGGGCAAAGGACAGAGGACGCTGCGCTCAAAAGGCCAACTAGCAGGGGGACAGGGTCCCCGCCCTCCCAAGGACCTGGTTCCAACCCGCTTGAGCGCAGACGGAGGATGATCGCGACCGTGCTCCCAACCCCGAGGCTGTCCTGTCCACTACGGGAGAGGACAGCGGGACCGGGCATGCCCAGCGGTCACAGTGTCGGCGTGGCCATATCTTAGGTGGACTGGGAAGCAGGTGCCCGGGTTTGGCATCTCAGGAGAACCCCTTGATTCCTTATCATAGCCCCGCTGTCTCGGCCATCTCTGTCCCCTGACCCTGGGAATCGGGTGTGGAGTTCTGGGTGAGGACACCTCGTGTCCCCCTAAATCACAGAGAGCCGAGAACGGCAGAGAAGGCCCTGCAGCCCAGGCTGACCCACCATTAGGTGCCGCCCCTGGGATCCTGTGACTCATGGGAAAGAGGGAGTCTACACGGGGTGGGTGGGGGCCACTTGGTAGAAATGACGCCCCCAATGACGTCTAAGGGGCGCAGAGAGGAAAGCGGTGAGTATCAGTCAGCTGCGCTGCGTAACAAAAGAACCCCCCCAACTGTTTGCTACCCTCGCGGTATTTGATGATGGTGGTTTAAGGCCCACCTGGCCTCCCTGCTCCGAGGTGCTCGGATGGAGGCGGTTGGCCCTCTTGGTTGAAGGGCCGAGTCTCCCCGTAGACCTGGGGCTTCAGCTGAGGCCGCCCCTCTCTGCCTTCGCTGGGATCTCACATCCCTGCAGGGTGAGGCTCGTTCCCTTGGTGGCCAGCAGGGCAGGGCGCCCGAGAGAGAGAGAAGCCACACCCAGCTGAGACCAGCCCAGCCTCCCTTCTGCCAAAGCCCAGCCTCCGGGGAGGCCCACCCAGAGCCCGCCCCCAGAGGAGGAATGCAGCCCAGCCGCCCTGCACAGGGGTGTGGACCTGGGCAGGCGAAGGAGGGAGGCCGGTCCCCCTGGGGAGGCCTGAGAGGCAAGGTAAACAGATTGCGAGGTGACAGTCTTCCCGCCAACACGGTGGCCTCGTCACGGGACATCCATGTCCGTCACCTCCTGCACCCAGACCTGGGCTGGGCGGCTGGAGCCTGTCTGCAGGGACATCGCTGGTGACTCCAAATGCAAACTAAGCTTCCTCCTCTTCTCATTGATCAATCTATTGATCAATCAATCTATCAATCAATCAGTCAATCAGTATATGAACCTACCTACCGATCTACACAGGGATAAGTGTAGATAAATATAAAAACAGTGACATAGTGACATATACGCACCTTTTCTCTTCATAAATACACATACATACGGCTGTGTATGTATACAGAGGTCCCCAACCTCTGTTCTCTGTGCGTGGACACTTTGTAGGAAGGGAGGGTGTTTATGTTTCAGGGCACCAGAGAATCAGCCTGGTTTTGGAAACAACTCTTAGCAGGAATGTTCTAGTTTAAAAAAAAAAAAAAAAAACTATACACACAGCCGGGCACCGAGATGCACGCCTGCCATCCCAGCAGCTCGGGAGGCTGAGGCAGGAGGATGGCGAGTTCAAAGCCAGCCTCCGCCAAAGCGAGGCCCTAAGCAGCTCAGGGAGACCCTGTCTCTCAATAAAATGCAAAATAGGGCTGGGGACGGGGCTCAGGGGTCGAGTGTCCCTGGTACCCAAAATAAAACAAAATAAAACCCTATATACACACACACATGCACACTTATAGATGCACACATAAGTATGTATGTAAATGCATTTAATAGTTATGTTTGTATACATGCAAACACATCCATCCATGTGTGTGTCTATGCATGTATGGGAGTAATTATAGATATAATACATAACGATACATTATATATATTATATCACATAATCACATATACATCACATATCTGATATGATAATGAAATATACATCTCAGATACTATATATATATAATATAATATAATATAATATATTGTATATATGTATAACTATAATATACATCTCATATAATTATGATATATAATTATCTACATAATTATGTAGACTTGATATATTTTACATATTATTTAATATAATTATGTGATTGTTATATATTATACAATCACATTTTATATGTTGCATATTACAATAGGATATGTATCGCATGTGATTATATAAGCTATATAATCACGTGTATTGTACGACATACATTATTTATGCAGAATGTGCATTATGTATATTGCATATTAGATTTTACATGGTCAATTATCACATGTCACACACATAATTCACATATAATTAAATGCTTCTGTTATGCGACACTTTTCTGCCCTGTCCCCCCATGTCTGTGGATTCTACGGCCACAGATTGAGCCCACCAAGCACGGATTGAAAATTGTCCTTTAGCTGGGTCATCAGCTTCCAGCCACCCTAAGTCACCTAGAGGTGGTTTCAAGTGCCCCGGAGGACAGGGGTCCGTTCTGAGCATCCGGGGCTTCGGCAGCCCCGACAGCATGCTGAGGCACAGCCCTGCGGCTGAACCCGAGCCCGTCCATCAAGGGCTGCAGACCCCGGAGCGGACCGTGCAGATCGCGGCCCTGGGTGTCTGTCCCCTGAAGGACGCGGTTCACCAGGCGGCTCCCGGCCAGCGTCCAGGCGCCTCTCCAGGCCCTTCTCCGACCTGCCCTTTTTAGCCGCGACCTGCTCACCAATTTTTTGTCTCAGGCAGACTTTCTTTGTCCACCCTGCAGGCAACACGGTGGCCAGAATCGTGTCCCCGATCGTGTCTGTGGTGGTGGTGGCCTTGGTGGGGGCCGGGGTCAGCTACTTCAAGTCCAACCAGAGGAGAAATTGTTTTCGGGCCAGTGGTAAGTTCCTTCTCTTGTCCCTCTCGTGGTACGGGCTGCTTTAAGCCAGCCAGCAAATGCTTGCTGGTGGCTGCTTTTTACAAACTGCAGGGGCTTAGCCCCTGGGGACCGAGGGAGCCATAGACACTCTCCAACGACAGAACCCAGAACCGGGGGTGGGCCGCTGATGGCGAAGGACCAGTCACATTTTTCACTGGCGTCTCTGGGGTCTGGACGGGAGACCACCCACGTGGAGGTCTGCCCGGGCCTCCGCGGGCGGCCTCCCTCCGGGAGTTTGTGAGGGTCTCCAAAACCTGGCCTCGCGCGCCCTCTGCTGGCCGAGACGCGGTACTGACAGTCCCTGAGCCACTCAGGGAGCCCCTGTCTCTCAATAAAACACAAAATAGGGCTGGGGACAGGGGCTCAGGGGGTCTGAGTGCCCTTGGGTTCAGTCCCCCCTGGTACTAGGAAAAAAGAAGAAAATTACCCTCCGCACTTCGGATCTGATGAGGCCGCATTAAAAAAAAAAAAGAGGCTCACACAAATATTAGTTTTAACTCAAAAAGCAAAGCTTTCGCTGAAATCCCCCGAAATGCATTAGGGATGATGGATGCAGCTTCTCCCCCGGCCCCGACCTGAGACGTCTTCCTTTGGCCCCTTCCCTTCCAGATCCAGAGACGGTGTGAAGGGGGCCAGATCCTCCCGAGGTCCTCAGAAGGACCCCAGGACACCGGGGACCGTCCCGCGGAAAGGCTCCTTTTATATTTCAGTGCATTCCCACCTGCGGAAGGAGGCCAGCTGCCTCCAGAAGGATTCTCTACCTGTGGCCTCCACCCGGCAGCTCCTGCCTTCACGGGGCAGAGCAGGGGGCCTCCACGGAGGCTGAGCCCGGCTGCGGAGGCCAGGGAGCAGATGGGTCTCGGGCATGGAGGCTGGACCTGCAGCCCCTGCTCGGCTGCGGCCATAATTAGTGACACTGACCCTTCGCCCCCTGCAAGGGGCAGGAGGGATTCCCAGGGCTCTCGGTCCCCTGTCTGTCCCCTCCAAATGGAATTTGAGGTTTTAAAATGTAAAGTCACGGATGTTAAAATCCACTTCGTGGAAATGGGCCTTGCAAGACTTTTTTTCTAGAAAATTCTTTCTTTTTTTTTTTTGTACTGGGAATGCAATCCAGGGGTGCTTTACCACTGAGCTTTGTTGCCAGCCTTTTTTTTCAAAAAAAAAAAAAAAAAAAAAAAAATTAAAATTTTGAGACAGAGTCTCGATAAGTTGCTTAGGGCCTCACTGAGTGGTGGAGGCTGGCCTCCAACTTGCCATCCTCCTGCCTCAGCCTCCGCCTTTGGTTTATACCTTTGTCTATTCACGGAGGGGAAACCTCCTAGATCCTTCAACATCTAAAGAGTGTCTGAGCCATTTGCTCTATTTTTAGGGACACTTTGAGGGACAGGGGAAAAAAATGGCCTTCGGATCCAGTTTGATTCAGGAGTGGTTTGTAATGACGTAAGTTTTTACACTTTGACCCAAATATCAGAACCAAAGTTTCTGGAAGTAATGACAGGCTGGAACTCGTACAGAAGACCCCCCCCCCCCAAGTCCCCAACACTGACACTTTGGGTTCACCTTGTCATCCGGTCTCCAGAGAGATGAGTGAAATAGCCTCGATTTGAAAAAGGACACAAAACTTGCAATCCTGGTGGCTCGGAATCAGGTTCCTCATTTTTTCTTTTTTTGGTACCAGGGATTGAACTCAGGGACACCCGACCCCTGAGCCCCGTCCCCAGCCCTATTTTGCATTTGATTGAGAGACAGGGTCTCCCTGAGTTGCTTAGGGCCTCCTTTGGCGGAGGCTGACTTTGAACTCGCGATCCTCCTGCCTCAGCCTCCCCAACAGCTGGGATGACAGGCGTGAGCCACCCAAGAGTCTCAGGGAGACCCTGTCTCTAAATAAAATACAAAATAGGGCTGGGGACGGGCCTCAGGGGTCAAGAGCCCCTGAGTTCAATCCCTGGTACCAAAAAAAAAAAAAAAACCAACCACCCTGAGATTCCTACCCGCACACTGAGGTAGAATCTAAACATTTTTGATGGACAGCTGCCCATTTCCATGACTGTCCTAAACCACTTTTAATTCCTTCACATAAGAGTGGGCGCTGGGGGTAGCCCAGGGACAGGGCGGGCACTTTGCAGGCTCCGGGCCCTGAGTGTGAACCTCAGCATGTCCTCCAACTCTCCAATCGACAAATAAATAAATACAAAAGGAAACTCTTGGCTTTGACTGTTGCCCTGTGTTAAGTTTCACTTTAATGAATCCCTTTCTGGGTTGAGGATCAAGGACTTAAGAACATATAAAATAGGGTCAGACCGTGACAAGATCAAACCCCGCCCCAGGACAAGAGGGTGAAGATATTGGGATATATGTTAGATCTCCGTTACTGTGACAAAACACCCGAGGTAAGTCAACTTATCACAAGGATTTCTTTGCGACTCACTGTTTCAGGGGCTCAATCCGGGATTGGGGGGTTTGAGTGACCTTTTTCATCACTGTCACCAAAAGACGTGAAAAAAACAGCTTGTTAGAGGAGGAAGAGTTTATCTGAGGCTCATGGTGTCCGACGTTCTGTCCACGGTTGGCCGACTCCATGGCTCTGGCCCAAGGGGAGGCAGAACAAAACGGCGGAAGGGCCTGGAGGAGAGCAGCTCAGGACAGGGCACCAGGGAGCAGAGAGGGAGGAGGAAGAGGAGGAGGAGGACGACAAGGAGGTTTCTTGAAGCTGTGCAAACTTTTATAAGTTTCACAACCTCTCTGAGTCTTAATTACCCCATTCCAAAAAAAAATAAACACGTTGGGAATTTCTTAGAAATGACTGGAAACTCTACACCATGAAATCAAAACCGCAGAGGAAAACTATGGCTCTGGAGAGTGGAGAATCCAAGCTGTTTGGCCCAGTTTTTCCTTCCCAATAGTTTTAAATCCGCTAAACTTGACCAATGGGGCCCGGTTCCTGGGCTCACAGAAGAACTACATTTCCCAGAATCCCTTGCAGTCAGGCATGACCATGTGACTCGGTCTGGCCAATGGCAAGTCGCCTCCGTTTTTTGAAGCCTAAAACTCTTATAAAATCCTAAAAATCGTGTAAAGATTTCTAAAAACATGATACTAAACACAATAAAAATTATTAAAATGATAACATTTTAAAATCATTTCTAAATTATTAAGATCATATACTTGAAGAATCATTTTAAATTATTAAAATACTTTTTTTTTTTTTTTACTGGTGTATATTAATTAAGCAGAACAGCGTGTTTCACTGTGGGCTACGCATATAACATAATTTGCTTAAAATTACAGCCCAGTTCTGCCCCATTTCTTCCCTTTCCTCCTCTTCCTGCAAATGTCATTCTTCGTGGCTGAGTAATATTCCATTATATATCACATTTTCTTTATCCGTTCATCCACTGATGGATCCCCAGGCTGGCTCCGTAGTTTGGCTGCTGTGAACTGTGCTGCTCTGAACCAGGGTGTGCGTGGATCATTGCCGTGAGATGACTTTCATGCTTCAGGATAGATGAAGCTGGCCTTTTGAGGAACCCCCCTACCGAGTTGCGTAGTAGTTGTGGGAATTTACAGCCCCACCAACCGTGTAAAGAGTTCTTTTCTGCCCCCACGCTCTCCGCCGTCCATTATCACAGATGTTCTTGACGAGCACCATTCTGACCCGCGTGAGATGAGGTTTTTCAGCCTAGATTTAATTTGCATTCCCACCGCTCTTTTCCCCACATTCATGGGCAGCCTGCGGTCTTTCTGAGCTTGTCAATCAGAGAACACACCGGGTACCCCCGCCCCCCAGTCGAGCATTCGACATCCCAAAGAGGGAGAATTGGATCTTCCTTTTTTGAAAAACGTTTTTATCATCGAAATACCCCAACAGTAGTCAAAGCACGCTGTATTCTGCTTGTTTGCAGAGATAAACCTTTTACATGCTGAAGACCAATCCAGGTCACGATTTTGCCCAGGCAAACAGCAAGAAAAAAAAAGTTCAGGGTGTGATTGCCCGCACCTGACATCCCAGCGGCTGTGGAGGCTGAGGCAGGAGGATCGTGAGTTCAAAGCCAGCCTCAGCCAAAGCGAGGCCCTAAGCAACTCAGGGAGACCCTGTCTCTAAATAAAATGCAAAATAGGGCTGGGGAGGGGGCTCAAGGGGGTTTAATCCCCAGGAAAAAAATATTTTAAAGATCAACAATTGCTAAGGAACAACTTTTATCGACATATGAACGATTGATACAAAGTGGCGACTCTGACACACAGAAATTTGCATATTTGTCACAAACACTTCCTCTCCTTTTTTTTCTTCTTTTCTTCCGGGTGGCAAACTCATAGTGTCAATCAAATAGGTTGTCCCTTTTTTTAAAATGGCTTTTCAATTTGTCATCTGTCTTCTCAGCTTGCATTTGATGTTAGATCAGGGTCCCCTGGATTCTCCAGTGACGTCACCCTCTCCGTGGTGAGGACATCTTGAGGACATGTCTCCAGGGGCTCCCTGGGAAAGCGCCCGCTCAGTGTGGCCGTTGGCCAGCGCCTTCTCTTGGGAACCCTCTCTCCCTGGTCTAAACGCGCACCTGCCCTTTCACCCGGGAGCGAGGGGGCTGCCTGTCCCCTGCTGACTGGGCACAGTGTCATTTCGAAAGAGGCTTTTGCTCTGCTTGGAGAGGAAACCCAAGAGTGACTGTGGGACCCAAGAGTGACTGTGGGGCAGGGGACGGCAGCACATGGACAGAAGCTTGTGTTGCAGACCCAGCACCTCCAACCTCTGTCCAGTTTCCCGCCTTCCATTTCCCTCCCGGGCTGACCTTGAGTGAGATGGACACATCCAGCTTCCATGTTCCCAGCAAAGACACCTGAAGACAAAGTCCAAGGAGCTCTGGGGGGTCAGAGGTGAGTGGAGAGACGGGCTGTGTCCCCCGGGCCTGGCAGAGGGATCCAGCCAGGTGGCCTCCCACCCAGAGGCCTCTCCAGCCTCTGGGCACTGTTTCCCCACAGCCCGGAGTGTGGCTGGTGTAGTGTCACCTCTAGGGCCATTGGCCATGTCTGGAGAAGGTTCTGGATCTGACTGTTGGGGAGGGGCCGCTGTTCCTAGTGTCTGGTGTGTGGAGCCCAGAGAGGCTGCTCCACTCGGGGTGCATGCACAGGATTCAGGCCCACACCTACCTGCACCCCTCCTCGGCCCGCCCACGAAGGGCCCTTCACCTGAACCATCAACCCGGTCCCCGCAGTAACCCGAGGCTTCAAGGACACATTGTGAGGGGCCACCTGGCCCCGTGGGTCTCTGCCTGTCCCCCAACTGGATGCAATAAGGTGCTTGGTCCGGCTATGCGCTGTCCCTGGAGCCGGCCAGGCCCACTGGCCTACAGGAGGGCCAGCCTCTTGGGTCTTGTGACCCCGGGTTGAAATACACTGTCACTCAAGGGACCCTTCCTGGGCCACTGGATCCTTTCTCTAGCCCAGCTGCAGGCTCTGCAGGGGCTCCCACCTGCTGGGTGGGGGTGGGGGTGGACGCAAAAGGCCCAGGGGAGGCTGGTTTGCATCTGAGGGCATCCCGCACCCCCACGGGGGCCAGGTGGGAAGTCACCTTTATGTATTCTACTCGCCCCCATCCACAGGCCACCTGCTCCTTCCCCCAGCTCACCTGGATGCTCACCTGCATCTGTCCATCCACCTCGTCCCTCACCTTCTCATTCACTCCTACTTCCTCCAACCCGCCTGCTCAGGCCCGCATTCCTTCAGCGGAACCGCTCCTGAGCCCATTCGTCCAGCTCGCCTGTCCAGGTGCGCATGCGCACATCTATCCATCCATCCACCCATTCATTCATTCAACTCAGCAGCTCATTCATTCAGTGAAACCTACTCCAACACCCATTCGGATCACTTGTCCAGGTGCGCATGCGCTCATTCATGGATTCATTCATTGATTCACCTGTTCATTCTGGCACTGATTCATTCATTCCCCTCACCATCTACTTAGTCAACTTAGCTGCTCCTTCAGGCATTCATTCATCTGCTCCTTCACTCATTCATTCAGCTGAAACTGGTCGTGCATTCTTTCAACCCATCTGTTCACGCAACCGCGTGCTCATTCATTCATTCATTCATTCGACTCACCTGCTCCTTCACTCATCAGTGCAGTCGTTCTTCATTCAACTCACCTCGTCCATCCATTCATGCATTCAAGTTATCTGCTCATCCATTCATGCATTCAGCTCATCTGCTCACGCGGAAGTCTCTCATGCACTCATTCATTCCGCAGATCTGCTCGTGCATCTCTTCATTCCGCTTGTCTGTCCACATGTGCAGGCGCTCACGCCTTCATTCACCTGCCTGTTCATTCATTCATCCACTCAGAGGAATCTGGTCATGCTTTCACTCAATTCACCGGTTCATGCACAAACGCGCTCATTCATTCAACTCACCTGCTCACTCATTCATTCATTCACCTACCCGTTCACTCATTCATTTGTTCATCTGCTCATTCATTCACTCAGCAGGATCTGCTCGTGCATCCATTAATTCCACTAGTCTGTCCATGTGTGTAGTGCTCATGCATTCATTCCACCTGCCTGTTCATTCATTCATTCATTCATTCATTCATTGGAATCTGCTCCTGTACCCATTGGGTACAACTCATCAGTTCATGTGCACACGTACTCATTCATTCATTCACCTGCTCACTCATTCGTTCCCCTACTCATTCATCCATTCCCCTGCTAACGCATTCATTCATTCCCCTGCTCATTCATCAGCGGAATCTGCTCACACAATTCATTTAGCGCAACAGTTCATGCGCGCACGTGCTCATTCATTCGTTCGACTCACCTGATCAGGCACGCATTCATTCATTCAAGGCCCCTGCTCATTCACTGTTTCATTCAACTCATCTGTTCATTCATGCATTCATTCGCTTATTCGCTCAGCCGAATCGGCTCGTGCACCCATTCATTTTACTCATCTGTCCATATGTATAGGGGCTCACGCATTCAACCTGACTGTTCATTCAGTCACTCAGCGGAATCTGCTCGTGTACCCATTCTTTCAACTCATCTGTTCATGCGCACACATGCTCATTCCTTCGTTCGTTTGCTCATTCATTCATTCACTTGCTCATTCATCCATTCACTTGCTCATTCATTCATTCACTTGCTCATTCATCCGTTCACGCGGTCATTCGTTCATTCACACGCTCATTCATTCAATCACAGGCTCATTCATTCATTCACACGCTCATTCATCCATTCACGCGCTCATTCATTCATTCACTGCTCATTCATCCATTCACGCGCTCATTCATTCATTCACGCGCTCATTCATTCATTCACTTGCTCACTCATTCATTCACGCCCTCATTCATTCATTCACGCCCTTATTCAATTCATTCATTCACTTGCTCACTCATTCATTCAATCCCCTGCTCACGCATTCATTCATTCCCCTGCTCATTCATCAGCGGAATCTGCTCACACGATTCATTTAGCACAACAGTTCATGCGCGCACGTGCTCATTCATTCGTTCGACTCACCTGATCAGGCACACGTTCATTCATTCAAGGCCCCTGCTCATTCATTGTTTCAATCAACTCATCTGTTCATGCATTCATTCATTCGCTCATTCGTTCATCGGAATCTGCTTGTGCACCCATTCTTTCAACTCATCTGTTCATGCGCATACGCGCTCATTCCTTCCTTCACTTGCTCATTCCTTCCTTCACTTGCTCATTCATTCATTCACCCACTCATTCATTCATTCACTTGCTCATTCATTTGCTACTCATTCATCCAAGCGCTCACTCACTCATTCATGCGCTCACCCACTCATTCATTCATCATGTCATTCCGTCACTCAGCGGAATCTGCTTGCGCATCCATTCTCTCCACTCATCTGTTCATGCGCGCGTGCTCATTCCTTGGTCCACTCACCTGCTGAGGCACGCATTCATTCATCGGGGCCCCTGCTCATTCACTCTTCCTTCGACTCTCCGCTCCTGCACCGGCTCACTCAGCCCACCTGCTGATGCAGCCTTCTCCCAGGGCCTCCTTCATTCCCCAGCCCATCCGCTTAGGTCCGTGCACGTGCTGACCGGATTCATTCATCATCCTCCCACTCATCCCCCAGACACCCACGCACTCCTCCCGCTCCTTCACGCATTCGGTTCATTCCTTGGTGCATGCACGCTCCCGAGCACTCGCTCATCCTGCCGGCCGGCGTTAACACGCGGATTGACACGCTCGGCTCATTCATCTGCACGCTCATCCACACACTCACTGCTCCCGCGCCCACTCGCTTTGCAGTCCGTTGGCTCACGCATGCGTCGTTCCTGCGTTCCATTGGCTCGCGCACGCACGCGGCCTACTCGGCGTGGGTTCATTCACACATCCACGCATGCACGCCCCGTATCCATTCACTCATGCCCGCATTTATTCCTGCACCAAGGCGTGAGTCTGCTCACTCCATCCTGCACGCACGAACTCAATCGGCCCTTCGCTCCCCCACGCACGCACGCAGCTCTTTCGCTCATTGGCGTAGCGGGTCTTTCACGCACGCATCCGTTCACGCTGTCAATCATTGGCGCCTTCCCAGCCGGGGTTTACTCTCTGGTGAGTCCCGGGCTCCCTCCACCATTCTCCTCACGTGTGCTCAGGAATGCGCTTTCTCTCTCTCTCTCTCTCTCTCTCTCTCTCTCTCTCTCTCTCTCTCTCTCTCTCTCGCAGGCATCCACCCTCCCACGTGTGCACGCGCTCAACCACCCACGCACCCAACAGCTGAGCCGGGCTCGCTCATTTATTCCCCTTCTCTCCCGCGCGCATTCAATCAGATGGGGACTGGAATCCCGCCTCCCGGGCAGGGGGCCTCCCAGCCTGGCCTCCGCCGAGCCGCCCGCTGGCCTGGGGCCCGCGCCGGGGAAGCCACAGCAAACATTTGCTTAGGGGTTGGCTGAGTAAAGGTTAAATGTCCAAACCCGGGAGCCAGGAACCGCTGGCTGCGGCGGCGGGGAGCGGCCCCCGGGGGAGGGGAGGTGGCACTCGGGAGTGGAGCGCAGCCAGGTCCCCTCTTCTGTCTCTTGGCAGCCAGCCCAGGCTGGGCGACAGGCGGCGCGAGGGCTCTCTGGCCGGGGCTGCGACACCGCTGGGCGAGACGAGTGGCGGCGCGGAGGTGGGGCCGGGCTTCCTGCGACAGGCCAATCGTGCCGCGCGGGCTGCGGGGCGGCGCGGGGGCACAGGCCGCCCGAGGGCCGCGGAGGTGCGGGGACTGCAGGGGGAGCGGGGCGTGGAGTCCGGGCAGCCGCGGAGGCCTGGGATGGAGGCTGCCGAGGGCGGCGGGAGCTGGGGGCGCGGGAGGGCAGAGGGCTGGGGAGGGGGCGCGGGCCCTGGCGCAGGCTGCGGGGCGAGCGCCCAGGAGCTGTGGAGGGAGCAGAGGAGCGTGGTTCGTGGAGGTGGCCTGGGCGCAGCGGAGGCCGGGGACGGAGGCCGCCAGAGAGCGTAGGGGACGCGGGAGGGGTGGAGGGAGCGCGGCGCGGCCTCTCCAGGAGCCCGCGGGAGGTGAAGGCGGCGAGGGTCCTGGGCGGGCCGGGGAGGGCCAGGGCTGCTGCAGGGTTCAGGCATCTTGGGGGCAGCAGAGGGGAGGCTGGTTGGGGAGGCAGCGGGAGGCGCCCGTGGAGGAGGTGAGCCGGGCGCTGGGGACATAGAGGGAGCAGGGATGGCGCGCAGGGTCTGGGGGGGGGGGTGCTGGGGCGCCGCAGCGGGAGGCCCTGCGCGGGAGGCTCGGGGGAGGCTAGAGGCCCGGCGAGGTGGGAGGACTTGGGGAGTGCAGCGCTCAGGGCGCAGGGTTGGTGCGGGAGAGGACCAGGAGCCCGGTTCGCGGTCCGCCTTGGTGGCAGAGGATGCGGGCACTGGAAGGAGGTGTGGGGCGCGGGTAGGCGACTGAGGACACCCGCGTGGGGCCCTGGACACACCGGGTTCAGAGGCTGCCCTGGGACGCACAGGGGCTGAGGTTCGCGGGGTGGGCTGCACCCACCCGGGCCACAGGTGACTTTGGGGAGGTGGGGAGCCCAGGTGGAGGGTGGAGGCTGACCCTGCGCTGGGGAGGTGTGGGCGCAGGTGACAGGGGCCTGGGGTCTGGGGACTGTGGCCGGAGCTGCTACCCAGGGTTCCTTCCGCAGGCCTGAGCCAGGAGGATCCATCCACTGCGCCAGGGTTCAGGCTCTTCTGGGAGCCCGCAGCGTCCGCGCCTCCCAACATGTCCGGTGAGTAGCCACTGCTGGCTCCAGAAGACCCCCCTCCCCCCGTTGACCCTGACCACTGCCCCCAACCTGAGTCCCCAACTGGCTGCCGCGCCCAGGTCTCTGGGGCCCGAGGGAGGAGCGCTTCTGATGTGGCCGGAGCTGGGGGGGCGGGGGACTCAGCAGCCGTGGGAGGGGGTGATTTATGGCCTGACAGAGGGGGGCCTCCAGATGTCACAATTGTCCTCCTGTGAAAGTGTCACCTACAGGATCAGAAGAGCTGGGTTCATAGGAGTAATAGTAAGCTGAGAGTCTCACTGCGTGGGAGAGGGTTGGGAAGAAATCGAGGCTCCATAATGCAGGAGGCCGGTTCAGAGTCAGAACATGAGTTTTATTTATTTTATTTAATTTTTTGGGGGGGTACCAGGGATCGAACTCGGTGCTTAACCCCTGAGCCCCGTCCCCAGCCCTATTTTGCATTTTATTTAGAGACAGGGTCTCCCTGAGTTGCTCAGGGCCTGGCTTTGGCTGAGGCTGCCTTTGAATCCACCATCCTCCTGACTCAGCCTCTGCTGGGGTGACAGATTTATTTATTTTTTCTTGTCCCAATGATTCCCCCAACAGGCAGCAGGCCTGGGCTCGATGACCAACTTGCAGGGATTGCAGCCTGCTCGGCCCCGGGTCTCCCTGCCCTTGAGCTTGGGCAGGGGACATTGGGACAGTTGACCAGAGACCTCGATCCTGTTTCTCCGAGCTCCGGGCTTTGCAGGGTCTCTCTCTCTCGGGGTGGACTGGGAGTCTCTGTTCCCAGCAGCCACAGAAAGGGTCCTCTGTTCCCAGAATCACGGTGGAGCTCTCCTGAGTGGCCACCACATGTCCCCCGCCCCCCGAGGCCGCTGGGGGTGTGTACAATGCCAGCATTCAGCCGGCCCACCGCAGGACACTCCTTGACCAGGCTCGGAATGTCCTGCTGGACCTGCTTTGGGGGTTTTGAGCTCTTTGCAGGAATCAAAAACCACCTTTGAGCAGAGAAGACGCCCCGGGAGAAGGCCGTGGTGTTATTTGGGGGGGAGAGATGGAAGGTGGATGCAGGGCGGAGGCCAAGAAATAACCACTTTTTGGCAGACTCCGTTGAAGACTCTTGGCTGAGCCTCGAGTTGATTTTTTAAGAGTGACTCTGCTTTGCTGACCTGGGGCCTGGAGCCTGCTCCTGGGTGCTGCCCCCCAAAGCTGGTCACCCCGATGTCTTAAAAGCAAACTGCATTCAAGTCTGTGGAGCTGCTTTTGCAGCTTAGATGGCCTCCAAGGGCCCGGGGGAGGCTGCGCTCCCTTCACGGGTGAATGTTCTTGTCCGGAGGGACAGTTGGAGGCCGGACAGAGGGCTCTTCCACTCGCGGGTGCTGTTAATATGAGTCATAAGCCCGGTCTGTGGTTCTTTCGTCCATCTTGGGTCCTAGGACATTTATTGCCCCTTGGTCCCGGAGGCTGGAGGCTGGAGGTCCGAGGTCCAGGCTGGGCAGGGCGGGCTCCTCCCGAGGCCTCTCTCTCCCCTGGGCTGGCAGCCGCCGTCTTCTCCCTGTGTCCCCCCGGGGCGTCCCTCTGTGTGCGTCTGTGTCCTCATCTCCTCCTCTACGAGGACCCCAGTCCTGCTGGGTCAGGGCCACCCTGGGACCTCACTGCACCCCCATTCCCTCTGCAAAGACCTGTCTCCACCCACAGGCACGTCCCAAGGTCCTGGGGCCAGGGCTGCGGCAGAGGACTTTGGGGAGATGGGGTTCAATGTGTAATATCCACCAGGGTCAGCGGTCCTTCCTGCTGTGCTCCTGTGGAGCTACAGACCCAATGTATGAAGCTATCAATTGCTGGTTTGATAGCTGACGCCCGTGCCCTCCCTGTCCCTTGCTGTTAGGGCACCCAACCCCGTCTTCCTCCTCGCTGGAACACGGTGTCCATAATGCTATTTGCAACCCTCTGGAATTAAAGGACCTTTGGGAGAAAAGACGCTATGGTTTGGATACGAGGGGTCCCCCTAAAGCTCATGCATGAGACCAGGTGTGAAATGTTCAGATGTGAAATGATGGGGTTGTGAGACGTGTAGACTCATAGTGGATTAATCCACTTGGATGGACTCCCTGGGTGGTGACTGCAGCAGGTGGGGGGTGGCTGGAGGAGGGGGTCCCTGGGCTGTGCCTTTGGGGTCTCTGTCCTGTCCCTGGTGAGCAGAGCTCTCTCTGCTCCCTGGTGCCCTGTCCTGAGCTGCTCTCCTCCTCCAGGCCCTGCCGCCATCTTGTTCTGCTCCCCTTGGGCCAGAGCCATGGAGTCGGCCACCAGGAGCCCAGATCAACTTCTCCTTGTCAGCTCCTTTGATCACACTGATGGGGGGTGGGGAACAACTAAAGCCAAAGCCAAATTCTGGGTGTCCCCTTCTTACCGGCTTCCCACCACCCCGTCCCCGGGCTCCATGGAGAGCTGTCTCTCGTGGGACCCCACATCCAGCCTGCGATCCCCGTGTCTACTTCGCTGGGACACTCGTCTGCCTTGGGTGGCCTCGTCCCTCTCGGGTTATTTTTAATCTAGTTTCTGTTGGAGGCTGGAGAGAAAAGTTATTTTGGGGACTTTTGTGGCTTTGCAATTACAGGTGACGTTCGGCTCAGTGAGGCACGGGGGGCCCCGATTTCTCTGGGCTTTGAAACCCGTCTTGGAGTTGGGGTGGGAATGGACGATGGGGCGGACACACGGCGTGTCCCCGCGTTCCTGGGTGGACGGGGGTCTCTGGATTGGCGTCTGCCAATCAGGTGTTGGGAGCTGCGGTAAGTTCTACTGGTTTTCAGCCCTTAGCCGCCTCCTGGATCAATGTCCATGTGGCTTTGAAAGTGTTCATGGCTCAGGTTACTGTCCCCTGTTGGACTGCAGCACCTAAGGACACAGATTGTGGCCCCTCACTGCAGTCTCTGCCTCTGTCTCCACGGGGCTCCTCCTCTGAGTCTGTGTCCCCTCCTCTGTCTCTGGGGAGGACACGGCCATGGCACGAGGGCCCCCTGACCCAGGAGGAGCCCATCTCAGGGCCCTACACTGACGACCTCTGCAGAGACCCTGTTCCCACACCAGGTCCCACTCCCAGGTGCTGGGGTCCAGCTGTGGACAGGACCTGCCTCTTACCATGGTGTCCAGCTCCCTCCAGGGCTCCAGGGGGCTCCTCCTGCCTGTCCAGCTCCTGGGCTCCAGGTGGCCCTGGGCTGGCCCCTCACTGCAGTCTCTGCCTCCGTCTCCACGGGGCTCCTCCTTTGGGTCTGTGTCCCCTGTGTGTCTAGCAGCATGGACTTTGGGAGGGATCTTCCTCCTCTCAGCCTAAGGGGTGGGCATCAGAGGGACATCAACGCCAACTTTTTGTGTATTTCTTTTGGGTACCAGGGATTGAACTCAGGGGCCCTCGACCCCTGAGCCCCCTCCCCAGCCCTATTTTGCATTTTATTTAGAGACAGGGTCTCCCTGAGTTGCTCAGGGCCTCGATAAGTTGCAGAGGCTGGCCTCTAACTTGCAATCCTCCTGCCTCAGCCTCCAGAGCTGCTGGGATGACAGGCGTGCACCACGGTGCCCGGGTTTAAGTCTTTCAAGGTGCAGCCTGTGATTGAAAACAAACACGAAGACGTATGCTTCCGAAAACATGGGTTTTCAAATGAACTGAGTATCATCCCATAGTGGGATTCAATTTCAAAGTCCCCTATTTTCCAACCCGAGATGACAGTCATTGCATTTTAAACCTTGCGCCCATTTCATTTTACGATCATCGCCTTTTTAATCGGACGAGCCGCGCCCATCTTTTGGCAAAAAAATATTCGAAGATGAAACCAACCCTTTCTGTGCGGGACCTGGGTCATGCAGTGGCTCCGTCCCACAGGAGGGAAATTTGGAGAAGCCTGGCTCTTTAAGGTCTGGGTTTAGGATTTTAAGTTAAAGAACGTGTGACTCAGGATTTCAAGGCCGGTGCCGAGGAAGATCAAAAGTCTTGTTCATATCCCAGAGATTGAACTTGGGGACACTGGACGGGTGAGCCACGTCCCCAGCCCTTTTTTGCATTTTATTTTGAGACAGGGTCTTGCGAGGTTGCTAAGTTGTTGAGGCTGGCCTCCAACTTGCCATCCTCCTTCCTTAGCCTCCTGAGCTGCTAAGATGACAGGCGTGTGCCCAATTTGTTCCTTGGATGTCTCTCGCGTGGGACGTCCGGTCCTCTGGGAACCCTCCTTCCTTCCCCCATCCCTTCCTGCCCTGTTTGGGATTCAAGTTCTCGTGCACCTTTCTGTCCCCATCAGCTCTGCGTCCGGGTGTGTTAGCTGAGCAACTGTCCACGTCAGTCCTGCCCGTGGGCGGGGCTTATCGGTGGGTCTGAATTTGAGGGGTGACGTTGTGCATGAGGGATTAGGGGCTCCCTCTTCCACGTGGGGGTGACTTTCTCTCGGGGACCTTCCCTTTTCTTTAGAGTCGATTCCACTTTGAGTTTTCTCCTGGGGATGGGGGGGGGTGTTGGATTCTGAGGATCCCATCTGTGACCATCCTGCAGGGGACACCTGGTCTCTGGCTGTCCATCGGTTGGGTCCTTTGGTCCCTTCCCACCAGAGCTCAAGCCACCTGCTGTCCTAACCTCCTCCGGGCTCTTTCAGCCACAGACCTGTGCGAGCCACGTGGGCTGCTGGTCTCTTTCCTTGCTGGTGGCTTGGGGTGACCACCTGGCTTTGTGGGAAGCCCTTTTAGGGTTTTTTCCCCCGTAAAGTCTCAGGGGTGCTGGAGGGGAAACCCAGACCCTTTCATCTTCCCTGTTTCCTTGGGAGAATCCCCCGAGCATCTCGTCAGATGGCTTCGCTCCATCGTGGACAACCCAGTGCTTTGGAAATATCCAGATCAATGCTGGTAGCGGGCCAATGTGGCAAGGTGACACTCTCTAGGGACAGAGGGGACCTCTCAGAGAGGACAGAGACAGCGTGCCCCTCCTGCCCTCCAGTTTTATTGGGGTCCCAGGGAGTCTCCAGAGAGCCCCGCCCAGGTCCCCCTCCTGACTTTGACGGACAGCAGGGTGACATCCCACTCTCCAGTCCCCACGGCCATGGCCACTCTGGGTCACCCTGGCCCCTGCTGCCTGGTTCTCAGTGGAACCTGTTCTTGCAGATTTTAGGGTTGGAGGAAGGATCCTCGTCCCCCTGGGTCCCGGGACCTGGTCTGCGTCAGGGTCACCTGGCCCCTCTCAGGGACATGACTTCCCGCCTGCATGTCCCCTGCAGGTCACAGGAGGTGTGTGAGGAAGGTGGCGGAGACTGTGCCCGGAGGCCAGGCAGGGCTGCAGGTGCAGGGCTTCTGGGAAGGAGGCTGTGGGGTCAGCACCGGGGGCCATTGATAGAACTGTCCCCTGGACCTCGGGTCCCACCAGACAAGGTGTCTCTATCAGCTTT
Organism: Marmota flaviventris; assembly: GCF_047511675.1. NCBI lineage: Eukaryota > Metazoa > Chordata > Mammalia > Rodentia > Sciuridae > Marmota > Marmota flaviventris. The sequence continues at coordinate 749,087 of NC_092518.1, forward strand.
TCCCTGATGTGACTAAGTGACCTGAGAGGAGCTAAATGGATCCTCTTGGGCTCATGGCTTCAAAGGTAAACTCCATGGTCAACTGGCTCCAAGGGAGAAAAAAAACATGGCGGAAGGGAATGGAGGTGGGAAGGTCCTGTCAATCAGGAAGAAGAGAGAGGGGGAGGGAAGGGAAGGGAAGGGGCTGGGGAAAAGGTCAGCCCAGGGCACACACCTACTAACTAGTTTCCTTTAACTAGGTCCCACCTCCCATCATCCATCCAGCCCCAAATGGATTAATCCTTTTGATCCATGGGACGCTTGATAGACTTCAGAATATAGTTGTGTGGACTTTATCCAGGTGTTCTCAGAAGTGTGTTATTAGGGGATTTTTGTGGTGTGGACACCGTAGCCATTTCGTCGGTGTAAGTAGATTGTGTGATGCCCACACGACAAAATCCGTCAAGTGGATTAATCCACCCATGAGGTCAGAGCTTCATGATCCCTCATCACCTTAAAGCCCTACTTCTGAACCAGTGTCTTAGGGAATCTCTCAGGAGAGTAACCCTCATGTCCTTGTCCTACCCCCAGTGACCACACAAGCCTTCGTCACGCTGGCCACCAACGATATTTACTGCCAGGGGGCCCTGGTGTTGGGCCTGTCCTTGAGGAATCACAAGACGACGAGGAAGCTGGTGGTGTTGATCACCCCTCAGGTGTCCAGCCTGCTCAGGTAAGAGCTGGGGACTCCGCATGCACCCCGATGCAGTAAAGGTCACCATGTCCAAGGGGACCCAGGACATACTCTCAATCCCCACTTGCAGGTTGGTTCCCAGGAGCCGATGAGCATTTCTGTCTCCAATGTGGATTTTTCAGTCCATCGGAACCACCTAGAACTCAGGGGGGTCCTCCTGAGGCGGAGGCAGGATTGGAAGTCTGGTCCTTTCCTAAGGAGTGGTCGAGAACCACAGTGTTAGTCAGTTTGCATTGCTGTAGCAAAATACCTGAGAAAATCCAGGTTTATTATGTTGGACGAAAGGTTTATTATGTTGGCTCCTGGTTTCAGCAGGTCTTAGTCCGTGGTTGGTGGCTCCATTGCTCTGGGCCTCAGCCAATTGTTTCTTTCTGGAATTTTCCGCCGAATAGCTTGGGATCATGGTTGATGGCAGGTCATTGAAACCAGGAACAACCCCACCCAGGTTGTGACAACCACGTAGAATTGATGGATGAGAGACAGATGATAGGTAGGTAGGTACACGTCCTTAAGATATTTAGATGGTAGATCGTAGCTGGATGGAGAAAGAGATCGATATGCAAAGTGGGAGAATGCAGAGTTTGGCTACCATCCTTCATATGTAAAGAACTCTTATAAATCACTAAGCAAAGACAGAGTAGCGGGCGTGCGTGTGTGAGATGAGCACGTCTCCATCCCTCTCAAATAGTCACACCGTATCAGTCTTTGCTTTAGTCTTTGAGGTCTTTGCCTCCCGAGGTTGGCCAATGTCTTTTAAAATGGTGGCCTCCTTGGGTGGATCTCTGAGCTGGATGCCCAGCAACATGATCAGATTTGGACCCTCTTGGCTGTGACCCATTCTCTTGAAGGTCCTCCCAATGAATGGGTGCCGAGGTTGTATTTCCTCTTGATCCAATAAGTCTGTCAGCGTCCAAACAGAAAGAGATCAAGGGAAGAAAATACATTTGGTCACAGTGGACATTGGCCCTGGGTCCATTTAACTTTCGCATTCATACAGGAGATGTCAGATCTGGGCAAAATGACCATGCATGAGAAGTCAGTGCACCCGGGTCTCTGGGGAGGGGACCCTGTGTGATCTGCTCCCTGTCCCTCCATCCCTTGAATGATGCCCATCTATGGATTTTTGATGCAATCCCACAACCCTTGTGTGATTCTCATGATTTCTATGTCCTTAGCAGGGGTCAGTGTTGTTCATATTTATGTGTCTCTCTCTCTCTTTTTTTTGGGGGGGGTACTGAACATTGAGCCCAGGGGTGCTTAACCCCTGAGCCACATCCCCAGCCCTGTTTATTTTTTATTTGAGACAGGGCCTCTGTAAGTTGTTGAGGCTGGCCTCCAACTTGTGATCCTCCTGCCTCAGCCTCCTGAGCCACTGGGACGACAGGCTTGCACCACCGTGCCTAGCCATGTGTATACGTCTTAATGTTGACTCCAAATGGTCTTTTAAATATTTAGAGAGGACAGCACAGAAACCGTGGGTAAGGTAGGACGTCGCAGACCGGGTTGAATTTTCATGCACTGGTTAAGGGGGCAGAAGACAGCGAGTGGCTCCTGACCACAAACCACCAGGGGTGTGAGGCCAGGAGACCACCCCTCTCCCAGGCATTGTGGTGCAAGCCTGTCTGCAAAGGCACAACCTGAGTTCTTCCTGACTGTATGCACGAAACATATTCCACTTCTAGGAGATGGGCAGAGCCGCACAGCAGGGTTTGAGGTCACAGGCCACAGTGCGATTTATGGTTGGAGGAAGGATCCTCGTCTCCCTGAGTCCCGGGACCAGGTCTGCATCAAGGTCACAGAAGTCCCCCCTTCAGGGTCACCTGGCTCCTCTCAGGGACATGATTTCCTGCCTGCATGTCCCCTGCAGGTCACAGGTGGTGTGTGAGGAAGGTGGCGGAGCCTGTGCCGGGAGGCCAGGCAGGGCTGCAGGTCCAGGGCTTCTGGGAAGGAAGCTGTGGGGTCAGCACCGGGGGTCACTGATAGAACTGTCCCCTGGACCTCGTGTCCCAGCACCCAGGTCTGTCTGTCCCCTTCAGAAACATTGACAAAGAATAAATGAAGTAGGCATAGTTGGCATTCTCCGTTATCAAGTTATGATTTTTCCCTTTATGGAGAATAAATATCCTGGGACAGACATACGAGGTTTATGCAACCAAGTGTTTCTCCTCAAACATTCACGCACGTATCTAAGCATCCGTCAGTGAGTCTGGCTTGCAAGAATTATTATGGTGCTGTTTGCTTACCGTAGATTTTCTCTGTTCCTCATTCATTCTGTATTTATTATGTGGAATTCTTTCCCAAGATCATCCTCCTCCCTCTTCCCTGGTTGTCCATTGCAAAAACTTTTGAATAGAGACCCAGAAACATTTATTTTAATGCTTTGTGTATGTTATTTTGCTGACCAAATTGTTTCTGCTCTGGAAATTGGAATCTTTTCCTCGTCGGGTCTTGGTGTCCTGTTCTCATACTTTTATCCATTTTCTAGCGCTTGCTCAAATTAAAAAAAAAAAAAAAATTATCATCATAACATGTTCCAGGTCACTGTGAAGTAGAGTGTCAGCCAAATCTAAAAAAAAGAATAATCATAATGGACCAGGGATAAGTTTATTTTGATAAAAAATATAATATTTCAAGATCTGAGCTTCAAACTTGTATGCAACTAACAATGTGGGTTTTGAACACGTAAAGCAAAAACTGACGGGAGATTGCAGTGGACATCTGTGGGTTCCCATCACTTTGGCGTTCACACCTCCCTGCCCACACATTTTATGAAGGGAGCTACCTTTCTAAGAGATGACCTGAGTCAGTCTATCTAGAACAGTTCCCTTCAATCTGTATGCTTTTCCCATCTGGGGTCATTTCCAGAAGGAGTGCAAAGTGTGCCCAGTTGAGAGACAGCCATGGAAGACAACCCCAAATGCTGAGTCTTCAGTGGGCGTGGTGGGAATTGGAGCTTTGTTCCGTGTTTGGGAGCAGCTCCAGGGTATCTTCTGGCAGGACAGCGTTGTCCTGGGCTAATGGTCCTCTGCTGACCCATGTCTTTATCAGGGATGTCCTCTCACGGGTGTTCGATGAGGTCACTGAAGTCAATCTGATGGACAGCGAAGACTACATCCACCTGGCATTTCTGAAGAGACCTGAGCTGGGGGTCACCCTCACGAAGCTCCACTGCTGGACCCTCACTCACTACAGCAAGTGCGTCTTCTTGGATGCCGACACCCTGGTGAGTGCAGGGAGTGGAGAGGTCCAACTTCTCGGCTTGATGAGGAGGCTTTGATGCCTCTAACGTCATAATATGACCCTGTTCCTAAACGGCATGGCAGCTCTTGCGGGTCAGTTCTCAAGAGGTGGTGAGCGCTTCTGTCTGCACCATGGAGATTCAATTTGCCCAAACCACCCAATAACATAGGGGCAGTAGGCTAGACCCTGGTGAGGACAGGAAGGATTTGAAGACTGATCCTTTCTCGAAGAGTGTTCGAGAACCATGGTGTTGGCTTTCCATTGCCATGACAAAAATACCGGAGAGAATCAACCTAGAGGACGAAGGGTCTATGTTGGCTGATGGTTTCAGAGGTCTCGGTCCATGGTTAGCTGGCACCATTGCTCTGGGCCTGAGTTGAGGCAGAACATCATGGCGGAAGGGAGTGGTAGAGGAAAGCTGATTGGCTCAGGGGAGCTGAGAAAGAAATAGAAAAGGGCCAGAGATATGATGTACCATTCCACGGTCTACTCCCCTCAACGAGGTCCCACCTCCTACAGCCTAGACCACCTCCCAATAACCCTTTCATCTAGGTAGCCATCAATGGATTAATCCATTGATGAGCTCAGAACCCTCACGATCCAATCACTTCCCAAATCCCCAGCTCTGGACATTGCTGCTTCGGAGACCAAGCCTTTAACACAGGAGCCTGTGGAGAACATTCCAGATCCAAACCGTTCCAGCCACATTATCTCATCTGCTCAAAAGAGCATAAGTGGAAAAATATTTTTGTCTCGGCTGTGTATTGAATTGTAGATTCCGGATTGGACAGCGCGCTATCCCCGAAATTGCAAATGGTGGCATCCCCCGATGTCATTTGGGGGGTAGTACCTTAGAACTATCATGGGATGGGCATTTTCAAAATGGCCACTGGGGATTTGGAACGCAAGACGGAGTTGGTCTACCGCGAGTCAGTTTTGGTTAAGCAAAAGCACCTCTTTAGGAAGAGGTAGTGAAGCACCCTGTCTTCCAAAACACGGTCGCCCCCTGCCAAATGGCATGATTTAGAAACCAGTACGTGTTAGACGGAGTTGCAATTAGGGGTCAAGTTCTCAAGGGCACAGTGTGTTGCTGAACTGGGCTGTTGGGTAGCCTAAAGGTACTAAGTGCATTTTGGTCTCGCTCTGAGTTTCGTGGAACGGAAACAAATCCTAAGCGGTTTTTGAATGGGCTCCAGGACACAGGAGGCAAGCTAAGAGTTTTGCAAAAATAAAAGAAAGTTCTAGAACCCCCAAGAATGGGTGCTGGCTCAAGATGGCGTATCCCAGAGGCTGGCATTGAGGCTGGGGAGATCATTTCCACTCCGCGACCGAATTCACCCAGTATCTGCTTGATATGGATGGTCTCCATGTCCCTTCCTGGGATCCCAGTTCCATTTTGCACACTTGCTGATGTAAGTAAGGATGATCCTCCTCACTCTAGAATCTTAAGATCCGTGAGAAAATCGTTCCAGACCCAGTGCAGACTCAACAACTGCAGGTAAACTGGAGAGGAGTCTTTCTCACCAACGTTTCTCATTTCACCTTAAAAGTTTTAAGAATCTCACAAAAAAAAAAAAAAAAAAAAAAAAAAAATTGGTCTAAGGTTTCCGGGCACCAGAGGTGCATTGGGCTCACTCTAGGCCCCTGTGGAATTTTTCGGTTGCCCAATGGAGGCGACAGATGTGTGGCTTTGCCTCGCCAGGTTCTGCACAACATCGACGAGCTGTTTGACAGGGAAGAACTCTCCGCGGCCCCGGATCCGGGATGGCCCGACTGCTTCAATAGCGGGGTGTTTGTCTTCCAGCCTTCCCTGGAGACCCACCAGCTCCTGCTGCAGCATGCCACGGAGCACGGCAGCTTTGACGGTGAGTGAGGGCAGCCTGGAAGTCGGCAGGGCAGAGAGGACCCGTTGCCGGAGTCCGGTTTTATACCCAGCTCAACGTGTCTCTCGCATCCACGAGCTGCAGCCTGGAGACAAAGGTGCACATTGAGAAGTGAGCCAGGCAGGGTGACAGGGAGACATCAAGAAGCTATTATGTCAATGTGCAGCAGCCAGGAGAACCTTTGGAAAACTCCCTCCCAGGTAGAGAGAGCACCTTGGCAATGCCGATCGTATACAACAGGCGTTCCAACCTTCCTCCGAAGGACCAAATAACCGATGTTGTCCGCTTTGCAGGGTGCACGGTCTTGGTTGCAAACACTGTCTTCTGCACGTGTAACTTGGAGGTGGACATTGGAAGAAAAACAGTGAACGTGGCTGACTTTCAATAAGACCAGTTTGGAAAAAGGGGCTCAGGGTGATCCCTGAGAGGGAATTAGGGGGGGGAAATGGTTATCATCAGATTTTTTTTCATCACTGTGATCAAAAGACCTCATAAGAACAGTTAGAGGAGGAAAAGTTGATTTGGGCTCCTGGTGTCCGAGATCCAGTCCGTGGCTGGCCGACTCCATGGCTCTGGCCCAAGGGGAGGCAGAACAAGATGGCGGCAGGGCCTGGAGGAGGAGAGCAGCTCAGGACAGGGCACCAGGGAGCAGAGAGAGCTCTGCTCACCAGGGACAGGACAGAGACCCCAAAGGCACAGCCCAGGGACCCCCTCCTGCAGCCACCCCCCACCTGCTGCAGCCACCACCCAGTGAGTCCATCCAAGTGGATTAATCCACTATGAGTCTACACCCAGTGAGTCCATCCAAGTGGATTAATCCACTATGAGTCTACACCCAGTGAGTCCATCCAAGTGGATTAATCCACTATTAGGTTACACCTCTTCTAATCATTTCACCTCTGAACCTTCTTGTCTTGTCTCACACATGAGCTTTTGGGACATACCTCATATGTATACCATGTCATTGTCCCCCCAGGTCCCCCAAAATCTCATGCAAAATTCATGTAGCCCATTTCCAAGAGTCTGCACGGTCCTAACATAACAATGGGGAAGCCATTTTAACTACCAGATGGAATTCACTGGGGGTGAGTGGAGGACGCTGGAGGTTGTATATAGTTTTATTATTAATTTTGGGGGGCAATGGATGCAGATCTTGTAGGGAACACACCCTGATTTTTAGTAATGGTATGGGTAGCCGATCACTGTCAAGAAGAGCAGGAACACTGTAGCTGGCAGAGAGGACCTCTCAAGGCCAGTGTAGACCTTAGGTCCTTCTCATACCTCGGGCCAACCTGAGAACTGCACCCAACTCTACTGACCTCTGTTTGTGTTGGCGGGTGGCCCAGGCGCAGATCAAGGCTTGCTCAACAGTTTCTTCAGTGACTGGCCGACGGCGGACATCCATAAGCATTTGCCTTTCATCTACAACCTGACCAGCAACGCAGCCTACACCTACAGTCCAGCCTTCCAACAGTAAGCCCTCCGCCATCTTGAACCCCAACTGGCCGTAGCCACTTGGTTGTTTTTATCTCCCAGATTAGATATCAGCTGTTCGTAGAGGAAAGGGAAATAGATTACCCTGTCCCCGTATGCCAGGCAAGTGCCATACTCCTGAGCTATACCCCCAGGCTTTTTTAAAAAGTTTTATTTTGAGACAGGACCTCAGTAAGTTGATAAGGCTGGCCTCTGACTTGCGATCCTCCTGCCTCAGCCTCCTGAGTCACTCATATTCCAGGTCTGTGCACCACGGCACCCAGAAATGTGTTTGTTTTGAATACAGGGATTTCCTTTTTGTTAAAAAAAATAATTATGAAATTTATGTATAGTGGGTTGCTTTTAAGGAATGGATGACGGTATTCCTTAATTTTTCAGTCTTAGATTTTATGATGGTAAAGTAGAGAAGATGAATTCCATGGGGTTGTACCTCTTTGGGTCTTCAGTGATTTTTTTTTTTCTTCCCTGGGGTCCTGGGACCCCAAAATTTGGAGCTCTGCTGCTAGAGGAGACGTTAAAATGAAATCAAAATGTGATAATGATCCAGGAGATGAATAACTCCAGAGTATGCATTACCCAGCAGGGGTCCTGCTGCTTCCAGGGAGGCAGAAATTGGTTCTGGGGACGGCAAATAGTCTTTTTTTGTTGTTAATATATTTTTTTTAAAAAAATAATGTGTGTGAATCTCAGACCATGCGACTTTGGTGTTAAAATTTCATGGGGAGTTAATTTTTTTTAAAAAAAAGTGTCCAAAAAGCACTTGGGGAGTGATAATGAATGGCACCGGAAAAAGGTTCAGAAGGGGAGATTTCAGAATCTTTGATCCTTTTTCTTTTATTTTGAGAGGCGTTTGGTTTGCAGCTTGTGTTATCTGCCACGAAAGCTCTTTATTTTATTTTCTCGTCCCATCCTTTGAAGGATGAGGTCATTGAAGCTGCCCCAGCGTTCCTGTATATAGGACTGATGTGTGGACGCGGGGTGCAGCTCAGAGGTGGGGTGCTGGACCAGCCTGGGTACCATCCCCGACCGTGGAAAACCAGCAGCCGCAAATCACCTTGCAGTCTCCTTCCAGTTGGGAGGAAGACCTCAAGGGAGACGACACAGGTCTCTCGGTTCATAGAGAATGAATTACCAGCCGAGCGTCCTTTGTCAGAAAACCCCAAATCTGACACACTGCAGAACCCAAGATCTGTACCCACATGTCATATTGTGTGTGGGTCCCGGGCAGAGCGCAGGTGTGCTCCAAATACCGTGGAAAATGACCTTCAGGCTGTGCGTGTAAGGTACAGGTGAAGCAAATTAATTTCATGATGAGACGTGACACATACCCAAGACATCTTATGACGTTTTCATTATTTATTTATTTATTTATTATTTTGGGTGTCAGGGATGGAACCCAGGGGTGCTTAACCACTGAGCCACATCCCCAGCCTCGTTTTGATATTTTATGTTAAGACAGGGTCTCGCCAAATTGTCGAGGACCTCATGAAGCTGCTGAGGCTGGCCTCCAACTTGAGATCCTCCCTCAGCCTCAGCCTCCCCAGCTTGCAGGGTCGACGGGCATGTGCCACCCAGCCCAGCTCAGGATATCTCATTATGCACCTATGCTGTTTCCAAGACCTGATAACATCTGAGATCCAGAACACTGTTGATGCAAAGCATTTCAGGGCAGGGATGCTTTTTCTAAAAACTGCACATGTGGATTTTTTGAATGATCTTTAGGGGGCCGGCGCGGTGGCGCACACACCTGGGAACCCAGCAGCTCGGGAGGCTGAGGCAGGAGGATGGCGAGTTCAAAGCCAGCCTCAGCCAGAGCGAGGCCCTAAGCAACTCAGGGAGACCCTGTCTCTAAATAAAATGCAAAATAGGGCTGGGGACGGGGCTCAGGGGTGGAGCACTTAACCTCGAATGTAGAGGCCCTGGGTTCCATCCCCGGCACCACACACACACAGAAAAAAATCCCCCCAAAATGTTATTCCCTTTACCCAAAGTAACTGTCAATCATTGCCCTACTAAGGTCCCTGTCAACAGTGGTAGCGGGTCAGACGGTTCCCCTCCAGGTGGCTCTTGGTGAGGACCTCCACCGTCGTGCTCGGGCGCCCTCTGGTGTCCTTTCCTGGTGGAAAATCGGAATCTGTCCTTTCTCCTTCTCAGGTTCGGCTCCAGCGCGAAGGTGGTGCACTTTCTGGGGTCCACTAAGCCCTGGAACTGCACGTACGACCCGCAGACTGGCTCCGTCTCGGAGCAGGGCGCAGGGTCCGGCCCCCGGCAGCACGTGACCTTCCTGAATCTCTGGTGGAGGCTGTTCCAGGAGGGCGCACGGCCTCTGTACCCAACCGCCTGTGCGCAGGAGAGACAGGGACCTGCGGGGCTCCGCGTGAGTGGACGCTCCTCTGCAAGTTCGGCTGAGGACCAGCCTGTCCCCTCCAAGACCCACAGCTCCCCTGGCTGCTCCCCATTATGTCTAAACACGAGGATGCTCCGTATCCGCGGATGCTCCGTATCCGCGGATGCTCCGTATCCGCGGATGCTCCATATCCGCGGTTCCCTTCCAACCGCGGATGCAAAATAGAATATTCTTCAAATAGCTGCATCTGCACGGAACCAGTACACAGGTCCATTTCCCCCCCTCTTTCTTACTCCCAAAACAATCAGACAGGTATTTACACCCCCTCCCCAGCCCTATTTTGCATTTTATTTAGAGACAGGGTCTCCCTGAGTTGCTTAGGGCCTCGCTCTGGCTGAGGCTGGCTTTGAACTCGCGATCCTCCTGCCTCAGCCTCCCGAGCCACTGGGATCACAGGCGTGGGCCACCGCGTCTGGCTGGAGGTCAACTTTAATTTTTGCTTGAAAAAAAGAAATCAGTGGTTCCAGATGCTACTTCTCGGGAACCTTTGAAGGCTTTTGACAGGAGCAAATAGGAAGGAGTTTATTGGTTCTCGGGCCACCTTGTGGGTGAGTGGCAGCCACACAGAACACTGGTGGGTTATTTACAGGTTCTTGGGAATCCAGTTGCACAAATCCTTCCATTTGATGGGCAGCTCTTGCACACCCACGGGGCAGGATGACCGGGGAGACCAGAGCAGAGCGGACTAGTAAAAATGTGTCCTGTGTGTGTGTGTGTGTGTGTGTGTGCGCACAGGTTTGCTCAGATGGCCTCGAGGTGATGCGTGCAAATTCAGCCCCCAGTGCTGCAGAGCCGTGTGCAAACTCACCTGCCCCTTCTGAGGTGCCGTGTGCAAATTCTGCACCAGGATCGGGCCACCTGCGGTCTGCTCTGGAGAACACGTCCACCACGGTGGCTGAGACCCCGACGTCCCCTGAAGGATGGGAAGATGTGAGTACCCGCCTCCCACACTCTGCCCAGAGGCGCCCACGCCCTGACCCGCACAACCTTGTACGAACAAAGGGGGTTTTGCAGATGGGATGGAGTCAAGGATGTTGGGGTTGCAGAGAGGGTTGTGGATTATCCCAGGGGACCCGCCTCATCCTAAAGGTCCTTATAGGAGGGAAAATGTAGAATCAGCCAATTCCCAGAATCAACAGCTGACTCCATCTTGGGAGCTGCCCCCCCCCCCCCCAGCCTTCCACCTGCTCCGATTTCAGAAAAGCCCCAGAGACCCGGCTCAGGAGGGAGCCCCTGCTGACCATGGGCTCAGGTCCTGCTGAACTCATCATGAAGTAAAAATAATACAAGTAGAAAATTCATTGCTTACGTTCAACCTACCAATCCTGGCAATGTGGGAGGCTGAGGCGGGAGGATCGCATGTTGGAGGCCAGCCTCAGCTACTTAGTGAGATCCTGTCTTAAAATTTAAAAAAAAAGTAAAAAGGGCTGGGGGTTCAGCTTAGTGGTGGAAAATTCCTGGGCTCCATCACCAGTACTATCCCTCCCCGCATGAAAAATAGTGAAGAAAATTCAATATTTCTTAGGAAAAGAACAGAATTTAGAATTCCAAGCAGAATTCGTACCGAAAACGGGTCCCTTTCACACTCCTTTAGAGTCCAAAGCTGGGAAGTCAAAGCCATTATGAGTCAGTGTGTTTATTTATCATTGCTCTCATAAACTACCTGAGACCGAGGGATGGATAAAGGAGAGAGGTCCAGACAGGTCAGGATTTTTGGGGGCTCTTCAGTGGGTCCCATGATCCGATGTGCCACCTCTCAATGTCACCGCACTGGGGACCAAACTTCTAGAGTGTGAACACTTGAGGGACACGCTAGAATCAGAGAGAAATCTATGGTCCAAATAGGAATGGGGACAAAAGTGCTGGGTGTAAATCCATCTTTCACCTTTCAACTTCCTGTCCCCCTCGGCCGCCCTGGCCTCTGTGAATAGTGGTTGGGCACATTGACTCTGGCCTTGGCCCATTTGACGTTGCTATAACAAAATGCTGTGGAGCGGGGAAACTGATAAAGAAAAGAGGTTTCTCGAACTCATGGCAGAGATGTCCCGTGGGGAGACAGAGAAAGCAACCGAGCTCGGGTCTGTCTCCCCTGTTCTCCTGAAGCCACTTTGGGGGGGTGGTCCTACCCTCATCAGTTCACGTAGCCCCAATGACCTCTCCAAACGCCACCTCCAACACCATTAACCCATAGTTCTGGGGGTTACATCTGTCTGTCAAGCATGAACTTTTGGGGAACACCTTCGTACCACGGCGCCTGTGTATTTTATGAGGAGCCTATTTCCCTCCAAAAAATGACGGTCGTTGCAGTTTTAAATGGGAAGGGTTCCCTTCAGCGCCCCGTGTATTTCCTGAATGAATTTTTTTTCTGAATGAATTTTTTTTTTCTGAATGAATTTTGCAGCCCTGCTGCCCCCTTATGGCCATTTATTGAATTGCAGATTCTGGAGTCTTGATTTTTTTGAGGAGCCAAAACCAGACTCACCCCTCAAAAAAAAAAAAAAAAAAAAAAAAAGTTATTATTATTATTAATTTTTATTTTTTTGGTGAGGTTGAGATACTATTTTTTTTTAAAAAGTCCTCATAACTGCAGAAAAGCTGAGTGTAAATTCTAGCAGTCTCTATTCAAAATAGCTACCTTTGAGTGTTTAATGATGGCCATTATCTAACCCCGGGACATTTTTATATAAAATAATTAGCATGGCGATTTTTCTCCTAAAAAGAGAAACTTCCAGAATTTTGGCTGGGGTTTCGTTCGATCTATAAACCAGTTTTAGGATTATTAACGTCTCCAAGGTACTGAGCCTTCCAACTCTATGAACTTGGTCCATTTCTATACTTATATCTTTAATTTCTCTCAACACTGTTAATATTTTTTTTTTTTGCAGTGGACTTTTGTGTTTTGTTAGGCTTGTTAATTTTTGAGTCTAGGTAAATAGCATTGCTTTTTTTTTTTTTTTTTCTGATATCGGCATGTAGAAATGCATGTGACTTTTGAATCCAGACGGTGTGCTGAAATTTTTCATGCGACGACACAAGATTCTCTTTGGTTTTCCTGCAAACAAAATTACAATATATGCAGGTGGGAAATTTGTAGTTTCTTTGAACATTAAACATGCACCTACTGCATAATGCAGCCGTTCCACTCCGAAGTTTGCTCAAGAGAAATGAAAGCTTATATTTTATTTTTATTTATATTTTATTTTTATATTTGATTTTGAGGCTGGTTTCAAATGTCCATAAAGATGATAGCACTTTTATATATAGTAGCTTTGCAATGGAACAAGTGTCCATCAAGAGGTGAATGTGTGAACCAATCGAGGCGAATTCCTAGAGTGGAATACTATGCAGCCATAAAGCGAGCAGATGTGGATAAGTCACAACAAAAACTGGCTGGAGTGTCATTACCTCATGGACATTCTGTGGCTAGTTCCCGATTTCAGAGTCTATTTCTCGCATTGCTAATGGTCTTGTGTCTGAACCATCATTTTTCTGCGTTCCTGCAGGTCTGATGCTTGTTGTTTGGTTTGGTTTTTCTCTTGGTTTTCACTCATTTGATCTTGTCTTCTCACAGGATGGTTAATTTTTTGGAAATCGAAGGCCAGACATTGTTTATGGGAGAAAAAAAATTCTTGCAAAAATAATTTGAAATTCTGAATCAGACTATCCTTGCCCAGTAGAGGATTCTTTTGGTATCCCTCTTCCAACTGTCACACGTTTCTGGACGGAGAGCAAAATTTTGGTTTCCTTCGATTTCGTTTCTGGGCTTCTCTGCTCCGTCCGCCTGTCCTTCCTTACAGCTACCCACGGGTCTCTGGACTGTGCCCCAGGTCACGGTCTCTTCTTTCAAGGTGAACTGAATGTCAGGCAGTGGATGAATCAGTCCCGTAATGACAAACCCATTTGTTCACCGGCTTCCTGAAACCTGGCCGAGAGGCTGTGTTGGCCCCATACTATTGCTAAATGCTCATCTTGGGTCTCTCTCTTCATCTTGTGTAAAGAGGGATGTGTTTCCTAGTTATTGGTAAAAATAAGGGGGATATTGATTTGACAATTTTTTTTAGGTTTATGTTTTATTTAGTATTGTTTTCAATAAACCTGTGGGGTCAGGCGCGGTGGCACACACCTCTAATCCCAGTGTCTCAGGAGGCTGAGGCGGGAGGATCCCAAGGCTGAGGCTGGCCTCAGCAACTCAGCCAGGAGGCTGAGGCAGGAGGATCCCAAATCTGAAGTCAGCCTCAAAATCAAATATAAAACAAAAATAAAATATAAATAAAAATTAATAATAAAAAAGGGCTGGGGATGTGGCTCAGTGGTTAAGCACCTCTGGGTTCAATCCCAGGTACCAAAAAAAAAAAAAAAAGTCAAATTATTGCTTCCTTTATCCTCCAAGGCCACCGCGGGTCCCTTGCATGACCAAAGCAAGCGAGTGGCAGAGAGCAAGGCGTCCACGCAGGTCCTTTTCCTTACGTGGGCAGGGTTAGAATTTAGGACATTTCCTTCGCAGTCCTGACGGGTCAAAGCAGCCCTTCATTCCTGTGGGATTTACGTGCTTCTGACCCGTGAGGCCCCAGGGTGCGTGGACGCTGTGCCCAGCGCAGGGTTCAGGAGCAGGGCCCGGGGGGACACAGGCTCAGGTCCTGCTCTGTCCTTAACGAGCTCCTGTGTGTGGACAAGTGTCTCCAACTGCAAATTAGACCCCTCACCACCAAGAGCAAGGGGGTAACCAGTGTCCTCAGAGGGCTGCGAGGAGGGTCAGGAATGTGCAGGACCTTGGTACTCAACCTTGAACCCACAGAGCCACATCCCCAGCCCTTTCTTTTATCTTTATTTTGAGACAGAGTCTCACTAATTTGCTTAGTTCCTCGCTAAGTTGCTGAGGCTGGCCTCCAACTTGCCATCCTCCTGCCTCAGCCTCCAGAGCCTCTGGGACGACAGGTGTGTGCCCCCACACCTGGCCCCATTTTCATTTTCATTTTTTTATTTTGAGACAGGGTCTGGCTGAGTTGCTTAGGGCTTCACTAAGTTCCTGAGGCTGGCCTCCAATTCGCAATCCTCCTGCCTCAGCCTCCTGAGTAATTGGGATGACAGGCGGGCATCATTGTCCCTCCAAGTTGAAAGCTGGCTTCTGATTTGAGTCGCATCCAAGTTTTGGGTGGCACAGGTTTCCTGGGCTCCGTGAAGCTGTTCAGGGACCCGGGGTTCTGCTCTGTCCTTGCAGCTGTGACTCTGTGAGAGCATCAGGACTTTGTGCTCAGAGCAGCTACGGCAGAGAACATTGCCTGGCACCCGCCGGACTCGGTCTCCATAGCTCTTCCTTTCCCGTGGCAACCGACCGAGTGGGCACAGGTTGGGGGGGGACATCTTGCCCTTCACTAGGAAGGGTGCGGGAAGCACGTGTCTTCCTGCTGCCCAGCACGGAGGGGCGTCCTGCCCCAGCTGCCCAGTCTCAGTGGTCAGATGGAGATGCACCACCCTGTCCAGGCACCAGGAGGCTGCACCCCGGCATCAGGTGGGATCCCACGGGAGAGAACAGAGAAGGATCCACGTTGGACACCGGTGAGCCCGTCACTCTCAGCGCCTGAGGTCAGGTGCCCCCGGCACCCTGGAGGCAGGGACCCTGCCCACCTGTTGGTAAAGCTGTGTCCATGCCGAGGTCCGGGTCTCACCTGTCGGCTCTTCCTTCATAACAGACGGGAGGCTGCCCTGACACCCTGACTCCGGCCGGGATCCCGTGTGCGCCTCGGCCACCGCTGGCCCTGCCATCTCCAGACGTCGCTGAGACCCAACCCACCCGGGTACACTGGCCCCTTCTCTCCCACGGGCTCCTGTCTGTCGCTTGTCCTTTCTCTCAGAAGATCTGCATCAGCCGAGCAGACCGTGGGTTTTCCCATTTCACCCTGAATCGCCTAAGGGCTTTAGCAAGGAACAGAAAAGAGCCACGTGGTAGTGCACGCCTGCGGCTCTGGAGGCTGAGGCAGGAGGATTGCCAGACGGAGGCCAGCCTCAGCTACTTAGCAAGAACCTAAGCAGCTTAATGAAACCTTGTCTTTAAATTTAAAAAAGAAAAGAAAACCAATAAAACCAAAACAAAAAAAACCAATATGGCAGGGGCATCTCACTTAATTTTCAAAACTTTTGGAGGGAGTTGCAGCCGTGCCTGAAATCATGACTGGGACACTCTCCTGTAACCACGGCATTGCCTGATAGGGTTCCAGTCACCAAGGATACTAACCTTGCCTTGGCTCTTAGGGACCTGCCTGCGCATCACGTTTATTAGGGTCTAAATGCCGAGTTTGTTCCATTGCATCGGGAGTGTGGAGGACACCCGTCGGTGCCCAAATTTGCAAATTCAGCTTTATCAGAACTACGCATAGGTTGGGGAAAAAAACCATACACAGGGTTCCGTACTGTGCAAGACTTCTGGCATCCACTGGGGGTCCTGGGAAATAGCCCCTGTGAAAAAGAGGAGCCAACTGTAATTGAAAATTTTTAATTTTTAACTTTAATTGCAATATTTTCATTCTTTTTTAAATTTTTTGCCACTAGGTTATTGAACTCACGGGTGCTGAACCACTGAGCCACATCCCAGCCCTTCTAAAATATTTTGAGACAGGGGACTGGCTAATTTGCTTAAGCCCCCTCTAAGTTGCCGAGGCTGGCCTCCAACTTGCAATCCTCCTTCCTCAGCCTCCTGAGCCGCCCATTATTTATTTATTTATTCTTCTAAGCATTGGTACTCCCCTCCCCCCAAAGGCTATCTAGTAGGGCGTCTTAATTTTTATTTCGTTTCCTCCGTCCTTTGGGCTAAGGTGAGAATTCCCTGCATCCTCTTGAAGACTAATGATGGAATGGTTGTGTTTCTAGCAGGCAGCGAATCAAGTCAAAGGTGGCCCAGCTGAGTCGTCTTTGGATCCGAGTCAGGAGGTCCCTGGGGAGCCCTGCAGAGACCCCGGTGCTCAGGAAACCCTGGAGGTGACACCTGCATCCCTTTGCCTTGCCCATCACTCCTGATGGATGCTCTCAGCCAGCTCTGCAGCCAGCCCAATGCACACATCCATCCTTAATCCAAAATTTCAGCCTCTGCTTGTCCAACTCAGGCTCTGTCTGCCTCTGATCCACCTGTCTTCTCTCTGCCATTTGCTGGGGGCTGGTTGGTGTCCTCATTCCTGTCTTTGGCTCGGATCTTGCCTGTTGTGTCCTCAAAAGCTTTCCATCAGAAGTTGATCTGAAGAAAGTTTGGGGGTAGATTCAAGATGGCGGGCTGCATGCCGAATTGTCCTGTGAAGAAACGTTGGGGGGCTGTTTAGGGGGGAATGCATAGCTGCAAATCAAACACACTATTTCTTCCGTGTCTGAGAAATGGGACACTCGTTCTTCTCTTCCTTCCTCTTATGATCGTTCGCATCCTGCATTTCATTCTCTCTGGTGCGTTGAATGAAAGCCATCAGCAACTTTTTTTCTTTGTAAATGAACGATCAAATCATGCCTTTTCTCTTTAGGCAGCAGTAAATCCGTTCAAGGTCATAATCCCCTTCAATGACACCCCTCCAGCATTGGGAACTGGGCCTGGGTTGAATGTATTTACCCACCGATTTGGAATATCGCCTCATCTATCATGTATCCATCAGCTTTCTGTTACTAGAATGAATACCTTGAGATAATCGACTTAAAAAGACGAAAGGTTTTGGATGATACTTTGAGAGCTTTCTCTTCAAGCTCAGGTGCTTTGGGGATTGTGTGAGGTGGAGGAAGCTGGTCCCCTTCCCGGGGCCAGAAAGCAGAGAGGAGAGGCTGAGGTTCCAGGCCACTCCCCCAATGACCTCACTTCCTCCTCCTAAGCCCCACCTTTTAAAGGTCCCACCTCCTTCCAATAGCACCAAACCCGGAATTAAGCCTTCCACCCTTGTGGCCTTTGGGGGACATTCCACATCCAAACTGTAGCATACCATAGGGGAACTCACCCTTGGAGAAAGTGTGAATGCTGCTTCTCCTCCTCACCCGGTTGGGTTGGTGAATTCCAGGTGTCATAGTGTGGACTGGCATGGAACGCTGTTGGTGACGAGAATTCTTGTAAAACTCCACCTGTTATGATGTGTGAGTTTGTCCCTTCAGCACGTTCAGCCCTTGTGCGCTGATAAGGAGACTCAGGGAATCCTCTCTGTAGTTGGTGGTGGGTGACATGGCGTGGGAGTAAGGTTGGGTACATCTGCCTGGTGGCCCAGCCATTGGTAGGTTTGGGATCTTGGGTGAGTGGGTCTCATCCTTTGAGCATCTGTGGGAGGAGGAGCTGGGCTACCCACCTCCAAGAACTGGGGGAAGCGTGGAGAAGGCAGGACGAGAAGGTGAACTGGAAGAAGCCCTACTGTGTGTCTGCCTCCCGTACACCATCAGGACCCCGGTCACTCATTTGCCCCCAGGGCCCATGTCCTGGGAGCGTGTCCACCCATATATTTATCACCTATCGATTTCTATGTATTTCATCTGTCCATAGTCCATTTCTCAAGTATCTACCCAAACATCCATTCATCCATCTATCGTATCTATTATCTATCTGTTATCATCCAACCATCCTTCAGACCACCCACCTGTCATACGCATCCATCCACGTATCCACACAGCCACGTATCTATCCTGCTATCTGTGAATCTATCCAGCAATTCCTGTGTGTCTAAGTGGCCATCAATTAATCTATGGATCCATTGGTCTTTCTATCCTTCTATCCATCTGTGTGTGTGTGTAGACAGAGACATAGAGGAGAAAGAACACCCAGGGCACAACTGCCCAGCACCAAGTCTACCCAACCCAACCCACATCTGGGAACAATGTGTCAAATTACTATAGCTTTCTTTTTCTTTTCTTTTTTAAAGAGTGAGAGAGAGAATTTTCTAATATTTATTTTTTAGTTTTCGGCGGACACAACATCTTTGTATGTGGTGCTGAGGATCGAACCCGGGCCGCACGCGTGCCAGGCGAGCACGCTACCGCTTGAGCCATATCCCCAGCCCCTTACTATAGCTTTCTATCCACCATGTAAATCTACCTACCATCCATTTGTTTCTATGTATTTCATCTGTCCATCTGTCTTTCTCCTTATCTCTATCTGTCCTTCACCCATCCACCCCTGTATCCACTCATCCATCTATTCATTCATTGATCTGTCCATCCATCCATCCATGCACCCACACAACCAACCACCCACCCATCCATCAGTGCACCCATCCATTCATCTATCTACCCACCCATCCACTCATCCATCCACCCGTCCACCCACCCACCCACCCACCCATCCATCCACCCATCCACCCACCCATCCATCCACCCATCCAGCCATCCACCCACCCATCCAGCCAGCCACCCATCCATCCACCACCCATCCATCCACCCACTCTTCCATCCATCCACCCATCCATCCCATCATATGTATCCATCCATCTCTATGTTGTATCTATCCTTTTATTGATCTTTCTGTCCATCCGTCTATACGTGTGTCCGTCTACGTGGATAAATACCCAGATCGATGATATACATGCATGTCTGTTATGAGCACCATGTGCAGACTTTTAAAACTCTCATTCTAGTCCTGTGAGAAGTGATTATGTCACGGGTTCTTTTTGATCCACCTGAGCACCAAATAGAAGTGAGATGCGTGTGTTTGCGTTTACACACTTGTGCGTGGATATACATCCACCTACCCATTAGGAAAATAGAACCTGCTGTCCTAGGGAGAAAATTGAAGTCAAATCTGTATGTGACTATTTCGGTGATCCTCCCTAGACGTGTAAAGCATTGCAAATTTTATTTACATGTGGTGCCATTTTTCTTCATCTTTTTTTCTTCTTCTTTTTTTTTTCTTGGTTGTTCAAAACATTACAAAGCTCATGATATATCATCTTTCATACATCTGATTCAAGTGGGTTATGAACTCCTATTTTTACCCCAAATTCAAATTGCAGAATCACATCGGTTACACACTCACATTTTTACATAATGCCATATTAGTGACTGTTGTATTCTGCTACCTTTCCTATCCCCTACTATCCCCCCTCCCCTCCCCTCCCATCTTCCCTCTCTACCTCATCTGCTGTTGTTCAATTCTCTCCCTTGTTTCCCCGCCCCCTTTCCCCTCACAACCTCTTATATGTAATTTTGTGTAACATTGAGGGTCTCCTACCATTTCCATATGCTTTCCCTTCTCTCTCCCTTTCTCTTCCCCCACTCGTCTTTGTTTAATGTTAATCTTTTCCTCATGCTCTTCCTCCCTGTTCTGTTCTTAGTTGCTCTCTTTATATCAAAGAAGACATTTGGCCTTTGTTTTTTAAGGATTGGCTAGCTTCCCTTAGCACAATCTGCTCTAACTCCATCCATTTCCCTGCAAATTCTATGATTTTGTCATTTTTTAGTGCTGCATAATACTCCATTGTGTATAGATGCCACATTTTTTTTTTATCCATTCATCTATTGAAGGGCATCTAGGTTGGTTCCACAGTCTAGCTATTGTGAATTGTGCCGCTATGATCATTGATGTGGCAGTATCCCTATAGTACGCTCTTTTAAGATCCTCAGGGAATAGTCCGAGAAGGGTGGTAGCTGGGTCAAATGGTGGATCCATTCCCAGCTTTCCTTTTTTTAAGATGACTCAGGAGCATTGAGGTTTTTGCAGGTGAAAGTATTTAATCTAACGAGTGCTGGTGGGGAGTGGGGTTTAGTGGTTAGGGATTCATTCTTAGGGGAAAGCAAACAGGAACACAGTTACGGTTTCCAGCACCACGGACAAGCTAGGCAGAGCTCACCTTGCCAGATTGTGTGACATCCGGCATGGGTTTAGTTTGGAGCCCCAGACGCAGCCGTCTTGCAGAAGTGAGGGCTGAGTGCGTGGATGGTGCAGCCTCTGTGGCTGCTTGACTGACAGCTGGTGACCCTGTGCGGTTGCTTGTGTCCCCCAGGTCGATGTGGCCGCCTCCGTCTCCAAGATTTCCATCCAGGAGAAGCTAAAGGAGCCCACCTCCGAGGAGGAGAGGAAGAAGTGGGAGGAAGGTCGCATTGACTACATGGGGAAGGACGCCTTCGCGCGCATTCAGGAGAAGCTGGACCGCTTCCTGCACTGATGCGCGTGCGTGGCGGCCACCGCTGACCCCTCCCGGGGGGAACCCTGTGCCTCTATTTATGATTCACCAACTCCAGTGCCTGCCCTGAGTTATGTAGATGCTGAAGGTCCAGCTCCAAGCCACCCTGGCTGCCCCCGAGCTCCCTACCCTGCCTCTTGGGCTTTCCTGAGAGGTCAATCCTTCCCTTTGTCAGCAAAAGAGAACAAGCCTATAGCCCTAGTGGACCCCGGATGCTGGTCTCCGGTCTTACTGGAAAGAGTTCTCCAGTGCTGTGTAGCCTCAGTGCTGCCTGTCCAGCCTTTATGGAGTTCCACTTCGGTGCCTATCTTAATTATCTAATTATGCATATCTTAATTATCTGGTTAACCTCATAACATTAGACTGCGTATTCCGTACCTCTGAGCCTGTCATCCCAGCAGCTCGGGAGGCTGAGGCAGGAGGATCTCGAGTTCAAAGCCAGCCTCAGCCAAAGGGAGGCCCTAAGCCACTCGGTGAGACCCTGTCTCTAAATAAAATGCAAAATGGGGCTCGGGGACAGGGCTCAGGGGTTGAGAGCCCCTGACTTCCATCCCAGGTACCACAAAAAAAAAAAAAAAAAAAAAAAAGACTCTCACTCGGAGGGGTAGCAGCTTGATCTGCACTAACAGAAACTAGAGATAGATGCTTTTTGCTAAGCGATGACATCAGCAAGAGGTGGGTGACCTCTGAGCAGTCCTTCCTCGGTCTCTGCATCTCTACCTCAGTGCCAAGTACCTTCGGTGATCACTCTCCAAAGCCATTTCCTCTGGGCTCCTCTGGGAGCACGCTCAGTGTCCTGGGGATGGGACAGCTGCTTCCAATTCCAAACCACCATTTCACACCTGTCCTCATCACTGGCACCGATGCAAAGGGCTGCGTGTGTCACTGGGTGGCCATGATAGGGGATTGGGTTCTAGGGGATCCCTCTCCAACAGGCTGGGCTGGGACATGGTGAGAACAGTGTTTTATGGTGTCTGTCTGTCTGGCCGGCCTCTGTCACTCAAAGCAGGTTGACCATTTAGGGAGAGCCCTTGGGGTGAACTCATGGTGTTGACTGAGGCGTCCGCCGGTGATCCCCATCCAAGCAAAATCGTGAATATATCACAGAACAAAAGAGTGTTGGTGCTATGAAACCAGAAGCCTCCGTCGAGCAAACCAGATGGACGGTATTCCAGAAAATTCATACTCGTAAATGAATGTGCATCTCTGGAAATGGGAATTCGTGGCAATGGTTTAGTGGGCTTTCAGGATTCTAGCTCCATCTAGAATGTGACTGCACCCCCGGTGCGCGCCAGTCAACCTCCTTGGAAGAGCGCTGATGGATTTGAATTAAAGTCTTAAAAAGCCGCGGAGTCTCCTCTTAAGTGTGGCTGCAAGGTTCTGAGCAATTGGGATCGTGTTTTAGAGGGCACAGCGGGAGGGGAGGTGGCTGCCTTGCTCCCAGGACAGATTCCAGTGGTCCGGTGGATTTTTCAGAATCCCTGGTGGTGGCAAAATGCCAAGCATCTTTACTTATGGTCCCTCTGAAGTCTTTTAAGGTTTTTCTTAGAGGAGCTTTTGGATTTGGGGCTCTGTGTTCTCAATTACATTTATTTGTTCCTTCATTGCATGGTTGTGGAGTTACCTCTATAGGCTAAGATATGCAATCAATCAATGCATGAGAAGTTTGAAAATACTTGAAAGAATCCCAAAACATCTGCATGAGGAACACAAAATCGGGCTGGGGTGTAGCTCAGTGGTACATGAGCTTTGGGACTGGAGTTCCTAGGTTTGCTCCCCAGCACCCCAAAAAGAAAAAAATATAAAAGGTATAAAATAATGTTATTGCCTGAAAACAAATGTCACCATTTGAGATGGTGGAGAGGGGTAGAGTTTGAAAACTATGGCCCCGGGCACAGTGATGCACTGCCGCAGTCTGGCTGGGCACAATTCAGGAGCCACTTGTCAAAAGAAACGAACTTTATTTTTAGAACACACACTGCACCACACAGCTCTTCAGGAATTCCCTCAGAGCCCAACTGCCACCACCGGCTTCCCACAAGCCTCTCAACCTCCCCCACTCCTCCTGCTCTTGAGGCCGATTGGCTGGGTGAAAAAAAAATTCCCCCAATGAGCAGCTCCATGGTCTGAAAGGGCGGGGAAACAGCCTAATGAGCATCACGGAGGAGGAGCCAATCAGCTGGCAGCTGGAAGTTTGCTGGGACCCCCTCAGCTGTGACTCTCAACAATGCACACCTGTCATACCAGTGGCTCTGGAGGCTGAGGCAGGAGGATCTCAAGTTGGAGGCCAGCCCCAGCAACTTAATGAGGCCCTGAGCAACTTAGCAAGACCTTGTCTCTAAATTAAAAAAATAAATAAATAAAAAGGGCTGGGAATGTGGCTCTGTGGTTAAGCCCCCCTGGATTTAATCCTCAGCACCACAAAGTCAGGGAAACGGAGGCAGCTTGATCTTAAAACCGAATCTCTCAAGCTAGAAATTGAAAGGACTGACATTTGCCCTGGGGCATCGTGGGTACAAATCACAAAGCATCCCTCCCAAATCTCCCGAGTCCCTCTCCCCAAAGGGAACCAATCTCCTGCACTCTAACATCATTGACTGATCTTGCCCTACTCTGGAATTTCATGAAAATGGAGGAATTCCATGCCTAGCTTTATATGGCAAAATTTTTTTTATTATGGTGCCATATTCTAATGTATGAATCTCCCACATTTTATTAATCCTTTCTGGTTTGTTTTTCTGGAGTATTTTCCTATGTTGCACCTGTTAACTATACATCTTAATGGGATTCAGCAAGATGTTTTCATACATGCATATGCATGGCACGTGCTAACCCAAAACATGCAGTACTTCTCTTTCTGTGCCTGGCTTATTTCACAGAATATGATGTCCTCCACTTTCACCATGTGGCTGCAAATGATGGGGTCTCCCTCTTTTTTATAGCTGCATAATATTCCATGGTATATATGTACCCCATCTTCTTTGACCGTTCACCCATTGATTGGCATCTAAACTACATGTGCTTTCTCTCATTGATGAGTACTTGTTTAGGACACTTATAAATGATGCTACCATGAAATCCTTGTCTGTTGTCAGAGTGGCTTCTGATTCCTTCAGAATGCCCACTGCATCCCAAATGGTAGATCTTTAAAATAATAGTAATCTCCTTCAGTAGCTACTGCTAAAGTGGTCAAAGCAATTTGCACTCCACCAGCAACATTGTGACATTGAGGGCATTCCACGTCCCCTCTAGGTACTGGACCTCATCCATTCTTGCAGCGTAAGCTATTCTAGAGGATAGGTAGTTGTGCCTCATTCAGATTTAAATTTGCATTTGTCTTGTGGTCTCTGTTGAATGCTCCCCTTATTTCTCTGTGGCTGGTCTGGTTTCTAATCCCTTTATAGCCTTTCTTTATGTACAGTATATACTAGTCCTTTGTTGGTTATGTGCAGAGGGAATACCTCTTCCCAATCTGGGGCTTGTCTTTCTCTCTCTCTCTCTCGATGGTGTCTTTGATGAATTTGAAATATTGGCCCTTCATCTTGCGGACTCTGCATTACTAGATTCAACTGATGGATGGAAGATATTTAATTAGAAAATTATATCTATATTGAAAATATGCAGATTTTTGTCATTATTGTTAAACGATGCAAAATAGTAACTATTTAGAGAGATTTTCCTCTGTATTAGGTATTATAAGTCATCTAGAGACATATACTGTGTGAAGTTTAATGTGTGGAGCTTCTATGCAAATGTAATAGCCTTTTATATAAAAGATTGAGCACCTGCAGATTTTATCTTTGGGTTCTTGGAATGGATCCTCCATGAATAGTGTTATGGTATAGTCATGAGATGTCCCTCAAAGCTCATAAATGAGACACTGCAAGAATGTTCAGAGGTGAAATGATGGGATAGTGAGAGCTATAATCCAATCAGTGGATTAATCCACTTGAATGGACTGACTGGATGGTACTGTAGCAGGTGGGGTGTGGCTGGAGGAGGGGGTCCCTGGGCTGTGCCTTTGGGGTTTCTATCCTGTCCCTGGTGAACAGAGCTCTCTCTGCTCCCTGGTGCCCTGTCCTGAGCTGCTCTCCTCCTCCAGGCCCTTCCGCCATTTTGTTCTGCCTCCCCTTGGGCCAGAGCCATGGAGTCGGCCCACCAGGGACTGGACCTCGGAAACCATGAGCCACAAATCAACTTCTCCTCTAAATTTGTTCTTGTCAGGTCTTATGGTCACATCAGAAAAATTTAAAAAAACTACATAATAAGGTCTAATTTTATAGACCTTTGAGATGATAATTGATATAGCTCATTCATTTCTACTCTGATTTATTTCTATTTTTATGGAAGAAAGTAAACAAAATACAGAAAAGTTTAAAGAAGGAAAAAAGAATACCGTTCTGCACTGCCCTTAAACTCAACAATGGCTAGCATTTTATCATGTTAGCTTGACATGTTTCTTTGTTATATATATATATATATATATATATATATATATATATATATATATATATATATAGTTGAGCCATTTCAAAATAACATGTGATTCTTCAGCTCTGAAGATTTTCAACCTGCAACTCCTAGGAATTAGGAGGTCCTTCTGCATAACTGCTTCACTGTTACCTCACCTAGAAAAATTAAATATAATTATTCCTCGCACCTATTCCATATTTAAGCTCTCCAGATGTCTGCCAAGCCTTGCTCTTCAACGCACATCACCAACGCAGACAGTGACTCGAGTCTGCCGGGAAGTCCAAGGTGACAGTGTCACCTGGCTCAGTGTCTGGTGAGGGCTGTTGTCTACGTTCAACAAGGGAATTTGTTGTTGCATCTACCAGAGGGGAGGAACAGAAGGGCCAAGAGAAACCAAACTCCCTCCCAGAAAAATCTTTTCAAATTGCATTCACCCATTCATAATGGGGGAGCCTCAGGACCTCAACACTGCCCCAAAGTCCACACTCTGAACACTTGTATTGTGGATTCTATTACCAGCACCTGACATTGGGGGACATATTCAGACCCTAGGAGTCTACAGGGGACTGATGTTGAATGTCACACTTGGCAGGTAAGAGCTAATGGCCTCAATGGGTTGAAGCTGAGATGTGGCTCAATATCCTATACTGCCCAGGAAGGACCCCACCACTGAATGATCCAGTCAAATGGTGACATAGTGTCATTGTTGAAAAAAATGGCTGTAGGATCCAGTTAAATTTTTTATTTTCTGTTTACTTGCTCTGTGCCCCTGAATGCATGCCACTACCATGCTGTTTTGATAACTGCCGCTTTGTTGTGTATTTTTTTAAAATATTTTTTTCTTGTCATTGGACCCAAGACCTTTATTTCATTTTTTAAAATTTTTATGTGGTGCTGAGGACCAAACCCAGTGTCTCCATGTGCTGAGCCCCAACCCCAGCCCCAATGTTGTGTATTTTTAAGTCGGTACATAGAACACCTCCTACTTCATTCTTTTTGCTCAAAACACCTTTGCCTCTTTTGGGATTTTTTTTTTTTGACTCCTAGGAATTTTAGGATTGTTTTCTCTAGTTCATCAGTTCTTCGATAGAAATTGCATTGAATTTGTACCTGGCTTGGGGTAGTATGGGCATTTTAACAATATTGAGTCTTCCTATCCATGAACATGGGATGCCTTTTTCTGTGTATGACTCTGTCTCCAGTTTCTTTCCTCAATGTTTTATAATTTTTCATTACAGAGATCTTTCACTGCTTTAAGAAATTTTTGTTCCTGTGTGTAAGGAAGTTATTTTGCTTTTCTTTTGTTTTGGTATTTTGATGGAGAAAGGTTGATCAGTGAGTATCAACTTATTGTTAATTAGTAGTAACTTTGTGATGTACTATTGCACCTGAGCATGACTGTTAATAACAATAATGTCTGGCACATTTGGAAAAGTGAGAAGGAATTTGCATGTTTTTATCATAAAGAAATGATAGACATATAGAAAGATAGTTGTTTACCCAGATTTAAACATTATGCAACATACTCATGTAGTGAAACATCTCCTGGTACCCCATAAATATGTACAATTTTTATGTTTGTACATATTAGCTAAAAATACATTTAAATTGTGATTTTTTTCATGAGATTGAGTTTTGAAAATTCCTGAATAATTTTTTGTAAAATGCCCCTGATTTGGGATTCATTTCATTGCTGATCCCAGAACTGAGGAAGAGGAGGGATCGTGCTCCCCTTCATGATGGGCTCCCTTGGAAAGTAGCTGATTTTATAATGTGTACCAGATTATAACCTATAAAAAAGTCCAGAGATATAGATCAATAGCTGCCCAATGGAGTCAAAATGACTCAAGGCTTCCCCTTCAGGTGTGGACTCAACAACTGCCTGGCATCCTGCAGTTACCCTTCTACCTTCCTCCTGCTGGAATGTGTATGAGATGTGTCATACTGTGGCAGTCATCTTGAGACCATGAAGCCAACTTTACCTGTTAAAAATGGTAGAGCCCATATTATCTAGGAAAGAACATACTCTTCTCTCATTTAAGACATTCTTGTTCCCAGTCTCCTCTAGTCCTCTCTAATCATTTAAGCAGTGAGTTCGTGACTGCCATCTAGGATTTCCAAGAGGAGAATTTGTTAATTCATTTTCTCTCCATGAATACATGGCAAAAATCTGGTAAGTTACTCAAAGTCAGGGGGTGTACGTAGGAGAAGAATTTTGAACATGGACTACAGGAACAAATGAAACCACCCAGGGAGAATCTATCAGAATTTCAGAGTCCTGAGAAATGGCCTTGTATCCTCTGTACCCATTGTTTCTGCCTCCTCTTGGGCCAGAGCCATGGAGTTGGCCAACCATGGACTGAACCTTGGACACCATGATCCCCAAATACACTTTTCCTCCTCTAAGTTATTCTTGTTGAGACTTGTGGTCACCATGTGGTAAGATCTGACTACAACAGCATCAATTTGAATGTTTTCCAGTTTGATGGAGTGGTTTTATCCAAAACCAACCTAAATCAGGTAAAAGATGAGGGAGCTCTTGCAACCCATGCTCCATGACAGTTGCTATTTTGTCCCTTTAATTTGTGTTGGGACTTCCCTGTTCCTCTAGATGTTCTCCAGGATGGATTCTGAAGCCTGAACTCTATGCACCGCCTCCCTTGGCTCACATTCCCTGTGGCTGCAGGTTAAATCCAGCCAGCAAAGAACTTGGCTTAACTTTCCATCACTGTGACAAAAAAACTGGCGAGACCAATTGAGAGGAAGAAAGGTTTATTTTGGCTCCTGGTGTCCGAGTTTTGGTCCATGGTTGGCCGACTCCATGGCTCTGGCCCAAGGGGAACAGAACAAAATGGCAGAATGGCCTGGAAAAGGAGAGCAGCTCAGGACAGGGCAGCCAGGAAGCCAGGGGTTGGAGAGAGAAGGGGTCAGGCACAAGAATAATGTGTTCTTCAGTTCTTTGTTGCTGTGACAAAATACCTGAGCCAAGCAAGTTAGATTTATTTTGGTTCACAGTTTCACAGATCTCTGTCCGTAGTTGGCTGGCTCAGGGCTCTGGGTCTGAAGTAAGGCAGACCATCATGGTGGAAGGGTGTGGAGGAGGAACTCAGCTTAGGACAGGGCAGGAGGAAGGAGAGATGGGGGAAGAAAAGCCAGGGACAGGATATAGTCCCCAAGGCCACACCCCCAAGGAAGCATTTCCTCCAAGTAGGCTCCATGTCCTACCATCTCCCAGTCGCCCGTTCAGCCCTCAATGGACTAACCCACTGATGAGCTCAGAGCTCTCGAGATCCAATCACCCCCCCAAAGCCTACCTCTGCACTCTTGCCCTGGGGACCACACTTTCAACACAAGAGACTTTGAAGGACATTCTGGATCTAAACCACAACAAAACCCTCTACCTATAATTCATTTCCCTCCAAGGACTTTAAGAGCCAGGGCAGGTAGGGTCAGCTGCCTGGTTAGCAGAACCCTCCGCCCTTGTCTGGGACCCTCGCCCAGGGAGACACTCTGCCCCCCTGATCTCTGGATGACAGAAGCTTCCATGGCTGGGTATCACAGTGGCTCCTTGGTTGGGTCCAATTTCAAGTTGGTGGCTAGAGACAGAACAGGAATGCATGTCCTGTGCTTGAGATGAGTGGCAGGAAGACCCTCGCCAAAGAAGTTCTTTGTTCAAGACCAGCAATGGGAGAGCTGGGAACAGGTGCAGGGAGATCTGACCACAGCTGCCTGCCCAGAAGTAACTGGCCTCAGCAAGACCCACATTTACATGCTAAGAGATATGTCAGAGGGGGCCCTTATAGGATGTTAGGCACACTTTTGACCATGTGCAAATTGGAATAGGCTCACTGAGAGAGGGCTATTCAGCCAGTGTCAGTTTCTAGTCCCCAAACCTATATGTGCTGATTGTCCCTTGATTTCCTTGCTATGTGGATCAATGCAAGAAATAATGCTTACTTTGTGTTAGCTGGGTTGCATTTCTGTGCTGCAGGACCTCACAAACCTCCCTGCCTCCCTGTTCCCTCGAATACTGCTCTCACTTGGTCCCTGGTACGAAAGCTCTGGATTTTTAATTTATTTTTTAAACTCAGGGGTGCTTAACCACTGAGCCACATCCCCAGCCCCCTTTTTAAAAAAATTTGAGACAGGAGTCTTGCTAAGTTGCCGAGGCTGGCCTCCAACTGGTGATCCTCCTGCCGCAGCCTCCAGAGCCAGTGGGATTACAGGTGTGTGCCACCACGACTTTAAATAATTGAAGCATGCAAGGTGCCTTTCTTTGATCTATCTGAAGGCTCTAGGGCTTTGTCCAAGGTGGAAACCATACATCCAGAGGCCTTCTGCTCTTTTGACGATCGTTTGCTAATAACAGGTACTGGTATTTGCGTGTGCTTCCCAGCAGGATGAGATAAAGGGTGTTTCTTCTGGCAGTTTTAGTGATACATCAAAAACCTCGGCCCACTCAAGGAAGCTGTTCTCATTTATATGCCGCAGAGACTTACTCTCGCTTCCCGAGAGCCAGGTATTTCTCAATTTCCGGTTCTCTCTACAGAGAGCTGAAAGCCAAAAGTTGTGGGTTCTGTGATAATTATCCTTCACAGGGACAGACTCAGAGGAGAGGAGGCCTCTTAGTTCTGGCTCTATCCTATTGCCTGGATTGGGTATGGGAGGGCCAGAGCTGCAGCAACCCTCCTGACACCATGGGGCCCACTCTCCCATAGTTAGGGCAGTACAGCAGGAAGTTGGGATGAACTTGTGTCCCTCTGGGCCTCCCATTTCCTGGGAGACATTATCCTGCAATCTTGTTGAAAGTTTTCTTATTCTCTGGGACTTTTGTGGATAGCCTGGAGGCAATTTCTAAGTCACACAGCAAGGGTACCAAGACAGTGACCCCAAGAGGTGGCCACGAGGGCCAATCCTCAGCGATCACTGATTCCTAAGCACAGAACAGGATCTTTACTCGGCCAACCAAAGTGGACTGGGTGCAGACCCGTTTGCCTGGCCTGTGGTCAGGCTGGGTGTTCCCAATGCAGCTCTGTGGTGATTGGCAGCTGAGGGGACAGGAAGTCAGCCCCTGTGAGACCCCAGGGTCAGGAGAGGGGTGGTCCCTGGAATCCTCTCAGAGCAAGATGGCTCAGTGACCCACTCCCGGCTGCCGCAGGGTCCTCAAGGGGGGAACGGGGGAGGGGTCTCCTTGGAGACGCTGTCCCCTGGTGGCCCTGGGACACCTTCTCATGGCGCTGGCTCTTGGGAGGAGCTGTCCCCGTCGTCGCTGCTGCAGGAGCAGAAGGGGAAGGTGCCGCAGCAGGGCTGCAGCCAGGGCTTCCACAGGACGTTGTCCAGGGTCAGCTGCTGCGGGACAGGGCGCAGGGTCCCCCGGTGCCGCGCCACGGCCTCGCCCACGCGCTGGACCACGGCGTGGAACAGCGGCTCCGAGTCGGGGGACAGTGGCCGGGCCTCGGAAGGGTCGCTGGAGAGGTCGAAGAGCAGGGGCGGGCTGTGCTGGGTGACGCCGTCCCCGGAGCAGGGGCACAGATGCTGGTCCCCGCAGGCGCCCGAGCCCGCGGGCTGGAACCTCGGTGTCGTGTAGTGGACCTTCCAGAGCCTCCCACCTGTGGGCATAGCGGCGACAGCGGCGCGGCTCAGGGTGGCCCTGCGCCCCACGTCCCTGTCAAGATCGCCGGTGTCTATGGGCGTGCGCCCCGGCAGACAGGGTAGGCGGCAGGGGGACTCGGGGATGGACAGATGGTCGGACACAGGGTTGGGATCCGCGCAGGACAGGTGATATATGTATAGACATGGCGGGGGGTGGGGGGGGGGGTTGACAGACAGATATATATATATATATATATATATATATATATATATATATATATATATATATATATATATATATATAATCTCTGTGCATTTATCAGTCATCTAGGTCCGGCTGTCTGTCCACCAATAATCTATCATCTATTTTTTCTATTCTGTCTCTTTACCTTCCTAACTTCTGTTAATTATCTATCTATCTATCTATCTATCTATCTATCTATCTATCCATCCATCCATCCATCCATATCCATCATCTACCTACCTATCTGTCCACCTATTCATTATCTGTGAGTCTGTGTACCTGCCAATCATCTCTGCCAGCACCCAACCATTCTATCTATCTATATGTCTGACTCTCTGCACCCATCTGTCAATCATCACCACCCGTCTGCGCATCTGTGTATCTCTGTTTGATGGTCGATCATCTCTCCTTATCTATCACCTAGCAATCTTTCCACGGAGCATCTGTGTATCTGTGCTTCTATCAATCATCCTGATTGGAGTCTGGATGTCCCTGTGAACGCAGGTTTTCAGATGAGATTAGCATGTACATCAAAATAACTAGACAAAAGCAGGGGACCCCCCTTGATCAGTGGTGCATATACCTATTCTTTAGATCCATCTCTATGTCTATCCATCCACATAGCATCTGTCTATTTACCTATCCATCTACCCATCCACCCATCTATTCATCATCTATCTATCTATCTATCTATCTATCTATCTATCTATTCTCCTGCTCATCTATCCATCCAACCATCCATCTATCCACCCACCCATCCAACATCCATTTATCCATCCACCCATTATTATCTATCTATCTATCCATTCACCATCTATCTATCCACCCTTCCATCTATCCATCCATTCATCTATCCATCCATCCACCCATCATCTATCTATTCACCCTCCTGCCCATCCATCCATCCACCAATCCACCATCCATCTATCCATCCACCCTCCCATCCATCCATCCATCCACAATACATCTATCCACCCACTCACCATCATCTATCTACCCGTCCATCCATCCATCTATCCATCCAACCATCCATCATCTAGCTAGCTAGTGATCCACCCATCTATCCACCAATCCATCATCCATCTGTCCATCCATCCATCTATCATCCATCTATCCATCCATCCACCCACTCATCCATCCATCTATCCTTCCACCCACTAATCCATCCATCTATTCATCCATTCCCCCATCCATCCATGTATCCATCCATCCATCCATCCATCTATCCATTCCCCCATCCATCCATCCATCCATCCATCCATCCATCATCCATCCATCCATCCATGTATCCATCTACCCATCCACTCATCATCTACCTATGTATTCCATCTATCTATCTATCTATCTATCTATCTATCTATCTATCTATCTATCTTCCTGCCCACATATCCACCCACCCATCCATCCATCCATCCATCCATCCATCCATCCATCCATCCATCCATCTACGTGTCTATCCATCCATCCATCTATCCATCTTCCTCCCTCCTCCGGCTGCATCTCCCAGCGCCCCCTGGCGCCCGGCAGCAGGACCTGCGGTACTCACTCTCCCTGTGGTGCCAGCGGGCCGCGTGCAGGAACTGTCCACAGTAGTGGAAGAGGAACTCGTGCTCAGAGTGCTCCACATCTCCTCGCAGCAGCGGTACCAGGCTGCGGCCGTCAATCACCCTGATTGATGCAGAGAGCAAGGGCGGGGTCAGACCAAGGATGCTCAGGAGCAGTGACGGCCAGTGGGGGGATGTGATCCCGGGGCTAGAAGGGCCCCAGATGAGTGTGTCACGGAGACTCCTCAACCGAGTGGCGCTGGGTATTCTAACAAGAGGTCTGTGGTATTCTAAGACACAACGCCATCTCGTAGGCAGCACCCCCTAACCATTATGCACACCCGCCCGCACCCCGCCATGGCCCTGGATATGCATGCAGAGTCTCCTGAGTCCAGCCAGACAGCCAGGAAGTCCTGCTTTGTGATTTAAAAACAATCTGAATATTGAATGTAGAAATGCAAGTGTTTTCCTCAAAAAAATATTTTAAGCCTATTAATTTATTTTTGCAGTGCTGGGGGTGGAATCCAGGTGCTCACCCCTGAGCTCAAGGTCCCTGGCCCTGTTATTTTATTTTTAGTTGGAGTTGTCCCTCAGGGTCCCAGGGAGGCTCGGTGCCAGGACCCCTGTGGATACCCAAACCCAAGGGTGCCTACATCTGTTCCATGAGGAGACAGGATGTCCTCCTAGGACTCACGGATCTCCTCCTGCATGGAATTGCTGTAGTTTAGGGAATGAGACCAGAAAAATATCTGTCCGTGTTCAGTATGACTCAGTTCTTAAAATACTTCCCATGTGGACTTGGTGGAATTGTCAACACAGAACCCCAAGACACAGAGCACCGGGTGTGTAATCATGTGGCTGGGAAGGTATTTGGTGGATGAGAGCAACCACCAACATCATTTGAGTTTAGGTTGAACTGCTAACCCACAGTAATGTTGGTGGGCATTGTCTAAGTAGTTGAAGGCCTTCAAGGCAAAGAACAGGTCTACTGGAGAAGATGGGATTTTTTTTGGTCTCAAGACTGGCATAGAAATAATGTCCAGGGGTGCAGTCTGCTCGCTGAGTGCAAGGCTTTTGGATTTACTACTGGCTGTCACACGCCCGTGAGCCAGCTCTTTAAAATAAATGTCTTCAGTAGACAGATTGACAGAGGATAGATAGATAGATAGGTGACAGATGTAGACAATGAATCGATAACAAATGTTAGATACACAGATGGAAGATGGAGGGATGTTGATAGACAGCAGATAGAAACATGATGGATAGGTAGTTAGATGATGGATAGATAAATGATAGGTTGATGATAGATAGATAGATGGCAGATAGATAATCTCCACGGAGACATATTTTTATACACACACATACCCTAGTGACCAATCTGTCTTCAGAGACCTCATGATCCCCTGATATATAATACGAAAATTCTGCCATGGAGTGAGAAGTTGGGGGGACCCTAGACCTTCCATTAAATAGGGGAACTAGTCACTGTAAATGTAGTTGAGAGCAACTCAGCATCAGCATACTGATTTTCCCCTCCCTCCCTTCCTCCCTAGTGCTGAGCATGGAGCCCAGGGTCTCTCAGTGCCAGGGAACTTTGCCGGTGCTCACCACTGAGCTGCACCCCACTTGTCATAGAGCATTCCTTAGTGGCATTTCCAGCCCTGAACTGAGAGCGAGGGGGCTCATAGGAGGGAGGGAAGACGACCTTGTGAACACGGACCTGTCCTGGGGCACCTGGCCGCCCCCCAGCTGGACCACGGTGGGGAACACGTCCATCAGGCTGGTGGGCTCCTGGATCACACGGCCAGCGGGCAGCACACCAGGCCACCGGAAGATCCCAGGGACTCGGATGCCCCCTTCCCAGCCACCCATGCCTTTGCCACCTGCCAGGAGATGACATCAATCATGGTTGGGCCTCTGCAGGGACCGTCCTACCCTAAAGAGGTGTGTGGCTGAGGACATTAGGGGTGGGGACCCAGCAGGCAGGCATAAGGCAGGGCGCCATCTTCCTCCTTTTCCATCTCTACATCCACCTCCTTCTTCTCCATCTCTTCCTTTACTATCCCCTCCTCTTCCTCCTCCTCCTCCTCCTCCTCCTTCTGCATCTCCTCCTCCTTCTTCTTCTCCTCCTACTGCTCCTTCTCTTCCTCCTTCTCATTTCTCTCCTCCTCTTCCTTCTTCTCCTCCTCTTCCTCCTCCTGCTCCTTCTTTCTCTCCTCCTCCTCCTCTTTCATATCCTCCTCCTTCTCCTCCTCCATCTCATCCTCCTCCTTTTCCTCCAACTGATCCTCTTCCTCCATTTCCTCCTGCTTTTTCTACTCCTGCTTATATCGTCCTCCTCCTCATCTCTCTCTCTCTCCTCCTCCTCCTCCTCCTCCTCCAGCTCCTCTTTCTCCTCCATTTTCTTTTTTCTCCTCCCTTTCCTCCTCCATCTCTTCCTCCTGCTCTATCTCCTCCTTCTCCTCCTCCATCCCCTCCTCCTTTTCTCCCTCTCCTCTTCCTCCTCCTAATCTCTCCTCATCCTCTTCATCATCATCTCTCCTCATCCTCCTCCTTCTTCTCCTTCTCCTCCTCCTTCTCCTCCTCCTCCTCCTCCTCTTGCTCCTTCTTCCTCTCCTCCTCCTTTTTTTATATCCTCCTCCTCCTTCTCCTCCTTCTTCTCCTCCTTTTCCTCCTTCTCCTTCTTTTCCTCTTCCTCATCTCTCCTCCTCCTCCTTCTCCTCCTCCATCTCCTCCTCCTCCTCCTCTTCTTCATCATCATCCTTCCTCTCCCCACTTTGTAGTCTCCTTGCTCTGGCATCTCAGATGCGGGCTCCTCTGGCTCCCTGTCCCCGTCCCTCCCTGTGGCCAGCCCCTCACCTTTATAGATCCCGTTGTACCCCCCCAGCTGCTGGTGTTCTTCTGTGGCCTCCAGTAGCCCTCCATGATCAGAGGCAAAATAGGTGAGCGTGGAGTTCTTCAGACCGTTCTCGTCAAGGGCATGGAGGACTTTACCTGTGGAGAAGGTGGAAGGTGTCAGAGGGAGCGCCCACACGGGTCTCAGCTGGTGGCATGCACTTCCCATTCTGTGCGCAAGCCACCTCATTCTGGACAGTCACAGAAAGAGCCCCCTGCCCAGAGCTCACAGGGGCATGTGTGATGTGTGATGTGATGCTGAGACTGTTTTGCCCAGGTCTGCTTAGCACCGTGTCGCCTCGAAAACCAGGAGAGACTTGCAAAGAAATATCCAGGATGTCGCCAGGAGGCGTGCTTTCGACGTGCGCTGCCTGTGGGGGTCAAGTGCCCTAATAAAAGTGTGAGAGGGTGGCCCGGGGCAGGGAAAAGCCATGACAGATTCCGGCCCACGTGGAAGGAACCACAACCAATAGCAGTCAAATATATGATGGCCATGATCAGCAGAGCAGGGGACACCCGCAAACCTAGCAGTAGCTCCCTGCACCATGGAGACCAGCGGTCCTTCCTACCCCTGAAGGCACAGAGGCCAATTCACGAGGGATGTGAGCTGCTGTCCTCCTTGGGGACATCTGCCTCTCACGTAGCTCAGATGTCAGGAAGTTCATGCGAGGACGTGTCACCTGACCTGCGGGGGCTTCCACGTCTCCAAGAAACCCTCACAGATGGAAGGGTCTGCAAGTTCTTGCTTCTCTCTAGCGTGTCCCCAAGCCCCGAAAGCAGAGCCCTTTTTCTCCACGATGCTGAGAGCTAACGTTGTCTCTCTGCTTCCTGTAACCACTAAGGGTGACGCGGAACGACAGCTTCTCACAAAACTGACTGCTAGCAAAATGATTGGTTTCGTGCAAAATTAGACTATCACTGGGAATAAGTGAACAAACAAGGCACAGGATTGGGGTGTACTCTCCCCCATTCTTGATCTTGACTTACCTACAAACCAGTCCATCTCCTCCACGTTGTCTCCGTATAAACCGTGGCGGCTTCTCCCGAGGAAGGCTTTCGAGGTCACCAGAGGAGTGTGGACGTGCATCAGGGACACAAAGAGGAGAAAGGGCCTGTCCTTGTTTCTGAAAGAAGAAAACCAACCACTTGAATTATGGACGGGAGATGATGGC
The DNA here is from genome assembly GCF_047511675.1 of Marmota flaviventris. NCBI lineage: Eukaryota > Metazoa > Chordata > Mammalia > Rodentia > Sciuridae > Marmota > Marmota flaviventris. The sequence goes on from NC_092518.1 coordinate 785,887, forward strand.
CTCCACAGTGGACCTTGAATCTGATGCGTCCATGACCTGGGGTCACCTGCTGGGATTTCACTGTGAGGGGTCCCCCAAAAATTCAGGGGTGAGACCATGCAAGAAAGTTCACAGGTAAAAAGATTAGATTATAAGAGGTGTAACCTAATCAGTGGATTAATCCACTTGCATGGACTAACTAAGTGGTGACTGCAGCAGGTGGGGTGTGGCTGCAGGAGGGGGTCCCTGGGCTGTGCCTTTGGGGTCTCTGTCCTGTCCCTGGTGAGCAGAGCTCTCTCTGCTCCCTGGTGCCCTGTCCTGAGCTGCTCTCCTCCTCCAGCCCTTCCACCATTTTGTTCTGCCTCCCCTTGGGCCAGAGCCACGGAGTCGGCCACCAGGGACTGAACCTCGGACACCATGAGCCCCAAATAAACTCTTTCTTCTCTATTGTTCTTGTTGGGTCTTTTGGTCACAGTGGCAATTTTGTCTGAGTAAAACAGCATCCATGGTCAGTATAGTACCGGAAGAAGTTTTGAGAGGGAGGGATGGGACACCTCTCCACCCACCTCGTATTAGAGAACATTGCCACATTTACTCCATTATATGATTAGGTGCTGCTAATTCTGACTTTCCCTGATTTATAAATTAAATATCTTCATAGGTATGTATGCATATGGAAATAGCTATATATTATAATATATGTATGAATATTGATTTATAACATATATATGAATGGTTGGGTACTCTCCGGGGTTTCAGGCATTCCCTAGGCCTTGGAAGGAGTCCGTGGTGCATGACCACTACTCTGATACTTTCCAATGCAACCCCAGTAACTCAATACAGAGACGTGAGTGTGGAAACCAATTCATAGGAAGAGGTCGGACCTTTCCTTTTTCTTCTTTTTTTAGCACCAGAGATGGAACCCAGGGGTGCTTCAACACTGAGTCCCATCCCCAGTCCTTTTGATATTTTATTTACAGAGTCTCACTGAGTCTCTTAGGGCCCCGCCAAGTTGCTGGGGCTACCCTCCAACTTGCCATCCTCCTGCCTCAGCCTCCCAAGCTGCTAGGATGACAGACGTGGGCAAAGTGACTCCATAAAGAAATCCTGCAGCATATACACTGTGGAATACTATGTATCCATGAAGAAGGAAAGCTTCCTTTCATTTGTGAATGAAGTGTGAGGTTGGACCTTTCCAATACACCTGCTGCTATTGGACCCCAGAGTAGCTCATGGCTCAGAACCTGCCCCCCGCCCCATCGTGAGGGTCCCCACCTTTGGATGTAGGCCGTGGCTTCCTGCAGCATCCGTCGGGTGGTGCTCCCCACATCCATGGGCTGCTCGGTGACCTGGTGGTTCCGCATGAGCACGCAGTTCCAGCGACGCACGAACCCACAGCTGGAGAACCACGTGATGAAGAAGAGGAAGACGAGGCCGGCCGCGCCCCCGACTACCGTCCAGGGAACCGAGAGGAGGCCGCTGAGCTTGGCGGCGGCAAGCGTCAGGACGCCCAGAGCCAGGACGCGGGTGTAGCGGCTGAACCGGGCAGCCACGCTGACCCACAGGTCGGGGGGCCTGTCGGGGTCGCAGTCGTTGATCAGGGTGAAGGGCAGGCCGTAGAAGTAGTCGAAGCCGTGGTTCAGCGGGTGGTGGCAGTGGTCCCCGCGGGATGCGCAGCTCACGCCCTGGTGCCACTTTCCTGCAGGCGGGGGTGGGTGGTCAGCCACACCAAGGGCGCATGCGTTGCCTGGGACAAAAATCCCCGGGGCCATTTCGATGCGGTCAGGGGAAAGAAAACCTCCAAAAGAGCAGATCCTGAATCAGCGGAGGCCATGAGGGATCTCAGCCAGGATTTGCTTTTGGTCTGGGTACCAGGGATTGAACTCAGAGCCCCATCCCCAGCCCTTTTTGTGTTTTCTTTAGAGACAGGGTCTCGCTGAGTTGCTCAGGCCCTCGCTAAATGGCTGAGGTGGGCCTCCAACTTGCGGTCCTCCTGTCTCAGCCTCCCAAGCTACTGGAATTACAGGCGGCGGAGCCAGGCTCTGAAGAACTTTCTGATTCCTTGAGGCTGAAGAAGATAGACAGGTCCAGAGAAGAAAAGAGGACAAAGAATATATCAAAGAACCTTGACCGTCTGCAATGAGGAGAACTTCTGAACTGGAAACCATCCGAGAGCGCCAGAGCCAGGCCAGGTACCGACTCGAGAGACGGAGCAGGATGAAAGTGTTTTTTTTTCCTCTGGAGGAAATTGGTCCCTGGACAATTGGATGGGAGGGGAGTCAGGTGTCCGCATACCTACGAGGCCGGTGGCATAGCCTTGCTGCTTTAGGATTTTTGCAAAAGTGGTTTCGTTGGCAGGAAGCCCGCCAGAGCCCGCGTTCCAGTAGAGGACCCGGTACTTATCGTTGTCCATTCCTGTGGAACCGACAGCAGAGCAAGGTTCACGTTCCCTTTGCCAGGAACAGGTCTTAGCAAAGGGATTCTGGGCACCAGGGGACAGTGGGCAAGGATCTGGCTGTCAGCACTCGGGGAAGGTCGGAGGTGGTGCTCTGGGTATGAGTGGGTGCAGATCAGAGAGGTTGTTAAATGTGCTGTCGTGCACAGCATGACCCCACCACAGAGCACCATCCGCCCCAATGTCAGCTGCATAAGTTGGACACACCTTGCCTATCATGAGAACCGACCCAGTATCTATCTATCTATCTATCTATCATTACCTATCATCCAGGTATCATTATGTCGCATCTATCCCCTTTCTATCCACACATCATTTATCTGTCACCTGTATGTGCATTACGTGTCTGTCACCTCTATATACCTCTATCACCCATCATTAGCTATCACCTGTTCCTCTATTATCTATTGACAGGATTGCTATCAATTGAGCATCATTAATACGTATTCCTTCATTGATGGTATCACCATCATCATCTATGGAGCATTGTCTATCACCTGTCAATCACCATATATCTGCTTCTCATCCACCAATGATGGTGGTCAACCCATCCCAGAAGGCTCCCTCCGTACAGCCTACTAAGGGCACCTACCTGGCAATTTGATGAGACAACAGCCGGTACATGGAAAATATCGGAAGGAAAAGAACCTTTCTCCTGCACCAGACATGCAGACATTTGTGTTGGGTGTTTTTTCCCTGAGTAATTTTTTTTCTCTGAGTATCAGCATGATTCCCATAGAACCTGCATCGTGCTGCATGTCCCAGGTCAGCTAGGGACAATTTAGACCTCAGGAAGAGGTGTGTGACTCCCATTTGATTAACCCAGGGGTACCTAACCACTGAGCCCTGTCTGCAGCCCTATTTTGCATTTTATTTAGAGACAGGATCTCACTGAGTTGCTTAGGGCCTCCTTTTGGCTGAGGCTGGCTTTGAACTCGTGATCCTCCTACCTCAGCCTCCCAACCGCTGGGATGACAGGCGTGCGCTACTGTGCCTGGCTTTGTGCATGGGTTTTAACAGCCACTGGGGGCTGAGGGTCCTGAGGGGGTGAGGGCATAGGATACCCTGTTCTGAGCACACACTGCAGGAAGGTGACAGGAGGGCACATTAGCCTTCACGTTACCAGTCTCTTGGAGATCGCTACCCAGATAGAGCAGCGATGGGGTCCAGGCTGCAGCCTGGAGCTGCTGTCCATGGTCCCTGGGACACCCACCTGATCGGAGGGCGTATCTCCCGGTGAGAAAGGCAGCTCTGCTCGGGGTGCAGAGCGGGGCGGCCGCCAGGTGCTGGGTGAGTCTCACACCCTCCTCCGCCAGCCGGTCGATATTGGGGGTCCTGAGCAAATCAGATGAATGTCACTTGGGAAAGGGACGGGAACGCTCTGGGCTCCAGAAGAGGCCAGCATGGAACTTCCCGGGGAGGCATGGCACCTGTCTTAGTGCGCCCACTTCTCTGAGTTTGCAAAGGACAGATGAGGCTCACCCTGGGCGGTTCCTCCTACAGCCCTTCCCCACCTCAGCTGTTGCTAAAGCAACAAAGGGCCCCCAGATTTTGAATTTTGACTTTGGCCTGGGGGGGGGGCTGGCACACAGACACCTTGCTGATTTCACTTTCGGGGGGTGATGGATGACAGATGTTGAACAGTGATTATAAACACAGGCTGCGTGAGAAGCTTTTGTCCAGCCAGGAATGAGGTGGGTTCTGAGTCCGCTGGAGGCAGTCTGGGCTCAGCCAGGACCTTGGGTGGGTTCGGGGTATGAAATGCACACCTGCTTGGTGACATTCTCCACTTAGAGTGGGTTATGGGAGACCTCTGGTCACAATAACTCTGTGGTTACATCACAGGGCTTCTTAGAGGAAGATGGACTCCAACAAAATTATGTTTGAAGGAAGAGATGACCAATGTCACACACAAGGGCAAAGTTTTTGGCTTTTTCTTTTTTTTTGGGGGGGGGGTAATGCAACCCAGGGGCTTGTGTGCTTTGAATATCCCATCAGCATTCCCGAAGGGTTCTCCCTGAGTTTCCTACCAGCTTTCTCAGGTGCAAAATTCAAAGAGAAGATGAAACACTTCACCTAAGAGCTTTTGCAGTCAGATGTGCAAAAATTGATTGAGAATCTCACTATAGATACGAATCCCAAAGGCAGTGACACAGCCCCTAGAGCTCACTGAATTCCCCCACGTACTGGCAGATGACAGGTGCTTGTCTCTCCCCTTCTACCTTGGAGGAGGCTGCATCTGGTGGGAGCGAAGCTATAGAAGCTCAGACCTTGTTCTTCATGCACCCAAAGCTGACCACCTAGTGGCCCCCCATAAGGACAGTTTTCTTCCCAAGGACAACTGGCAAAGTGCAGAGACACTGGGGGTGTCCCACTTTGGGATGTGGTGCTATTGGTGAGCAGCAGGTGGAGACCAGAAATATTGTTCAACATCCTACAATGAACAGGATGGGCCCATCACAGAGAGTGATCTGGGCCAGTGTACCAGTAGGACCAAGGTAAAGAACCTTGTCAGTCCTTCCATCCATCCATCCATCCAGCCAAGCATGCATCCAAACAGCCAACCATCCATCCGCCCATCCATCCATCCATCCTTCCACTCATCCACCCACCCATTCATCCACCATTCAACCATCCATCCATCCATCCACCCATTCATTCATTCACCCATCCACCCATCTACCCATTTGCCCATCCAACCACCCATCCATCCATCCACCCACCCAGCCACCCATTCATCCATCCATCCATCCATCCATCCAGGCAACCATCTATCCATCCACCCACCCAGCCACCCATTCATCCATCCATCCATCCATCCATCCATCCATCCATCCATCCAGGCAACCATCTATCCATCCATCCATTCAGGCAACCATCTATCCATCCATCCATCTATCCACCCATCCATCCATCCATCCATCCACCCATCCATCTATCCACCCATCCATCCATCCACCCATCTACCCATCCATCCATCCATCCATCCATCCATCCATCCATCCATCTATCCACCCACCCACCCACCCATCCACCCATCTATCCATCCATCCATCCATCCATCCAGGCAACCATCCACCCACCCATCTATCCATCCACCCACTCACCCACCCATCCACCCATCCTACCATCCACCCATCCATCCATCTATCCATCCAACATGGGTGGATGGGCAGATAGACAAATGGATGATGCCTGGATGAGAACATGGACAGATGGGTGGGTGGAGGGATGGCTCGTTCATGGATGGATACATAAGATGCATGCTGATGGATTGGGGTAAAATTCTAGTGATTTGCTAGCCCTGAGAATAAAGGGCTCAGAACGGATTACAATTTTACAACCCTGTGTGTAATCCTCTATACAGTTTAGCCAAAATAAGAAAATAACCCACACTCTCTACGATCCTCTGGCCTCCAAAGGCCTCCATTCAGACCTTCTCCTTGACCCCCCATTTTTGCCCTAGTCTCCAGTCATACTGGGGATCAGGGTTTCTGTGAACACAGAATATGTGAGTATCTTTTGGACCCATAGCTTTCAAATCCTTTCGTCTGAACCCAGCGGTGGCATTGCTGGCTCATATTGTGATTCAATCTTAAGCTTTTGAGGGGTCACCATATTGTTCTGCCAAGGGCCACCTGGAGCCCCAGGAGCTGAGAGAGGCAGGAGGAGCCTCCCTGAGCCTGTGGAGGGAGCTGGACACCATTGTAAGAGGCAGGTCCTGTCCACACCTTGACCCCAGAACCTGTGAGTGGGACCTTGTATGGAAACAGGCTCTCTGCAGAGGTCGTTAGTGCAGGGTCCTGAGATGGGCTCCTCCTGGGTCGGGGGGCCCTCATGCAATGGCCGTGTCCTCACAAGAGACAGAGGAGGGGACATAGACACAGAGGAGGAGCCCCGTGGAGATGGAGGCAGAGACTGCAGTGAGGGGCCACCAGCCCAGGGCCACCTGGATCCCAAGAGGCGGAGAGGCAGGAGGAGCCCCCTGGAGCCTGTGCAGGGAGTTCAGGCTGGGACCCTGGTCCAGCTTCTGCCCTCCAGGGCTGGGGTGGGGGGGGTGGTTCCTGGATTACTTTTAAGTCTCTTTGTTTTTGGTTATTTAATACAGCAGCCCCAGGAAAACCCTCACAAACTCAGCCCGGCCTCAAGTTGTTTGAGAGGGCTAAGACCCTATTTTTACTCTTGGAGAGAATCATGTGTGGTGCTGAGTTCTGGAGCACTAAGAAATTTCATTTGCACTGGTCGATTTTAAGTGAATTATTCCCCTAAACTGCACACACACAGCACCACCCCACCACCCAAACGGCACTCTACCTCAGTGTACGGTTCCCATAGCAACCAACATCCCCGATGCCCAGATCATCTGCCAAGATCAGCAGGACGTTTGGCTTGGAGGCGTTCGGTGATTTCGGCTCACAGGTCTGCAGAAGCCAACATACAAGGAGGAGAAGCAGCGTGGAGTCCCTGCAGAGGAAAACAAAAGGCAGAAAATAAATGTACAGGATTTGGGGTGCAAAGTATACACCATGCACATGTAGATGTCAGGGGTCTGGGGAGGGCTTGAACCGCACTCTTATGATGCCAACTGAGCCCCGAGAGAATTATCCAGCTGTGGGAAGCCTCTGGTTTTGCATGGGGTCCAACAGCCCAAAGCGAACCAGGGTGGAGTGACTACTGCTAATGGCCACACAATCAAGATGACACTGAGAGGCCCATTTCCTCCCTGCACCCAAACTAGAGATTCTCAGCAAGCAATCAGAACCTGAGCCCTCATAATAAGAAGGTTCCCTCCACTTCAACCCCATGAAAACAGCGCAGAGGTCCCCTCTTTATCCACCGGGGACACATTCCAGAACTCTCAGAGGAGGTAGAAAGTTCAGCTAGTACCTAACCCTATATAGACTATACTTTTCCAGTATATATAGATGCCTGTCATAACGTATGATTTATAATCTAGGCACAGCAAAGGATTAACAGGGCAAATCATAACCAAATAAAACAGTTTTAACAATGTGCTGTGACAAATGCCTGATTTACAAGTTTTGCACTTTCCGTTTTTTCCCACTTATTTTTAGACATCCGAGAACTGAATCCTGGGAGATTTCTGACCACTAAATTAAGGAACAGTTACTGAGTGCATTTGTGGTGACCTTTTGTCGCTACCAACACACCGGGGTGACCCTGGAAACACCCTTTCTTATTGTGCAAGTCATGGTCTCTTTGAGTTTGTTTTGTCACTAAATGGGTCCTCTGTGTTAAGGTCATTTGAGCTCAACTCTCAGTAAAGCGCGGACGAACTTGTCGAGAGTTGGGGTTCAGAGCCCCGGGCCTGCCGTTTGGGGTCCTCGGAGTGTCAGGAGGCGGCTGATGGTTGGCAGGCTCCTTAGCCCACAGTGCGCGGAGCCAAGGCTGCGCTAAGCGGCAGACAAGACACTGGGGGGACCGGACCAGCAGGGACACTGGGATTTTAAACCACAGATGGGGGATTCACAGCAACCCCAGAGACGCAGTGCAGCAGGCAGAGAGTCCCTGAGCGTCTGAACAGGGGGCCAGGAGCCCCACCGCCCCAGGGGCTACTAGGAGCGTCACTGGCGGGTCCTGGGCTCCACCCGCCCCAGGACCCAGAGGGACTGGGTTGTCCCTGACGCGCTGGGGGTGGGGCAACCGGGAAGGGCAGGAGGGCAGAGTCAATGTGACGTCACAGTGTGTGTGGGGGGGAGGGTAGCCTGAGGAAAGGGGCGGGGTCTGCGTAGATCTTGTGCGCCCTGGGAGTGGGGGATCGCAGGCCAGTCTCACTGCTGGAGGGATGGGTATGCGAGGGCGCAGTGGGCGGACTGGAGGATCCAGAGCAGGACCCGCGAGTCCTAGCGGTGGGAGGGGGACCCAGCTCTGGCGGGGGCGGGGATGGAGGAGTCAAGGGTCCGCACCCTGCGGTTTTTAGTGGACGGTGGGAGGGGAGGTCATAAGTCCGGGCACGGCTGCGCTGGGACGGCATGGGGAACTTGGGAGCCAGGAGCAGGACGGGGTGTGTCCTAGAGTGGGGGGGTGGGGGGTGGGCGTGCTGGGGGTGGGACAGGGACGAGCCTGAGTGTTGAGCACCGCGGAGCTGGGGCTGCGAGGGGGACGCGCCCTGGAGCTGGACTGCGCCTTCCTAGAGGGACCCAGGGTGGAGGGCGGTGCAAGGGCGTGCTCTAACGTGCGCAGTGGACTGCAGGGGGCGGCGCACGGGGCGTGGCCTAGAGGGGGCGTGCTGGGGGTGGGGCAAGGAGCGAGCCTCAGTGTGGGCGGGCAACGCAGAACTGAGGCTGGGAGGGTTCGCGCCCAGGAGCCCACCAGTGCCTGTCTAGGGGGACACTAGGCCTTAAGGTGGGATGGCGCAAGGGGCGTGCCCTAGGATGGGGGGGAGGGCTGGACGTGCTGGCAGCGGGACCCGGGCGGGCCTTCGTGTTGGGCACCGCCAAGCTGTCCCAGGGTGGACACAGGGGCCCAGGAGCGAATTGGGGAGTGACTTAGGAGGGAAAGGGGCGGCGCAGGGGTCCAGTGGCGGCCCTGGAGTTGGAGGGACCGTCAGTGCTGGGGGGAGGGGAGAGAGGCCCGGCAGCGGGACAGCAGTGGCTTAGACTGTTCCTGGGGACTCCCCAGCAGCATCAGGAAGGGGGCACAGGGCGTGCGGGGGGACTCAAGACAGGCCCCGAGTCGGGACCGGGTGGTTTTCTGGGAGTGATGGGGCGAGACGGCCTTATGGGGAGACAACCGGACAGGAGTCTCAGCCTGGGTCAAGACCGTGTTGGGGGAGGAGCAGGATTGTGTCTTAGAGTGTGTGAAAGGCCATGGCTGGGGGTGGGGACCAGGGCGGGACACGGAGGGCTTCGAATTTATTGGGAAGACAGGGGCATCGGGCTGCGTGTCTTAAAAAATGTTAAGCGGCAGGCAGTGTGTGGGGTGTGTCACAGCCGTGTCAGCGTGGGGCAGGGGAAGTGCCTTAGAGAGATTGTGGGACGTGGCCATGGGGAGGGGTCCCGGCTCCGAATGGGAGGGGCAGAGCGGGTCTTAGTGGGGGGACACTCCAGCGCATCTGTGCTGACCTGGTGTGGGGGACACAGGCCGTGAGGGGGCAGGGACCGGGTCTTGGAGGGGTTCGGAGGCCCGAGGGTCTCAGCGTGGGGAGGCGAGTCTCCGAGGCCCTGGGGTGGGGCGTCGCATGCGCGGTTTCCGCAGCTCGACCCGGGGCCCCCCTCCTGCTCGGCCTGGACCCCCTCCTCCTGCTCGGCCCCCCACTCCCTCTGCGCCCCACCCCAGCGCTGCTTTCCCGGCTGCGCAGAGAATGCGCCCGGGGCTGGGTTTCGGTGACCCGCCATTTCCGGGCACCTCCGCTTTCTTCCCAGGGTCTCGCGCTTGTCCCCTCCCCAGGCCTGAGTGGCTCTGCATCAAGGAGTCCCGCGCACCTGGCGGTGGCCGAGGCACGTCCCCTGGGCCTGCGAGCACTCTTCTGCGTGGATCCCATGGCTGCGTGCTGGCGCCGGGGCAGGACCTTGACCCCAGACCTGGGCATGATCCCTCCCGCGCTGGCGTCTCCGCCCACCGGGCTGCTGGGCGCGCTCCTGGACCCCCATGGCTCACTTAATCCGATTAACCTCCCAACTCGGCCTGGGGAGTGGCGCCTGAAAACTGGTTCTCCGGGTCCCCACCGCCAGGTGAAGCTGGGGCTTCTGGAGCTGCTTAATCTGGATGGAGCCCGAGCAGGGTGAGTGCCCCATGCAGCCAGGGCGGCCTACGGGACCCCCTTTTTAAAAATTCCTTCTAGGGGTCTTGGTACAGCCCCACCCCCCCTCATAGAATTGGTGCGAATTCAGCTCCACCAGGCTCCGGTTTGGAATCTCCAGGGTGCTGGACTCTTGCTCCTTTGTGCACGCAGGCCCTGGGGTGAAGCCAGAATTAAACCGGCGGTCAGTATAGACAGGAAATGGAGTGAGGCCAATTTTGATGAGTGTGGCAAGTTGGAGACTGTTCCCTGAGGGATTGAAATGTTAGTTCCTTCAGAGCCCTTCCTCCACCCTTATGGAGAACCTGCCCTTGAGCCAATCTGCTGCTAAGATAGCTTGTCCCAGGAATTGCCCCTCCCTACAGGGAGCTACAAGGTTTTTGATTAATTGTCCTTGGCTGCTCCACCCTGCCCTTCCCCTTCAGCTCATCTGGTTCCCACCTTTTGACCAGCTCAGGAGCATCCCTGGGCCTAGTCAGGTTCCTAGGAAGGAGGAAGATGAGGGGAAGAGGGCCCCAGAACCAAGGAAGCCTAGGACACATAAAAAGGGCAGAACACCTTGCTTCCTGGGATACCAGGACACCAGCTATGGCCCCTTCTCCCTCCCAGGAGAAGTCTGTGTTCCCTCTTTTTAAATAAACCCTGCTTCATATGCTTGCTTCGGCGTGCTCCTCTAATGTTCAAACGTCAACATGTGGGAAGGCAGAACTCCTCACCAGTAACCATGGTATCATTTGGAGGTCCTACGAGCTCTTAATGCTGAAGTGCAGTTAGTGCAGCTGCTGTTAGGTTGGTGGTGGCGACTTAGTGGCGACTTAGAACAAAGCAGCCCTCAAGAACATCAATCAGATGCTGGCAGAAATGCCTATCAATCAGCCAGATCTCCTGACTAATGCCTGTCAATCAGCAGGACCCCCTGGCCGATCCTGGAGTTCAGCCAACTCCCCTGACCAACTCCAAAGGGGCAAGGGACCCTAAAAACACCTTTTCCTGTCCCAAGCCCTTCTCTTCCTGCTGTAAGCCCCATAAAAGTCCAGTCCAGTCGAGCTTCCACGCGGTTTCTCCTCAGACCCTTCCCCTGTCCCCTCCGTGGGTTTAATTGAGTTCTGCCCGGGAGTGATACCTCAATAAAGTCTGTTCAGTGGCCCTTTTAAATCTGCATCCTTTGGTCACTGCCTGCCTCCCCTGATCTGACAGCTGCCACTCTTCAAGACTGGGGTGGAGGGCTTCCCCGCCTAGGCAGCTCCCAATCACCTGTTCAGTACAGAGCAGGCATGTTGGGTTCTGCTGAAGCTACTTCCCAGTTCTTTTTTTTTTTTTTTTTAATTAAATTTCTCTCTTTTTTTTTTTTTCTGGGGTTTTTCACAATCTGGAGTTGGTGAAGGGGTTCCCGTAATCCACTGTCTGACAGGATCACAGTGTGGGGGATGCTGTGGCAGGGTCACACCATGTAGAAACCGGAACCAAGGGGAATGTTAAGTGTTTTGTTTATGATCCTCATGATATGGAGAACAGGGTACCCCTCCGTCAATAATAAAAGTACATGTAGCCTGAGAATGCAGGAAAATCCCCAGAATGAGGCCAAGGACACAATTGAGACAGGCCCCAAGGTGTATTTCAATCTCTTAGGATACAAACAATAGTAACTTTCTTACTTAAGAAATTCACAGGGAAAAGATTACAAATCAAAATTCCTGAGAAAAGCCTAACTGACTAGAACGGTTTATCCCGTGGTTAACAAGGTACACTGGCTCCCCCCTGCCCTTTCTAAAGGCACAACTCATGCCACAGCCTAGTTACAGAAAAACAATTCCTGCGCCAAGTGTACAAGGACCACCATGTATAGCTTGCGTAATTAAAGGAAGATTATAGTATTCCCCTCCAGAACAAGAGGCTAATCAAAATACATCCCCCCTCATTAACACACCCTCCTTTGCCTCACACAGGAATTCATGATGAAATTGAGAAACACATAGTTAGTATTAATGGCAATTGGGTTGAGGAGCAGAGCCTGCCCTTTAGTTAAAAGATTAGAAAGACACAAGACTCTGTGTGCTTTGACCAAGGATCAAGAAAATTCTTTAAGAAAGCAATTAAATAGGTCATATGAAAAAAGGAAATTACTTTGGAAATTAAAAATAGAATAATGAAAAATTAATATAGATATATTTTAGAGTCACTTCGGAATAATAGGCTTTCACTATTTTAAGTGTGTTTTACTATAGGGGCTGGGGACGTGGCTCAAGCGGTAGGTAGCACGTTCACCTGGCATGCCTGCGGCCCGGTTCGATCCTCAGCACCACATACAAACAAAGATGTTATGTCCGCCGAAAACTAAAAAAAAAAAAAAAAAAAAATTAAATATTAAAATTCTCTCTCTCTCTCTCCCCCCTCTCTCTTAAAAAAAGGTGTTTTACTGGAACTTTAGATTAAAAGTAAGAAAGTTACTAATAATTATAGATGTGCTTTAAAGTTAAAGGTTAATGAAATAATTATAGGTATGATTTAAAGTTAAAAGTTAATAATAGACCAGGAGACGTGTAGTCGAGTTGTGAACTATAGTGTTAAGGGCCAGGCTATATGAGCAATGACCAAAAGACTCCGTTTTACCCTGAGACTCCATATCATGGAAGAAAGGCTTCTCCCGTGGGAAAGCCCCGCCTCTCTACCCATTAATGGTTTCTTACAGAGCACACTTGGCAACACAAAACAGCAATTCTTACACAATGTAAAATTGTTCTCTTTGCTTTCCATTTTTCTTGGGCAATTTCCCTTGTCAGAGATTGATTGCCTAGACCTTAGTAACCATTCTCTACCTTTTGACCCACTTCCCTTCTGCTGGCTTGCTGCTCTGCCAACCTGGAAAGTCCTGCGGGAAATACCAATGTACCCACTGCATTGTCTCGCTAAATGCCCTGTCCAGCTTCTGGACCTGCTTGCTTACAGCTACATCCACCCAGATTGTTTTTGTTGTTGTTGTTATTGTTATTGTTTGTATTTACATATCCTAAAATGCTCAGGCTTGGGCCTGTTCCTTGCAGAGACAGTTATGGGTCTGTAAGGGTAAAAGAAATTGAAGTTAAAGCGTAAAAGTTAAAGGGTAAAAGACCGGGTGTTGTAAAGTTTCTAAGCTGCAAGGTCTGAGTTAAAATGTAAAGGATTAGGTATTGTTAGGTTCCTATGCTACCTGCAAAACCTGAAATTTCTGTAGCTGTTGAGACAATGCTTGGAACTGCCCAGTAAATATTTCCCCTGACTATTTGGTTGTTTAATAAGGGCTCTGTGTGGTCGCACATAGGCATTGCAGGGCCTGGACCAATCAGTTTAAATGTAACCCCCTCCTTAGGAATGACCTATCACTCCAGCCTGACCTGTTCCCGCCAATGAATGAACCAATCATGTTTAGGAGTTGTTGTTCAATTTTCCCGCACCTCATGATGATTTGTTCTGATGTATACAAAGCCCTCCGCCCTCCCCAAAAAGTGTACTTAAGCAGTGCTCAACCCCTGCTCGGGGCTCTGGGCTGCTTTCCCTTCTTGAGTGGGCACGGAGCTCCAGCATGCTGGTTCAATAAATCCCCTTCTGCCAATTGCATGAGTGGTCACTTGGTGGTCTCTTTCTCCAACGTTTCGCGGGACCCTTACAGGTCATGCAGGGAGCTGTCCCTGGCTGGCCGGCTAAATTCTGTCAATCTGGACAGAACTGGGACTTGGTGTGTTTTCTGAGTGACCTGCCCCACAACAGTATGCACCTGATGATTAAGGTGAAAATGTAAAAGCTTACTCATGATTGGCAAAGGTTACAGGAAAATATTTTAAACCATGTCCTCAATATATCTTAGGTAATCAATATGTCAGAAAGATTGTGACTCTTGGAAAGTATGTACACCAAATAATTTTCGGGCTTTGACGTTATTTATTAACTACCTGGAAAGATATCTGCAAAAAAAGATATAAAAATAAAGGTCCCCCTAAGGGCAGCAGATTCCTTTTGAAGGCTGCTCAGAACTTGCAAGTTGCTGTCCTTCAGGACCACATAAAAATTAATAAATAAAGTTATTGTGTCCAACTACACCTAATTTTTTTTCTAAAAATTAAAAAGTAGGGACAGAGAAATACTGAGACAATCTCGGTGAATGTATTTGTTTCTCTGTGCACCATGTCGCCCCTTGACATGTCTTGACAACATTTCAATATCTTGCTGAACCTCACTCCTCAACCTGGGCCCAGGGATGTTTTGTGTCACTGATGAGGCCTCTTTGGTCCAGGTCCCAGAGACACCCTCATGAATAAAAGCAAATCATTGTCCTCAGCCCACAGGTGAAGGGAGACTGTCCCGAGTCTCCACGGAGTTTCCTAAAACGTGAGGATGAAGAGGAGCAAGGAAGAGGTACATGTGCTTGAAAAAGAGTCAAGAGGTTTACCCAGAATGTGACTTGTTCATTGGACACGGGTTAGCAAGGCAGTGAGATTTGAGGGGGGGGCTAATTAAACATACTTAAGCCATTTAAATGTTTATATCATTCTTCATGTGGGAGGAGAAACATGTTCTTCAGAAATAGATCTGAAGTGGAATTTGGGAACAAGTGGTTAAATGTTTAGTCACAGCATTCAGCAGAAATCCTGGGGCAGGAAACACAGAAAACAGGAAGTGTTTGCAGCCCATTCACAAATGCACCCTGTGGCTGGGCAGGGACAGGAGGAATGAAGAGGCAGTGCTTTGATGGACAGCTGAAGCTGGAGAATGAACTGAACTCCCAGAGTGCAAGTTCACAGTAAGGATGTGACTCCTATTTCCTACTTGGATTCTGAATTATTTTCTTTCTGTTTTATTGTTTTCTACATTTAATTTGCTATGAGTGATGATTGATTCAAGACTCACATTATAATCTTACTGCTTTCTGCTTGCTAAATGACCTTCTACAAATCTTCATCATTTCATTTAAATACTTGGGAATTATTTCCCAAGTACTTGATACTGTTTTATACAAAAATGTACAATGAACTTTTGAAAAGATTTTTATTGATTCTAATTAGTTACATATGACAGCAGAATGCATTTTTTCACATTCTACATAGGTGGATTATACCTCCTCATTCTTCTGGTTGCACATGATATAGAGTTACACTGCTCATGAAGTCAGAGGGTACAGAGGGTAATGACTTCTGATTTATTTTACTTTCAATCCTACCTCCATAACCCCTCCCCTTTTTTCACTTCCCTCTGTGTAATCCAAAATTCCTCTATTCTTCCCAAGAACCTCACCCTTTTTGTGAATTAGATCTGCATTATCTGGGAAAACACTAGGCCTTTGAGTTCTTGGGACTGGCTTATTTCCCTTAGTGTAATATTCTCCATTTTCCAGCAAATGTCATCATTTTGTTCTTCTTTTAGGCTAGGTAGTATTCCATTCTGTATATATACCAAAATTTCTTTAACCATTCATCTGTTGAAGGTCACAGAGATTGGTCCTTTATTACAAAATGTCATTGAGTCTGACAAACCATCCTCTACCTCAGAGCAAAGCCTGACCCAGGAAGGGGCGTGACCCTTGTCCTTGGAATGACCCACAGAGCACTCCTAGGCACATACCCACCCTGCTGAGTTGTTTATGTACAAATAACAGGAGAGATCTGCTGGACCACGTGTCCCTGACTCAGTCAGGCTAGGTGAGGACCCATAGCAACCCCCTGCAGCCACCAATCAGCATGAGACAGGGAAATACCTGGGATGCCAGATGAACCCCCAGTAGTTTATGGAGCTTGATAACATGTTGGGAAACCATGTAGTTCAGCACACACTCCCCTTGTGGCTTAAACCAATCAGTTCAAAGGAATCCCCCTCTTGTACTAACTGATAGACCCAACCTGATCTTTTCTTAAAATTTGGAGCCATCTCACCACAAAGCCATGAAAAGCTAATTTCAGCTTTACTATAAATTACTGCAAATTCTGAACCTGCTTGGAATGCCTGCCCGAGCCTTGAACTCACCCATGCCTGGCTCTCTGACCAGATAGCCGCCCTCTCTGAAACTTTAGTGACACCTCATAAATATTGGCCTTCTGCCGGGGTCCTGCCCTAGCGTGATCCAGGGGGTCCTGAAGGATGAGTGGTGTCGGCCAAAAGATGAGACAGGAGTCGTTCCGTTCAAGCAATCTCCAGAGAGAGAGAGCTCTAATGCAGCTTTCTCTGGGTCATCTTTTTTTTTTTTTTTTTTTTTTTTTTTAATTTTTTATTGTTGGCTGTTCAAAACATTACATAGTTCTTGACATATCATATTTCACAATTTGATTCAAGTGGGTTATGAGCTCCCATTTTTACCCCATATACAGATTGCAGAATCACATCAGTTACACATCCATTGATTTACATATTGCCATACTAGTGTCTGTTGTATTCTGCTGCCTTTCCTATCCTCTACTATCCCCCCTCCCCTCCCCTCCCCTCCCCTCTTCTCTCTCTGCCCCCTCTACTGACATTCGTTTGTCCCCCTTGTATTATTTTTCCCCTTCCCCTCACTTCCTCTTGTATGTACTTTAGTATAACTCTGAGGGTCTCCTTCCATTTCCATGCAATTTCCCTTCTCTCTCCCTTTCCCTCCCACCTCTCATCCCTGTTTAATGTTAATCTTCTTCTCATGCTCTTCGACCCTAATCTGTTCTTAGTTACTCTCCTTATATCAAAGAAGACATTTGGCATTTGTTTTTTAGGGATTGGCTAGCTTCACTTAGCATAATCTGCTCTAATGCCATCCATTTCCCTGTAAATTCTATGATTTTGTCATTTTTTTAATGCAGAGTAATACTCCATTGTGTATAAATGCCACATTTTTTTTATCCATTCATCCATTGAAGGGCATCTAGGTTGGTTCCACAGTCTAGCTATTGTGAATTGTGCTGCTATGAACATCGATGTAGCAGTGTCCCTGTAGCATGCTCTTTTTAGGTCTTTAGGGGATAGACCGAGAAGGGGAATAGCTGGGTCAAATGGTGGCTCCATTCCCAGCTTTCCAAGAAATCTCCATACTGCTTTCCAAATTGGCTGCACCAATTTGCAGTCCCACCAGCAATGTACAAGTGTACCCTTTTCCCCACATCCTCGCCAGCACTTGTTGTTGTTTGACTTCATAATGGCTGCCAATCTAACTGGAGTGAGATGGTATCTTAGGGTGGTTTTGATTTGCATTTCTCTGACTGCTAGACATGGTGAGCATTTTTTCATGTACTTGTTGATTGATTGTATGTCCTCCTCTGAGAAGTGTCTGTTCAGGTCCTTGGCCCATTTGTTGATTGGGTTGTTTTTTCTCTTATTGTCTAATTTTTTGAGTTCTTTGTATACTCTGGATATTAGGGCTCTATCTGAAGTGTGAGGAGTAAAGATTTGTTCCCAGGATGTAGGCTCTCTATTTACCTCTCTTATTGTATCTTTTGCTGAGAAAAAACTTTTTAGTTTGAGTAAGTCCCATTTGTTGATTCTAGTTATTAACTTTTGTGCTATGGGTGTCCTATTGAGGAATTTGGAGCCCGACCCCACAGTATGTAGATCGTAGCCAACTTTTTCTTCTATCAGACGGCGTGTCTCTGATTTGATATCAAGCTCCTTGATCCATTTTGAATTCACTTTTGTGCATGGCGAGAGAAAGGGATTCAGTTTCATTTTGTTGCATATGGATTTCCAGTTTTCCCAGCACCATTTGTTGAAGATGCTATCCTTCCTCCATTGCATGCTTTTAGCCCCTTTATCAAATATAAGGTAGTTGTAGTTTTGTGGATTGGTTTCTGTGTCCTCTATTCTGTACCATCTGGGTCATCTTTTATTGCAATTTTTCTCATCATTATAGATTCAGATACGCCATTGATTATACAATTTAAAACTTTGCCAAGACATGACATTTCCTTAACCATGATTGGGGGTACAAAAAATGTAATATTAATTTACATTTTTTCAGGATATGACCTTCAGTTATGTAATTATTAAAAGTACAGAATCATTAATAAAATACATCACTAATTTACGTTTTTCAGATTTTCCCAAGATTTACTATTTTCCCTAAGATATGCTATTTTCTTATTAACTAATGCCAAACTACGTAACCAGACTCTAAGTCTCCTAACCTATCATTAACGTAAAGTACACTTGTACTTTATTTCTAATCTAAAATTCCCATCTAAAAAAGTCCCCTTAAATCTTATATTTAAAACATCCTAAAATTTATAAATCATTCTTAAAACATATCAGAAACCTATACAACTAAAAACTTAAGAATTTCTAAACTGAAGAATCTAAATAAAATAATATTTCTAAAATTATTCTAAAACTGTGTCTTATAAAGCTGTTTTAATTACTTCCTAAATTTATTCTCATAAAACTGGTTGAGCTGCTTTCTCAAAGAGTTTCTTTGTTTCTCAGTCAAGGTGCACTAGTTCTCATATCTTTATAATCTTTCTCAATAGAAAGTAAGTTTGTAAGGGTAAAAGAAATTGAAGTTAAAGCGTAAAAGTTAAAGGGTAAAAGACCGGGTGTTGTAAAAGTTTCTAAGCTGCAAGGCCTGAGTTAAAATGTAAAGGAGGTATTGTTAGGTTTCTATGCTACCTGCAAAACCCGAAATTTCTGTAGCTGTTAAGACAATGCTTGGAACCGCCCAGTAAATATTTCCCCTGACTATTGGTTGTTTAATAAGGGCTCTGTGTGGTCGCACATAGGCATTGCAGGGCCTGGACCAATCAGTTTAAATGTAACCCCCTCCTTAGGAATGACTTATCACTCCAGCCTGACCTGTTCCCGCCAATGAATGAACCAATCATGTTTAGGAGTTGTTCAATTTTCCCGCACCTCATGATGATTTGTTCTGATGTATACAAAGCCCTCCGCCCTCCCCAAAAAGTGTACTTAAGCAGTGCTCAGCCCCTGCTCGGGGCTCTGGGCTGCTTTCCCTTCTTGAGTGGGCACGGAGCCCCAGCATGCTGGTTCAATAAATCCCCCTTCTGCCAATTGCATGAGTGGTCACTTGGTGGTCTCTTTCTCCAATGTTTCGTGGGACCCTTACAAGTTCTAAACATCAGTCCACTTTCCACCAATATTAACTATGCTCATCATGAATCCCTATGTAAAGTAAAAAGGGTTTATAAAAAGAGAAGAATATATCTTTTTATGTTATAACTTTCCTAAGTGTATAATATAACTTTCCTCAATCAAAAATGAGACTACACATGGTGGGCTTTGTAAAATAAGCGTAATGATTAGGTTTTCTAAGAGGCCGGAAATATGGGCTTGGGTTCTAGTTGATATAATCGATGTGGTGCCTGAAATTCTCATGACCTTTCAGAGGATGATTGTTGTCCATTATCAGGTTTGTCCACAATGTACTGAGATAGAAGAACAGCCTTCTACTTTGTCCTTGATATGCTGAGGGGAAGAAGAACAGCCTTCAAGGCATGAACTACCTGTTATGTTCTAGCCATCTGAAATTTAATTTGTTTGGCATTTAACATACTCATGCCTCCTGTCAGAAACATAAGCATGAAAATGAAAAGTCCCAATTACATAAAAAAGGGTCTCATGGTTTCGGTTTCCCACCAACCATTGTGGCTCTGCCAGCATTCATCCTCACTGTGACCCTGTCAAGACAGTGAGTGGGGGATCGCCTTAACCAGCCTTCCCAGGCCAGATAACGACCCTCTCTGAGGCTCTAATGGTCCTCATAAATTCTGATGTTGGGGCCAGCAAAAAATGTAAACTACCATTAGTGTGAAGCTCCTCAGAGTTCTGTTATCTGTAACCCCCTTTGTGTAACTTTTTGGGCTATAAGGCTGGGCTGCAGGAAAGCTGGGGTGGCTGTCTTGTTCCCGCCGTTTTGGGAGGGAGAGGCAGCCCGGCCAGTCGAAATAATAAGCTTGCTTTAATTTGATTTGAATTGGAGTCAGCGGTCTTTTCTTGCATCCTGGTCTAACACTAACCCAACTTGTTCCCACCAGTGAATGGACTAATCATGTTTTAGAGTTGTTTTATGATTTTCCCACAGTGTATGATGATTTGCTAAGAGATGCTATGATGTATGTGAAGCCCCTGCCTTCCCCAGAGTGTAGAAAACTGCTGCCAATCCTCGGCTCGGGGCCTCTCAGCGTCACCAGTTGCTTGGTGCACATGGAGGACGGAGCTAGCTCACAATTAACGCTTCCTTGCTGCTTTGATCAATCTTGGTTGGTCTCTGGTGGTCTTTTGGGGGTCCCAAATTTGAGCATAACAGGTCTAGGGAAGATTATTGTAATAAACTTCAACTGGGCTTGAATTTTGTTAAATCTTTGTGAATTCTATAATTGTTTTGTAAAAGTAAAATAAATTTTTATAAATATATTTTAAATTTCAAAAAAAGAAAAAGAGAACAGTACACCACAAATTGACAGAAGGATTCAGTTTATTCTCCACACTTGGAGAGAAATTGACACGTTCCCTAAAACCCACATCACTTTCTGAAGAAAACCAAAACTGTGGGCTGGGGATGTGGCTCAAGCGGTAGCGCGCTCGCCTGGCATGCGTGCAGCCCGGGTTCGATCCTCAGCACCACATACAAACAAAGATGTTGTGTCTGCCAAATACTAAAAAATAAATATTAAAAAATTCTCTCTCTCTCTCTCTCTCTCTCTCTCTCTCTAAAAAAAAAAGAAAACCAAAACTATGACCCACTCTTTCAAATACATGACAAAACTCTGTGGTTCCGCACACTGACATGAATTCTTACTGAAAACTACAGTGAACAAACCACAAAGTTCTAGCCTGAGAATGGATTCTTAGAAACCAATTTGAAGATGGAACGATGCACACAATTGTGAACAATTCATTATAGTAAACGGATTAAGAACTTCAATGAGGATAGAAGTGTTTTCTAAAATGATTCCAGAAAACTCAAAAGTTGTCCTGCAAAATGATGAAGCTGGAGCCCCAGCCCCAGTCACACACTAAACATACAGTCATCCATGGTTAACAAATATATGAAGAAAAGTTCAACATCTCTAGCAATTAGAGAAATGCAAGTTCAAACTACCCTGACATTCCTTCTCCCTCCATCAGGAGGGCAATTCTCAGCAATAGAAGTAACATTAAATATTGGCGTGGATGTGGGAATATGTTGTCTTTAGATTTTTTTTTTTTTTTTTTTTTTTTTTTTTTTATAATTCTAGAGACTCTAAATAAATGTAATGAGTTATTAAGATGATTAGTGGGATATGTTGTTGAGTCCTCTCCCATGGGGAAAGTGCTTTTGTGGACTTTTTTAGATTGTTTGTATGAATCTTTATATTTTAAAATGTTAGGAAAAGACTTTTTGGGTTAATGTACTAGAAGTCAGCGCTTGGAGAGTGAGAAAACAGGGAAGGAAAATGTTGTGATGAGACTCAATACAAGGATTCTTTCCCGTAGAGAAGTAAGTTTTATTTTTCGTTTTTTTTTTTTTTTTTTTTTTGTGAACACTCAGTTTATACTGAACCCCTACTGGGTCTGATGGCCGAATGCAGACTGCCTTAAAATCTGATAGTAACGCTGGTGTCTGCCATTAAAGCTCACTTTTAAAGTCCCACGTGCTGCCAGGGAAAGTACAAAGGCAGGAGGACACAAGCTGCAAGTGCAGGTCGCCCGTGGGAAACCCCGTCCAGGCGGGGGGAATACAGACAAACCAAATGGAATGCCACAGCCTAGGGCAGCGGGCCCCAAGCTGTTTCCATCACCAAGGTAACCGCCCAAGCCTGGCCTCACAGCTGTCTTCCTGGTCCCGCCTCCTGCATTTCAACAGGATTCCCATTGGTCCTTCCAACTGTCACTCAGACAGGACTTCTGGTCCCACCTTCTAGCCGCTAACCTGTACTTCCTGTTTCAGACCTGCTACCCGGATAAATGCCCAGAACCTGCATTTTTAAGAACACCCATCTGTAAGTGCTAAGGAAAGATCTTTTTCAGGCAAAATCTAATTCCACATTTTCGTTCGTTGCAGCCCTAAGTCGGACTTGCTCTCAATCCCAAATAAGTTGATTTCTTACCCCTCAGCAGCTTCCCTTGGGACCCTTCCTTTTTCTCCCTATGGTTATGTTGCTAAATGTTGCTATCTCACATTTGGCTTTTAATTTTGAAAGTTATGGGGATGCATTTGCTTATCGCAGAAAGAAACCTTATTCTTGTTCCTGACTGTGTAATTACAAGAAATAAGTAAATGTATACACAAAGATCATCACCTACCTCATGTGATGTCACATGCAAGCATGCACTCCTAGTTAGGAGCAAATTGAAATGGATCCAAAATATCTTAAGATCCACATGGTTACATAAAGTTAATCAATTATATTGTATTAATTATCTACAGAAATATCAAGGACTTTAACTATATTTTCATTGATATTTCTTTCCTTTATTTTTTTTAGAGTAGAAATTAGAAGTTTATTAAAGGACAGCAGAAAAGACTTCTCCTGGAGGAAGAAGGGGACCCAAGAGGTGGAATCCCTCTTTCCTTTTTTTGTATGTATTTTTGAAAGTTGTTGATGGACCTTTACTTTTTAAAATTTATTTGTATGTAGTGTCGAGAATCGAAGCCAGTGCCCCATGCATGCCTGGCAAGCATGCTACCACCGAGCCACAACTCCAGCCCTCATTGATATTTCCTTTTTTTTTTTTTTTTTCAATTGGCAGAAGGGGGGATTTATTGAACCAGCATGCTGGGGCTCCGTGCCCACTCAAGAAGGGAAAGCAGCCCAGAGCCCCGAACAGGGGCTGAGCACTGCTTAAGTACACTTTTTGGGGAGGGCGGAGGGCTTTGTATACATCAGAACAAATCATCATTAGGCGCAGGAAAATTGAATAACAACTCCTAAACATGATTGGTTCATTCATTGGCGGGAACAGGTCAGGCTGGAGTGATAGGTCATGCCTAAGGAGGGGGTTACATTTAAACTGATTGGTCCAGGCCCTGCAATGCCTATGTGGGACCACACAGAGCCCTTATTACTGGGCAGTTCCAAGCATTGTCTTAACAGCTACAGAAATTTAACTCAGACCTTGCAGCTTAGAAACTTTACAACACCTGGTCTTTTACCCTTTAACTTTTACGCTTTAACTTCAATTTCTTTTACCCTTACATTCCCCACTCCTTTTTCTGACTACTTTTAATCTTAAAAGTAATGCATCACAATTATTGAAGGGTTTTACATTTCATGAGTTGTTTTGCGTTCCCTGGAATCATTTTCAGCGTGGCCTCCATTTTAGATTTCACTCGGTATTTGACCCCGATTTATCTAACTACACTGACTACCTAACTTAAAATCTGGCTTTATTCCCCCCTCTAATTTGGGAACTCCTCACTGCTGTAAGGAAGGGGGGGCGAAGAGAATCTTTCTGGCTTCTTCAGGCTGAAAAGGGACGGTGTGGGGCAAGCAGTTTGGAGTCCCCCTTTAATAATCGGGTCTATCGAGTGGTCCATGATAAAAGTCCAATTGAGAAGTATTAGGCTGGAGGGCCATTCGAGGGATAGGTGGTCTATAAGAGAAACAAGAATTCATTAATTTACTGGAACCATATTGATGCAGCAATAAATATCACAGCACAGGAATGTGCCAATGAGTATAATGGCCAAGACAGAGACTAACAATGTTTTCCACCAGGAAGTACCAAGAACCAGAAGCTAAGACATTGTTTCCACGACAAAGTTGCTGAGGACATGGCTTCTATCTAAGCATGTAAATCTTTAAGGATATTTGTCACCTTGCCAGAAATGTCAGGGATGTAAACACAACAACTAACATTTAGGTTTACAGATGTCCTTTTTACTAGTATGACCTATGTCTAATAGAGAAACCTTTAATTTTGCTACTTAGGGCTGGATAACCATACTAGCAAACACCAAGCCTACCTGTGTAGGTTAGGAATATCTGTGGGCCTTAAACTAAAAACTACTCTGGCACTTCCTTTTAATAGTTATCAGGCATTCCTGTCTGAGAATCTCTTTTGTAGCCTCTGGTTTACTTATTTTTGGAAGTTACATTTAACTATTATTATCATTTAAAATGTCTAGAACCAGCTGTGCTTTGGCTTTAACTATCTTTGCTAAGTGTTTAAGATGAAGCAAGTCAAACTGACTTTTGTTATTATCTATTGTCAACAGTCAGCTGAGTTTCCCTGGGAGTCCTCGGGGAACTTCATAGCAGCTTCTCAGTTCTGCTAGTGCCATTTACCTTAGGATGGGTCCAGGCCTTGCTTGACCATGTGGCTTCCCTCGGAAGCATCAGGGATGTCTCCCCTTTCTGATGACCCTCCTCTTTACAGCAAATGCACCGATTGGCTTTCTGTCCTCCACTGGTCTCATTAATCTCCCTGCTCAGGAGGTTATGTGGCCTAGAGTTGCTGAGCCCTTTGGAGAAGTCCCCTATTCCCTGATTCAGACTGACTCAGAGGGCAAGAGTCGAATATTGGTTTTCTTGGCCCTTTTAATTTAACTAATTTTAAAAACTTGATCTTAAACATCCAGCAAATAAGTTAACAGCCTTATATTAAGAGCACTGGGCTTTAATGTCTATCTCTCTATCCTGTAGGTGATAACTCCTTATCTTATGTTGACCCAGGTTGTGTTCTTAAAGCAATACCTCTTTAAAACATTAACAGGCAATCCTTAAACCATGTATAAGCAAACTACAAAACAAAACTAACTAGGGTAAAAACATATTTAGCTTATGAATTCTGGCAGGGTTATACATCATAATGCCCTGTTTGAGATCCTAGTAATCTTGGCAAAAACCTACTTTTGGACACAACTTTAACTGTACTGAAATCTGGCTTACTTCTTTCATAGCCACTTTCACATGTAGTGAGATGGGACAGAGCCTTATCTCAAGTAAGGCAGGGCTCTTTATAAATCTCAAGTACTATAGTTCTGAAGCTGATCATTTTACAAAGTTTACATAAATTGTTGTTCAAGTTTACATGAACATTAGCTAACACAACATAATATCACATTTAAAACATGAATTAAAGGCTGAAAGCTTTTAACCTCTTATAGAAAAGTAGTAATGTACTTTTGTGTTTTGCAATAAAACCTTCACACAGATTAGGCTCTCATTAACTTAAAAATACATAAATTGTATCTCAGAGTAGAAAGTAACATGGAACCGTACATATCTTATTGATAACAAGTCCAGTTGTAGAACACAAATGATATGAATAAATCTCCAACATGTTTTTCTTTTAAGCCTAAAATTACCATACAACTTTAGAACACCAGCTTGATATAATGTTCTTTTGAAGCTTCTACCTTACAGACTTGTATACCTGGAAGATATGAACACATTAATAGCACCATAATTACATTGATGTTTTTATATTGACCAAGTTTAGCTTTTAAAGAAACAACATTACAATATTGAAAAATAACAGCTGTTGTTTAACCATAGTTGTATAATCTTTAATTTTTTTTAAGATTACTTGCTCAAACTTATACATATAACCAACTTACACAGACCTTTTTTATCACTTACTTAAACCCTCTTAATTACTTAATCACATAGACTCTCTTATCCAGAAACACATTTTCCCTCTATTAAATCCATATCTAAAACTTTCTAGTTTTTCTTTTCCATCTGTTAACCTCCTTCTGTTCACACTTTAAAACAATATCTGTAAATTTCTGAATTTAAGCAGATTATTTTATAGACATCATTATTTTATTAGGGTCTTTTTGAACACCTAGAAAAACTTATAAGCTTAATTTTAAAGACATCTTTACTTTTATCTGTTTACCCAATTTAAATTGAACCATTTGAATCACGTGAATCAAAGATATTTGGATCCATTTTTAAATTTTTTTTTTATGAGCGCTCCTCATCTGTCAATTGTCATATCACTGCAAGATATATGGACATACACACATACAGACATACCGACATACAACACATAACACAAGTGTAACACCCTAGTAGCTTTTTCAGGTGAAATCTCCATTGCAATGTTTAAAAACTCCACAGTTGATCAGAAATAGAACTGATCAGAAAACATTAACCCGTCTGTGGGATTAAAATCATGAGCTCCAAAAAAAAAAAAAAAAAAAAAAAAAAAATGCAGAATCTAAGAAAAAGCAAGAGTCCTAAAAAAGATGACTGACCAGTAATTAATAAATACCATATAATTTACTTTTTGGTTGGGGTCTAGTTTGAGTTCAGATAAAAAGACACTTTAACCTTTTTTTTTTTCCCTTGGGCCTGAAATCTGCCCTCTGTTGAGCCCCAGGCTTCTTCTATTTGCATATCAGCTTAAGTCCTGGCTGAGGTCTGGAAGGAACTGGGAAAACTGGAATTCTGAGCAGAAACCTCATGCCTAAGGCATTTTGGCTATAAGTCATAATTTCTAGGTTTAAGATGTAATTTTCAAAATTTTATATCTTTATATCTTTTTACATTAGAAACACTTGCTCACGCAAAACTGAAAATAGGATCTTTTTCTGATAATATAAAGGCCACCATCAGAGGAAATTCCCTCAGGATCATTAAGCTGCTTCCTTTGTTCTGAAGTTTCTAAAGTAGTATTAAGTTTTATCATGTATATCCAAAATCAAGCCTTAAAAATTTCCAAGACTGTTGCTAATTAATGTCATTTCAATAAGCCAGACCAACGTTTTAGTTAAGCAAACAGAGGTGGGGTAATCCCTAAAGTGCAGGTAAGGAAGGAGGAGACTCCCCAAAGCAAAATGGCTTTGGCAGCTGCTGGGAGCCCCTTAATTCCACCTTTTACTTATAGGATTAGTTCCTCCGGCTTGGTCTGACCCCAGGCACTAGGCATTTCTCACATCTTCTAACTTTTCAGTAGTCAGCTTCCCAAAAAGTTCATCTTCTGCTTGCAGTTGTTTCGAGTTTGAGAAAAGTTTAAGCGAGATATCAAAGTTTTTAGATCCCCGGCATTTCCCTCTGCAGTGGGCGTACTCAAGCCAACTATGGGAAGAAAAGAAAACACTGCTTCCCTAATCTCGCTTAACAAAGGGGGGTAAAGTTTATCAAAGTTCTTTAAAACACAGCTAAGAGAGGTGTAAAAGGTGAGAACAGAAAAGCTGGCGGTTCTGTTGAGTTTTGGTCACTCACAGGAGAAGCATTAGGTTAAAATTTAGCTAAAGTTACTTCCACACATCTAAGGCCATTTGGAATTTGGGACTCTGCATCGGTCCAAAGTAAAACAATGCCATCACACTGAAAGACCCCAGCCCAATAACTTTAGGCCCAGTAATAAATCACCAGGGCTTGCTTCCGCACCTGCACAGACGTCAGATGTATTTTTCAGAAAATCAGTTAAGTGAAACCGATTAAAAGGGAAAAACAGGATGGTTGGGAAAGAGCAGAAGAATAGATTCCAGGGCATGCCTGACTAAACAGGGGCTAATAAGCAGGAATAGAAAAAAAAAAAACAAACAGAATGTTCATATGTAACTGTCATATGGTGTAACTCCAGGAACATAAAATGAAAAATAACTTTACCCTTTAGGTAACCTGTATGTTGGGTTCAAAATAACCAATAAGAAACCTGTTGTTTACCGCGCGCGCGAAACCTGCTCCTTGACCCTATAAAAAATCCTGTACCCCAAAGCCCGGTGTGCCAGTTCACCGAAGCTCCGGCTGAGGTTTCGCTGGGCACCCGCAGGCGCCTGTGTACCAATAAATCGCCTCTTGCGTTTGCAGCCAGTGCCTCGTGCGTCTTTCTTGGACAGGGAATCGGTGGGTCTTTCAACACTTAACAGAGACACAGACAAAATGATACACAAAGATCATCATGCAGCTCCCGTTCGTTCACAACCCCAAGATCTACGATCTTGTGACTCAAGGAGAATGGAGGGAAAAGGGGGAGGAGCAGAAGGATTGAGTGATAGGATCTTGGGGGAAGGGGTTGGAGTGGAGGCAGGGACCAAGAAAGGCTTCAGGGACAGAGGCGTGGAATGGCTTTGTACCATACTGGGAGTTACTCAGGCAGAGACAGGGACAATACAAACGTGACACAGAGACAAGGACAAACAGTAAACAGTTAACACAAGTTCAGAGGCAAAGATTAAAGACAGACTGTAAATCCAATCTGAGAGAAAGAATTGCTGGCGAAACCAAAGGGGTTGGCAGCAGAGTACAAACGAGGGCACTCTTGTCCCTCTACCAACTGGGGGCACTTTTGCCCCCCCCCCCGAATCCTCTAAGGCGTCCCTTAAGAGGGGTGGCCTGTGGATTAGGACACGTCTGTCACCACTGCCAGGGAGAATTTACACTCTCCACTGACGGCCACGCTGCCAACCCAACCAAACCAATCCAAGCCAAAGACCAAACCTGAACCAAAAAGCTCTGAGAACTTACGCTCTCCACTGAGCCAAAAACCAAAAAGCTCTGAGAACTTACGCTCTCCACTGAGCCAAAAACCAAAAAGCTCTAAGGGATCGCAAAGGAAAAACAAGAAGGAGAACAAGGAGGAGAAGAGAAGGAGGAAGAAGAAGAGGAAGAGGCACCTTACTTACCTCCTAAAGGAGTCCGTTGGAGGTCTCCTTGTCCGGCAATGCGCTTTTCCCGGCCAACGCACCAAATGTAAGGGTCCCGCGAAACGTCGGAGAAAGAGACCACCAAGTGACCACTCATGCAATTGGCAGAAGGGGGGATTTATTGAACCAGCATGCTGGGGCTCCGTGCCCACTCAAGAAGGGAAAGCAGCCCAGAGCCGATATTTCCTTTTATCAAGGTACAAAGATTCTAAGGTTTTCAGAAATTAGTTCAAAGTATAACCAGGAAAAATTCTAAAAGGAATTTCAACAGAGGAGAAGCACACATTGGAGGTCCTAAGAAGAAAGAAATCATCTTTGGGTAAACCAAGATCTTTATATTCTAGATTTTAATGATAAAAATATTTTCCTAAATAGAAATATTTTTATATTATTAATTAGATAATATAGAAATGTAAAAAAAGATTTATATGTACTGGACTGACTAAAAAATTTAACTGATTAATTCAAGGATATTTCAGGCCATTTCCCTGATTTTACTATCTATGCTGATCGTGAGCTAATATTTTGGTTCATATTTTGACATGATAAAGACCTATTAAAATGTTAAGTTTAACTCCTTTAAGCAAGGTCTTTATTGCCTAGTGATTCTTATTGTTTAAAGCAAGGATTAATTTTGGTGAATAAATTCACATCCTTGATTAAACACTAAATATATTAAACTGCTGACTTAGATTCCAATTTTTACAATTCTCCTTGGAGACTAAGTTTGATTGATTCAGAGACTGTTCATTCTTGCATATTTTGTTTGTTGAATAATTTTGAGATCTGGGAATTTTTTTAGGATGGAGGTTCTCCAAAATAAAGTTGTATGTTAGTTTTGAGCAATCAAAGTTGCAAACATTGTTGAAAATTCATTGACATTATAGAAGTTCTCTGACTGGACCTATTATTTATAAAAATATGGTAGGATTTATATACTGCTTAATCATATTTTTGAAAAGACAATTGAGAGACATCTATTTAAAGGATAATATTCTGAGACATAAAGATATTCTGAGACATTCTCTCAGAAAGACATTGAGGATTCCTTTTAAATTGTTAGGATGGATCAACTAGAATATATTGAGAAATTACAATAATCAACACAAGGTAAATCTGATCATGTAAATACTTTACTACTATCTATAACTTAAACTGATGATACTATGGCTTATGCCAAGTCTTTACTCAGTTTTATTAAATTAAGAAAAGGGGGAATACAGTACCCCAGAGGCACACACTAGATCTTACAAAATATTTTTTTTCCTTAATTGTAATATTGAGAATCTCAGGGGATATAGCTCAGTTGCTAGGGTGCTTTTCTCACATGCACAAGGCCCTGAGTTCAATCCCCAGCACCACCACCAAAAAAAGAAAAAAAAAAAATTGAGACTGCTGCTGAATTTACTGAATCATGTTCACTGCTGCTGAACATGATTCAGTAAATTAAATCAGATTTGAAAAGATAGAATTTAAACCTGTCATCATGAAAATGACTGAAAAACCTGACACAGGAAGGTAAACCTTCCAACTGCAGAGTTTACAACCATGCAGCTTCATGAGCTTGTCAGGTAAGTAAAAATTATGAAGAGACTTCTATGGACCCATTTCTCAGATCTATTTTTTAAAATTTATTTTTTAGTTGTAGATGGAAACAATCCCTTTATTTTGTTTATTTTTTTATGTGGTGCCGAGGATAAAACCCAGGGCCTCGCACGTGCTAGGCGAGCGCTCCACCACTGAGCCACAACCCCAGCCCTCAGATCCATTTTTAATGTACATTGTGGTGTGGACTGGAAAGTCCACCAATGAAACTAGATTAATCATGCTGACTGTAGTGGTCAGTACATGTTGATCCTATGGTAAACAGGTTGTCTGGGATTATATTTGAGGAAAACACGGCATATGAGAAACCTAAACCAGACAATCATGCTGGCCCTTTGAAATGAAGACTACTTATCTGGACAATTGTCCAAATAGAAAGATTGTTGAAATAGAATTTTTCTGTACAGGTCAGTTATTTACATAAGGTATCCACCAATATATGGTTTCCCTGATCATTCATGATCTTTGAAGTGACTACTAATAATATTTAATTATTTCTTGCTTGTGTGATACAGTCTTTATGGCTCTGTT
Organism: Marmota flaviventris; assembly: GCF_047511675.1. Taxonomy (NCBI): domain Eukaryota; kingdom Metazoa; phylum Chordata; class Mammalia; order Rodentia; family Sciuridae; genus Marmota; species Marmota flaviventris. The sequence continues at coordinate 816,745 of NC_092518.1, forward strand.
TCAAACTTACAACATATGGATTTTCTTAATGCTTGACTTAAATTATTTCCAAGATCTTTCGTAGTCAGATAAATGCTGATGGAAAAATTAGAACAGAGTTAAAATGCTCTAAAAAGCCACTGTAATAAATATTGTGACTGAGCCCTCTGCTCCATGGAAAGGCTGAAGCACAACGCCAAATGAAAATGTCCATGTTACCATTGCCAAGTGCAAGGCTTCCCAATAAAATCAAGAAAAGATGAAGAATCTTCTGATGAGTGTTTGGCAGAATAATAATAATAATAACCTGGAACTTCCAAGTTGGTTATGTCCCTGAGATAGTATGTTTTCTACTAATGCCTTTTGTGTTTCAATAGCAGATCATGATGATCTCGGACCAAGAATCCAGTGATGGAAGGATATAACTTCCCAATTGCCTTCAAATATTAAGGAAGGGCTGGGGATATGGCTCAATCGGTAGCGCACTTGCCTGGCATTTGTGCAGCCCGGGTTCCATCCTCAGCACCACATACAAACAAAGATGTGTGTCCACCAAAAACTAAAAAATAAATATTAAAAAATTCTCTCTCTCTCTCTGCAGACCCTTACGGTCAGAGGAGCCATCACAGAACCCCCCCAAAAAGGTCTCAGTGTCTCTTGTGTGGTTATTTCATGCAGCTCAGTTCCCCTGAGTGTTTTTGTGTGAGGAAGCGGCAGCCAGTGATGCAGACAGTGTCCCTGTCCAGCTTTCTGATTCTTCGAGCTGTCTGTAGTGTGAGCTTCACCCAGACCAAGGCGGCCCCCCCTTCACTTTGAAACCATCCAAAACAGGGGGCTGGCAGGACACTTCTCCTTACTTTTCTGGCCAGGGGTGGGCAGGAGAGTTTCAAATTTCAAATCCCCCTCCCAGGGAGCACTTGGGAGGCGGTTGGCCTGGCCCTTCTGCCGGAGGAAGAGCCCACTCCAACCCCAAGCCCTTCGTGGCTATCCTGACCAAGGGGACCTGGTCTCTAGCAGGGCTTCCCCATCCCTCTGTGGTCTCCCCTTCCTGATCGGAGTCTTTTTGGAAGCCGGAGCCCCAACCTGCATTCACTCAGGCAGCCAGGAGGGAGATCTGGGGCAACGTTGGGACTAGTTTGCTCATTACGTTTCCTGATCTGGGTCTCAGGTGCTGATGAAAAGTGGGCCCGGGGGGGTGGGGGTGGGTGGGTGGGTTAGTCATGCTGGGATTGTCACTCTCTTGAAAGTGCCTCTGTGTAGAGCCCTCCATCACCTTTGCAACCCAGGGAGCCTGGGAAACTGTCCCCAGACACAGACCTTCATGGGCAGAAGATGTGGCGTGTCTGTCATCTTGTCATTGCCTCCCCTCCCATTGTCCTCGTGGCACCCCACTCTTCTGTGCAGACACCAGGCCCTTCTTCAGGCCCCAAAGTAGCTTGTGATTGAAGTTGAGCCTGGAATGTTCATTTTGGTCAGAATGTGAAAGATGCTTCCATATCCACTCTCCACGGAGGCCCTGAGGGCAGGAGGATCATGAGGTCAGAGCCAGCCTCAGCAAAGACAGGTGCCAAGCTACTCAGGGAGACCCTGTCTCTAAATACAATACAAAATAGGGCTGGGAGGGGACTCAGTGATTGAGTGCCCCTGAGTTCAATGCCTGGTACCCCACCTCTCCAAAAAACAGCCTCCTGTTCCTGCTGATGAGAAGAATCATGGCCTCTGAGACAGAAGATCACATGCTTCTACTTTACTAACAAAGCAATAAAACTTTTTTTCCCCCAAAGCTGTGTCCTGATTATTGGATTGGCACTGGGGACAAGGATGGAGTCTTCAGTAACTCCTTAACCTCATGTATTTTGGAAAAGAATGCACATGCAATTCATCAAGGTGGGCCCCATTTTACAGGATTATTCTCTTAACCTTTTGTTCCCACCATTCTTCTGTGTGTCCCCTAGAAGACTGAGAGACACAGGTACAGAAAAAGCACGGCTTTCGCTGAGAGTTTCAGGATGGAACACCTGGGGGAGCAGGCAAGTTGCAGTCAGCATTTTATCCTCTGGTTCACAAGGTCCCCGCTTCCCACCCCAGTTCCTTGTTGGCAAAGTACTATGGGGTGTACCAAATTCCAGATCTTCACCTGGGTTTCCCACTGGGTGGTTTAAAGAAGTATGCTGCTGGGCAGACTGGCACATGCCTGAAATCCCAGTGGCTTGGGAGGTTAATGCAGGAAAATTGCAAGTTTGAAGCAGCCTCTGCAGCTTAGTGAGGCCCTAAGCAAGTTACCCAGACCCTGTGTAAAAGTAAAAAAGAGCTAGAAATTTGGCTCAGTGGTTAGGCAGCTCTCAGTTAAATCCCTGGTATCAAAAACCCCACATATTTGTTTATAAAGCAATACACCATTAGTTGTCCCCACCTCCCTTTGTTCTTTTGTGCCAGGAAAGTCTTGTTGGATTGAGTGCATCTTGGACATAGACCGTTTTTACTTTCCTACATCAACACTGTTTCTTTCTCTCTTGGTCAGGGTGACCCCTCCCCTACCTCCTGTGTGTCCAGGGTGGTTCAGGTGCATGGACTCGGGATCTGCCACATCCACAGTCTGGGGCTGTACGAGTATCCATTTTGCTCTACTTGCCCTCAGGCTGCCTTTCTTATGTCTCAACTCTACATTTAAGGCAACATACTATATTCTGAATATAGATCAGTGGACTTTTTATTTCTCACACCAAGTACATCTAATCAGAATAAGCGACTCATTCATACTAACAACTCCAACTAAATAGAAAACCCTTATCCTACCTAGCTCTCCATCCTTCCACATACAGTTGTAAGTCCTTTTCTACATTCCATTTTTGTATACTTATTCTTATACATGTCATATCTCTAAAGTTACAAACTAAGTAGTACCTGACTGGAAAAGTTATTGCACCAGGAAATTCTAAGTCTTTTGAGGAAGCTAAAAGGAGACCAGTGATGTAATTAAGAATTTTGTTTATTATTTTTATTATTTATTTATTTATGGTGCTGATGATTGAACTCAGGGGCACTTGGCCACTGCACCACATACCCAGCCATGTTTGGTATTTTATTTAGAGTCAAGCTCTCATTGAGTTGCTTAGCACCTCATTTTTACTGATGCTAGATTCGAACGAGCAATCCTCCTGTCTCAGCCTCCTGAGCCTCTGGGATTACACGCATGAACAACCATGCTTGGCCTAACCCTCTTATTTGTCAATTTCTTCACTTGATTGATAGTAGGTTGGAGTCACCATCTGGAGTTATTCTCTCAGGCCCATTACAGTTATGCTCACACCCACCTTCTTTGAACCACAATAAAAGGGATGCTCAGAGAAAAAGTGCCCCTGCCCTCAATTCAGTCTCTACCATGGGGGACAATAAAAGCACCTGGAATTCAATTCTCAGCCCTGGGCAGCTATGTGCCCACTTTTCCACACCGGTGGGAATATGACTTCTTACACAATAGCCCCCCTTGGCCATGGGCAATATTGTTAGGTAGAATGAACTTGGGCCAGTGAGGAGGATGTGAAAGACTTCACAAAGCCCAACTTAAAAGCAGAGAATAAAATTTTACTTAATTTCCAAGAGGGGGGTAGACATGACAGGCAGTATTGGCCCCAAGTGGCAATTTTTTATGGTTTATATGCAGGGTTAATGGGCAAGCTGAGCAGGGTTTTCGTTTCTGGTTTGACTATCAGTTGAAACCCAGGAAGCTGAGAGCGCTGGGTCAGCTCCTGGGGGAATGTTGCTTTCTCGGGTTTGTGGCTTTTTTTGAAAACCTTGACATGGCAAGAATACACTGGAGGGGGACTTCCTCCTGACAAAGTGAGGTCAGTCTATGCAATAGAGTGACATGTGTCAAGGGGGCAAGTGAGCGTGAGCTCACAGACATGGTATAAAACCACAGATGCCTGAAGCTTAAATCCTACAGATAATACTAAATCCTAGATACAATTTCCCCTGTGCATACAGCCTATAATTATTCTTCTATAAAACCTCAAAGTCCTTGTCAGCACCTGAAGACAGCATAAGGGCAGGGTTTCCTTGTCTTCCTGGTGTAGCTGCACTGGTCAAAGTTTCTTTCCTGTTTTGCATCATGACCTTTTCTGTTTGATATTGGGGCATACACCTGACCAGACCTGTGGGATCCCCAAAGTCAGGTCTCTGCATAAGACTTCCTAACAGTCAAAGTAGAACATCTACACTAAGCACAAGGCACCCATTTTATTTCCACTGCACATTGCTGCCCTAGAGGATTGCCTTCCTTCCTCCCTGAGGACCCTCTCTGCTGAGGATGGAACCCTGAGCATCAGAGCCAAGCCCAATTGCTTCCTTTCATAGCTCAGGCTGCCTCCTCAAAGCAACAGAGGCCAGGAGGTGATGAGAATTACTAAAATAGTTTTCAAATTGTTCTCATTTTTAGATATTGTGTATGGGTCATACATATGATATCTTTAAATAGTGTTTCAAAAATTTGGAGACTGTGTCTTTCTAAGTTGCTTGAGGTCGCATCACCTGAAAAAAAAATATGTTATATAGTTCTTTGTTTTTCTTTGAGGTACTGGGGAATAAACCCAGTGGGGCTTGACCTGGACCTCTGAGCTACATCCCACCGTTTTCATTTTATTTTAAGAGAAGGTCTCACTGACCTTGGGCTCCTCCAGCCTCAGCCTCCCGGAGAAGCTGTGCTTTGTTTTTGTGTTGAGGTTAAACCCAGGGCCTCGCCATGCTCGGAAAGCACTCTATGGCTCAGTGCCAGATGTCACCTCTGTACCACAGGCCAAGCCAAGGCTTCCCACCTGGATTAGTTCCCAGCACAGTCCGGAAGGTCCTCCTGAAAAGGGCTGAGGCCAAGAACCTGTCACTCTACCCAATTTCAGCCAGTGATTGGATGATGTTAGCTGTCAGTCACGATGCAGAGGCGGGCCTGGAGGTCATCCATCCGGGATGCTGGGGCAACTTTCCAATCAGCGCGCAGAGGAAGGGGGAGGGCGGGCTTCCCCAATCTCGCGGGCTTTTCTTCCTTACTTATTGGGCTACTCCTTCTCAGGGCCGGGTTCTCTGCTCCCGGGACCCAAGGACTCTGTGCAGCCTGTGTTCCCCGCCCCCCCATCTCGGGTACCCGGAGGTTCCTCCAGAGGACGCTGGGTCACCACGGAAGCCAAAAATGGTGAGTTTGCGACCTGGGCTGAAGGTACGCATCACCATCTGCCTTGGGGCCCGGCTCGCGGGTGAGCTGCGGAGCGCAGCGGAGTCCCCCTGGCCGGTGGCCCTGGCCCCTGTCTCCTGGTCCCCTGGGGTCAGCTGGGTTTTTGGTTTTTGAGATTAGCTGCGGAGCGCGGCTGAGTCCCCGCTGGAGGGTGGCCCTGGGCCCTATTCCCTGGTTCCCTGGGTTTGGAAGGGCGGCTCAGGTCCCTGGTGTCCCCTTTGCTCCCTACTGGTGGCCCACACCCACTCTTCCCAACGCGGAGAAAGCAGGGCCACAAATGCACCTTCCTTCTCCCAGTGGAGCTCCTCCGGAGGCTGCTGCAGGTCCTCCAAATTGCAGGCGCCTCCTGCCTTCTAAAACCCACCTTCCCTCCACCTCACAGCTCGGCCAGACGTTCGTTCTTCCCACTCGGTCCAAATGGACAAATGGACACCGTCTGCTAATTGTCACTTTTCATCTAGTGAAATATTGGAAAGAATCTTCCTCCCTCCCTCTCTCCTTCCCTCCCTCCCTCCCTCCCTCCTTTTCTGCCTCCCTGCCCTGCCTTAACTTGTGATCCTCCTGCTTCAACCTCCCACATGTCTGGAATGACAGTCCTGTGCCACTGTCCCTGGCAAGAAGAACACTTTTGAAAGCATTTGTTTCCTATTTGTGAATGTTATACTTGAGGGGAAGGAATAATCACTTAACACTTCCTTGTGTTTGGTCAAAATAACTGCTTTAAAGGGAATAAGGAGGTTGTTTATAGATCCCAGGGATATGGAATCCTGGGCTACATCAATAGAGTATAACTGCTCCCTTTTCTGATAGTCCATGATGTAGAGTCACCCCAGTCGTGTAGTCACGTAAGCACACAGGGTAATACTGATGTAGGGACAAAGGAGGCAAGGCACTGAAGATAGCCATAAACAGTTTTATCTGGCTGCAGCCAGTCTCAGAGGGCACAGCTTTTGCTGTAATCAATCAGTCAATCCCCTGAACCCTGAGTTCAGGTGGTTTCAGAATCTTATACCCAGCATGTAAGGGGAGGGGCTCAGAAGTTCACATTGTAATACTGAGACCCTCAAATAACTCTCAGACCACACAGTCTCATTCCAGTTAAGCCTTTATTGCTGGCTCTTGGCAGACACTCTGCTCTCGAAAGAATGAGATGGACAGAGTGGTGCCCCTGCCTTCAGGTGGCTCCATATTTAAGCACAAATACCACAAAAGGGACGTTTGGGGCTTTAGGCAATGCAAGCAAGCCTGAAAGTTTCAGTCAGTTAGTCTCCAATTGGCACCATAAATAATGCTGAGTTCTTGGGGGCTTTTCGTGAAAAAAAGAATACAAAGTGCCCCAGTCATGACTTTTTTGTGTGTCATGGCTGAGTTCACAAAATGGAGTCACCATAGTCAAGTTGTCACATCACACACATAAAAACAGCTTTTTCTTTCTCTATTCTAGCCTGGATCTCCCTGTTTGAGAAGCCAGATTTAAAGAGAAGAGTTTCTGTAGGTAGGTTAATGGGGTTCATTAGGAACCATAAAGAAAATGGAGTATAATCTGAGCCTGGGAAAATCATAAAAACACCTGAGAAATTGAAATATTAGTGTCCCAGGATCTTGGGCAGGTCCTAATAAGGGTTAATGAAGTAGCTCCCAGTAAAACCAGGAGATGCTAATCAAATCACCCTAGGCTGTTCCTGCCCTGGTTTCTGCTCCTGCCCTGGTTTCTGCTCCCTGCCCCACCACTCCACCAGTTTCCCACCCTTTTTCCTTCCACCTGCAGCCCCCATCACATGCACAATAAAGAGAAATAAAGGACAGGAATGTGGGAGGACAAAAGGCAACCTTTGGTATCAAAGGGAGAAGACCTCCCTTTTCCAAGGATTTCTCCTTTGGAGACCCCTTCTTCCTGGGGGTGGGGGCGAATCTTTTCTGCTCTCCCTCAATTAAGCCTTCCACTTTCCACTCTCCACGTGCTTCTCTGGTGTTATACTTCAGCATTTGGGGAAGCAAGGACCTGTCACTGTAAACACGGGTAACACTGTAGATCCTGACCTGAACCTTGGGCTCCTCCTGCCTGAGGCTCCCCAAGTAACTTCTTTTGTTAATTGTTATTTGTTTCTGTGGTGAGGTTAACACCCAGGGCATCATTCATACTGGGAAAGCAGTCTCCCCGAGCCATAGTTCAATCCCATCCTTACCAAGTTCCAAGCAAAGGCTTCTAACTTGGAATTTTTTCTAGCCCAGCAAAGCCTTGTCACCTGAAAAGAACTGTCACTCTAGGCAATTTTAGCTAGTGATTGGATAACCTTAGCTGTGAGTCACAAGGCAGAGATGTTCCTGGAGGTGGCCCATTAGGGATGCTGGGGTGGAACTGTCCTCACCAACTCTGTTCCTCCCTTTCCGGGCCCCATGTGCTCTGCTCAAAAAGCCTAGGTGATTCTGAGCAGCCAGTGTCTCCGAGATCTCTGGTGTCTGGAGGTTCCTCGAGAGAATACCAGGTCCCCAAGGAAGACAGAAATGGTGAGTTTGTGATGAGGGCTGAAGGTACGTGGTCAGCACCTGCCTTGGGGTCCCCACAATTGGGTGAGCTGCAGAGCCTGGCGGAGTCACCTCTGGAGGTTGCCCTTGGTCTCTGTCCCCTGGTCCTGGGGGTTGGGCTGGATGGTAGATCCTTAAAGTCACCTCGCTGGCAGCTGACCCTAAGCCTCTGTCCACTGGTCCCTTGGGGTGAGCTGGGTGTTGGGTGCCTTAGGTTGGTGGAGAGGGTGCAGTCTAGTCCTTCATGGTGGATGGCCCTGGGCTTCTGCTCTCTGGGATGGAGTGGTGGGCTGGTCCCTGAGGTCAGCTGCAAAGCATGAGGCCCAGTTCCCACTGGCAGGTGACCTTGGGCCCTGTCCCTGTCCCTTGGCTTCCATTTTTGAATGGGTGGCTCAGGTCCCTGGCCTCCCCTCCTCTCCCTGCCTGTGGCCTGCACCCACTCTTCCAAATGTGTAGGAAGCAGGATCGCAAATCCACTTTTCTTCCTCCAGTTTAGTTTCTCCATAGGCTGCTGTAGGTCCTTCATTTGCAGTTGCCTCCTGCATTCTAAAATGCCATCTTCCTCTTCTCTTCCCATCATTCTCAAATATCTGGTCTTCCTCCTGTGTTTCAAATGGACACAGTCTATTAATTTTCACTTTCTCTCTAGTGAAGTATGGCAAGGAATATATTGTTTTTGGATTGAGGATCAAAACTAGAGAAGCTTTATCAGTGAAATCCTCAGGCACACCCCCTCCCTTATTTTTTTTTTTTTTTCAATCTTGGTCTACATCCCAGCCCTTTTTTTGTTTGTTAGTTTTTGCAGAAGTTATTTATTTGTTTTACTTGGTTTTCATTACTTGTACATAGCAGTAAAAACATTTTGTCACATCATACATAAACAGAGTTTAACTTCTCCTTTTTGTGGTTGTACATAATGGTCATTTAGTCATATATGCACATAGGATAATGATGCTTGATTTATTATACTGTCCTTCATCCCCAGCCCTTTTAAATTTTATTTTCAGACAGGATCTGGCTATGTTGTCTAGCCTCACCTGGAACATGTGATCCTCCTGCCTCAGCTTCTCAATTCTGTTGGAATTAAAGGCTCTGGCCACCATACCTGAAGAATATAGTTTATTTTGACCCAAATATTAATGACCATCCTCAGGAACATGAGGATGTTCATTTAACTTATCCTGAATGATGTATGTGTTCCACTCTGGAAGAGATTACTTTTTTTTTTTTTTTTTTAATACCAAGGATTGAACCCAGGGGTAATTAACTAGTGAGCCATATCCACAGCCCTTTTTATATTTTATTTTGAGGCCTGATCGTCCTTAGGGCCTCACTAAGTTACTGAGGCTGGCTTTGAATTTAGCAGTCCTCCTGACTCAGTTTCTCAACCTGCATAGCTGAGAAGAACATTTGTAAAGAAAGTTATGTAAGAATACATTAACCAATTGCATTGGTAGGATCATCAGATCGGTGACTACAGTAAAAAGGGTCGGGGGATTTCTTCTTTAGGTCTGTTATTACATTGTTAGCTTTGGAAGATGGTGCTTATATGTCAAATAAGGTTGGTAATATATACTGAGAAGTTTATTTGTTCTGAGAATTTTGAACTAATACAGAAATTGAGGTAATTGGCTATTAAAGGGCTTAAGATAGCCCAAGATAATTTTTGCCATTCATCCAGGACCCTGTCTTACTGCCCTCATGGTGGTTTAGTTCCCCAAAGTCAAGTGGTCTGAATTTTCATTGATATACAGCAAGTTCATAGAGAATTTCAGTTCATACCTGCAAAAATTCTGTGTTTCTCCTTTTATCTTTCTTAGGAATAAGCACCATATCCGATTTTCTCAGGCAAGTTTCCTTTGGACACCTCACAGAGTCCTATGTTCTCAATCACTAGTGTTTCCTGGGCCTGCCACAATGTGCCCACAGGTATCCTGTGTCCCGCATGGTTCAAGGAATTTTAGGCACTCGGTCAGCTCCTCTTAGAGGACAGCCTAATGTGTGAGGTACAGCCTTTTGGGGGATCAGCTGGAAGTCTTGGGGCTAAGGAATGTCCTGGAACAAGCCTCATCTAGACAACTAACTTCTTGGGACCTTGTTTTCCCCAAGCCCTGTTCCCATTCCTTGGAGACAGGTGTGCAGTCAGCCTGTGGATGCTGGTGGTGAGAGGCCATGTCACCAGTGATTCCTGACCCTTGCATTCTCTCACAGTGTAAAAGAGCAAAAACTCTCCCAGAGCCTAAGGACCAGCCACCCCAATGCAGTGCTGAGCAAACCCGAAAAGCCTCATAAGCTGGAGTCATGGTCCAGGTCTCGTGGGAGAGTGATCATAGAGTGCTTCAGTGGGTATGACCAGGTGTGAGGATGTCCCAGCTGGCAGGGACCTTCTGTACTTCTGAGCCTATTAGGTTTGCTTCCTCAGCACCAGCCATTTTGTGTTTATCACTTTGAAATGATCTGCTTATTATCTGAAGCCCACGTTTATTTATTAAAATCCAAATATGGTGAAATATTATGAAAAAGAGAATACAGAGGGGATTTTAAAAAGTCTACTTACATTTTCATTTGTTAAATATCCTAATTTGCAGCAACATTCACAGGTGCCCCAGATGCTGAGGCAGGAGGGTTTAAAGTTTGAGGACATCTTTACCAACTTAGGGAGACCCTATGCAACTTGATGAGACTTCAAAGATTGGGGATATGGTTCAGTGGTCAACTGCCTCTGGGTTCAATCACAAGTATTAAAAAAATATATGCCTCATCTTTGTGCCACCACGTTTGCAGCTAGACTATTAGCTTATGAAATTTAGCAGTTACATAAATACTATGTTCATACTCAGTGTGATCTCTACAAGATTTTCACTGATCTTAGATATGGTCCACTATTTCCATTTTTAGGAGTAGTTTCTGTTAAGTTCACCAAGAAGCACAGCACTCCTGGCCCTGGATTTCACAAAATTTACTAAAATGCTCAGGGTTTTTTCAGAGAGTGTAGATCTTGGGGAAGTTCAGTCTCCTTAATCTCTTTGCTAAGAAAGCATATTGTCTTTCTATTGATTTCATTGTATTTAATGCCTCACATTTTGCGCTTTTTCCATTATAATCATTTTTTGTCATTCATGAGATGTATTTTAGTATAGTTTCTGTGTGTGTGTGTGTGTGTGTGTGTGTGTGTGTGTGTGTGTGTATTTGTGCCCTGCTTCGGATTGAACATAGGGCCTCATGCATGCTTGGCAAATGCTCTACTGTTGGGCAACTCCCCAGCCCAAGAAAATGGACTATTATTGATGTATTTACTTATGTATTAACTGGTGGGATTTAAGCCACGGACTTGCTCATGCTTGTTATCCTTCAAAAACATGTTTTAAGTTTGTGAAAGCATTTTCTTGGAGGGTAGGTGTTTCCCTAAGGATTAATCCCAGAGCCACTTGACCACTGAGCACATCCCCAGTGTTTTTTGTTTTTATTTTTTATCTATTTTTAATTTTGTTTTAGTAATAAATGGACAGAATACCTTAATTTTGTTGATTTATTTGTGGATCTAAGTTTTGAATCAAGTGTCTCACACATACTAGTCAAATGCCCTGTCACTGAGTGACAGTCTCTTTCCCTCATTTTCATTCTTGATTAAGAGCAAGTCTCACTATATTTCTGATACTTTTGTACATGACTGAGGCTGGCTTCAGTGTTGTCATCTTCTGGCCCTGACCTCCCTAGTTAGTAAAATTTGAAGTGCACACCACCACACCAGGAGTTATAATGACTTTTAAAGGTAAGTCACCCATTTCTCTCAAAGTGGAAACAGTATTGAAAATCAGTTTCCTTGCTTTTCTTCATAGTTATGAAATTTGTATATATAACTCTTCCTCTTTCCTTTATGCTGCAGTCCAGCTGCAGCAAAATAACCGTGGGGTGACGAACAACTTGTGTAGGTTGATACAGCAGGAGTGGGAGCTGTTTATTGTAGGACTGGAGGGGTATATATACATTACACACAGCTTATCTTAATTAACATAAACTAGATACAGCAGTCAACCAATAAGGAATCTCCACACTTAATGGCTCACTGGCATTACTTCATAAACCACTCCCCCTGGCAAAATGCCAGGCGCCATTTTTTTTTTTTTTTTAAAAAGAGAGAGAGAGAGAGAAAATTTTTTTAATATTTATTTTTCAGTTTTTGGCAGACACAACATCCTTGTTTGTATGTGGTGCTGAGGATTGAACCCGGGCCGCACACATGCCAGGCGAGCGCGCTACCGCTTGAGCCACATCCCCAGCCCAGGCGCCATCTTGACTTGTTTACAGACCCTAACATTTCCCCCTTTTGTTTAATTTAAATAACAACCATAGTGGTTTTTACAGAAACACCATAAATAGTCTGCTACAAGCAGAAGGGGAGGATACAAAATGCCACAATACCAAGCCAATTGATGGCTCCATGCAAGAAGCCCTTGGAAAAATTATACCAGCAATGACACCGTTAACAAAGATACCGAGTTACAATTTGTTGTAGATTACAGTTTGTTGTCTCAATCCAGGTAAAACAGTGTCTCAATAGATTAACTCACAGTCCAGGTAAATCACAGTCCAGGTAAGTTCTGCAGGCAGAGAGCTTGATCCGAAGTCTCTTCCGGTTCTCAGTAACACTGGAAATTTTTCCACCTGTGTAGATTGATACAGCAGGAGTGGAAGCCGTTTATTGCAGGATAGGAGCAGTATTTATACATTCCACACAGCTTATCTAATTAGCATAAACTAGATACATCAGTCAACCAATAAGGAATCTCCACACTTAATGGCTCGCTGGTGTTACTGCACAAACCACTCCCTCTGGCATTTTGCCAGGCACCATTCAGACTTGTTTACAGACTAACATTTCCCCCTTTTGTTTGATTTAAATAACGACCATAGTGGTTTTTACAGAAACACCATAAATAGTCTGCTACAAGCAGAAGGGGAGGATACAAAATGTCACAATACCAAGCCAATTGATGGCTCCATGCAAGAAGCCCTTGGAAAAATTATACCAGCAATGACACCGTTAGCAAAGATGCCGAGTTACAATTTGTTGTAGATTACAGTTTGTTGTCTCAGTCCAGGTAAAGCAGTGTCTCAATAGATTAACTCACAGTCCAGGTAAATCACAGTCCAGGTAAGTTCTGCAGGCAGCTAGCTTGATCCGAAGTCTCGTCCGGTTCTCAGCAACACTGGAAATTCTTCCACCTTAGTCTTCGCTGGCACTGGGATGAAGGCAGGAACTCCGGATGGCTAAAGAAAATCCTGTAGTATTCCAGCAGGCACTAAGAAAACAACCTTCTGAACAATTTAGTACATTATCTCAAGGTTTTTTACATTTGAAATAAGCCTTAATAGTGCTCATTACTCATTAGCTTCCAGGTGTGGGAGAACCATTGTAGTTAATGGCCTTGGAAATGATCAAACTTCAGGGACCCGGGCCTCTTCTGGCTGCAGTGTCCCAGGCAGCCCCAGATGGCCCTGGGGAGAGTCTGGGGAGTGTTCTGGACTCAAACTGCCACTGGGCACAGGGAGCAAGAGCCTGCGAGACTGTGCCTCCGGTGAGGTTTGGATTTGGGCTCTCACAGTGGTGTCCCGCTCCCCGGGCGGGGAAGAGCCGGCTGCCGCCACTTGGAAAGTCCTTGCTGCGCCATGACTGGCTTGCGCATGTGGCGGCATAACGAAAAGTATTCAGTAATAGCCTTTTGTTGCAACCTTTTTCCTGATAATCCTTCTTCTTCTGAACTTTCTTTTTCTTTCTGATTAGAGTTCCTGGGCTTCCATGAACACATGCCCTAACTATTCTTGGTTCCACTGGGGTGTTTCCTTCCCTTAGCAATTTACTTAATATCCCTTCCATATTTTCATCACAAAGGCAATACAATACACTGAGACAAAACAAGACACAAACCTGCTGTATTAATCCTCTCCATCTTCTTAAAATGGTCATTCTTTCTTTCGCCCTGTCTTCTTAGGGACGAGCAGATTTGCTTCTGTCGTATCTTTCTATGGATGGGCAGCTTTTTTTTTTTTTTTCCCATCACTTACCCCTGAGTGTCCTGGGGCTCCCCGTACAGGCCACCATCTGCCGCAGTCCAGCTGCAGCAAAATAACCAGGGGGTGACGAACAACTTGTGTAGGCTGATACAGCAGGAGTGGGAGCCGTTTATTGTAGGACCGGAAGGGTATATATACATTACACACAGCTTATCTTAATTAACATAAACTAGATACAGCAGTCAACCAATAAGGAATCTCCACACTTAATGGCTCACTGGCATTACTTCATAAACCACTCCCCCTGGCAAAATGCCAGGCACCATCTTGACTTGTCTACAGACCCTAACACCTTTACTCTTGCATTATTATGGAAAAGGTATTCAGTATGTAATATTGTTTCTTATGTATATATTTGTGAATCTTCCATGGTGTGGTAGTTGATTCACTTTTTTATTAAATTTATTTTTCAGAGTGATTATAGTCTTATATAGTACATTAGTCGGGGTTCTCCATTGGAACAGAATTAACAAGAAGAATGAATACAAAAAGGGGATTTATTGGATTGTCCTAGGTGACCAGAAGCTGGAGAGTCCTCCATGGCCGTCTGCTGGCTGGGGAGCTGGAGAAGTAGTAGCTGTGCAGCCCAAGATGCTGAAGCCTCTGAACAAGAGGGATCAATGGTGCTACCCTAGTGTGAGATCCAATGCTTCTGGAAACTTCCTGGAGAATCACTGGCAGAATCAGCTTTGGAAGAGTGAAGAAGGGAAAGTCTGATATCCTCAGGCAGTCACAGCAGCAGTGGAAAACCCATCTGTGTAGAATCCAGCTTGCATCTGCAGCTGCTCCATGTAGTTGCAACTTTTATTTCATGCAAACCACCATCCTATTTGATGATGTTACCCACACATATGGAGGTTTTCCAGTTTGCTATCCCACATGTCAATCACTCCTAGACACAGCCTCATGGCCAAACCCAGAAGCCCATCAATCATCTTAATCCCATCAAGGTGAAAATTCCCATGAACCATCACATAGTATAATACACCCCTTCTCTCTAGCTCATAGTCTCAACTCTTTTCAACATCTTGGACTTGGCATGCAATTCTTTTAAATTATTTTTGGATTCAGTTAAGTAATGTTTGTGGAGGTATTTTGCATTTATGATCATGAGAGTAATTCATAGCTTCCTCATTTTATCAAGTTAATTTTGATAATAATGTAACATGCCTCCAAAGAAATTAGAAGGTGTTTTCTCTGCTTCTGCATTCTCAAAACAAATGTAGAAAATTGGTGGCAGTTCTGGAGTTTCTGGTGGCAACCTGTATGATGTCTAACAGCCCTACATTTCACTTTTTTGATGGTAATGAGTTATTGAGTCAATTTCTTCAGTAGGCACAGGCTCATGTGTTTTTTGTATTTATCCTTCTGTGTACATTGTAGGAGATGGTCTCTCTGAAATTATTGGGCCACTTCCTCTAAGTTATCAGATTTGTGTCAAGTGCATGTTCATGATATTGTTGAAGAGCCCATGGATGGTAATGGTGGCTCTTTTAATTCTAATGGATAGTTTCTGTGTCCTCAGTTTTCTTATTTTTTTTATGTTATTGTATTTCTCATAGCTTTGTTTTAATTTATTTACTTTTATGTGCTGACAAGGAATGAACCCAGTGTCTAACTGGTGCTAGGCAAGCTCTGCACCACTGAGCCATAACCTCACTCCTGTCCTCTGTTTCCTTAGCCACATATTAGTTTGTCAGTGATGCTGATGTTCAGGAAGAAGTTGGTTTTGCAGACTGCTGATTTCTTTCTCTTTTTCCTATATTTTTTTCTTAATTTTAAAAAATTTTTCATAGATCTTTATTTATTTATATGTGGTGCTGAGAATTGAACCCAGTACCACACACATGCAGGGAGAGTGTGCTACAGCTGAGCTCCAGCACCAGCCCCTGCTGATTTCTTGATTGTTGTTTCACCAACACCCCCTCTTACCTACCTGTGCTTAATTTACCCTTACTTTGCTCTTTTTTCTTTGCTTTCCTTAAGTACAAGTGTCAATGATTGCTTTTATCTCTTCTTTTCTAAAATGTGCTTTGGATAGTGTAGACACCCCCAGTGCTCCATCTCTGCTGTTTTCCGTATTGGACTTTTTTATTTCATTTTTCTCAACATGATCAAATTTACCCTTGAGTAACCTCGTCTTCCTATGTCTGTTTAGAGCCCTGTGTTGCATCTCCCAAAGCTTAGAGGTTTTCCAGCTGCTTCTGATCTGATTTCTGCTTTAACTCCCATGTTCTTTGAGCCTACTTGGGATATCACTGGCATTGCACACTTGTTGAGGAGAAGTTTATGGCTCAGAATGTGGCCTTTTCTGGGGAGTCATACTATGATCCTGAGAAGGCTGTGTGTTTCACTGTTGACTAATGGCCAGGGATCACAGACCCAACAGAGTTGTGGTGATGTCTCCCAATGTAGCCATGTAGTCTTCATTGTCCTGGGAAATTTTGTATGTCTCTGCTTGGTGTATTTTGACTTTGTTTCAGGTGCATGCATACTAGCAATTCAAGACAGTTACTTGAAAGTTTAGCCTAGAGCTGCCACAGTGGCACATCCCTTTAATCCAAGCAGCTCAGGACTCTTAGGCAGGAGGATCAGAAGTTCAAAGGTAGGCTCAACAAGTTAGGCACTGAGCCACTTAGAGAAATTCTCTCTCAAAATAGAAATAATTAAAAATAAAATAGGGCAGTGAATGCGGCTTATTTATTATGCACCCTTTGGTTCAATCCTTGGTACAAAATATAAATAAACAAACAAATAAATGAATAGAAAAAAATTAATCCCTGGGATTCTGGAGTCTTATCTTACTCAGGCATGGTCAATCTCACGTCTGGTATTTTCCATTCATGAGTTAAGTTTTCCTGTTTCTCAGTATTCTTTGTACATTTTTAAAAAGTGAATGAAATTTGTTTCTTGGGGATGGGGTTGTGGCTCAGTGGTAGATGCTTGCCTAGCATGCATGAGGCACTGGGTTTGATTCTCAACACCACATACAACTGAAAAAAGTTCCATCAATAACTAAAAAAAATTAATAAAAAAGAAAATGTGTTTTTCCTTTTCTCCTATACTGTGGTTCCTGTTTGTTGAAGGCTTCATGCCTTTGCCTAGAGACTAGGTGTCTGAGGTATTTTTAGTGAATTATTTTGTGTTCAGCTCCTTTGAAAGATTTCCCTGAATGCTAGGGTCATCTGAAAGAATGGAGTTTCAGAGCTGACAGGCTTTGGATTTGCAGACTGACACCCAGCAGCTGTGCTCTCTGACATTTCACCATGAGGGCTGGCCACAGCTGCAGGTACCTGTAATGCAGTAGTAGAAGCAGCCAGCAAAGTAACAGAGAAAGAACAATCCCTCTTCAGATTGAGCATAGTAAAAGTCCCTAATGTGTATGAGTCTTTAGGCCATTGACAAGCTTGTTTTCATATAAGAAATAAAAAAATCACTCTCCAATATATTGCCCCAATTTCCTTTTTAGTGTCCTCAAAACTTGTTTATGTATAAAAGTAAAACCCAGCTGTGCTCAGGCCTCAGGCTTTAGGAATTTTTTGGTTTTTTTTTTGGGGGGGTCTATGGTGTCACAATCAATTATTGCTGCCAGATCTCAGTGTCCCTTGGCCTCATTTCTCCCTACACTCAAAACTATAAAAGAAAAGTAGAAACAGCAAAACCTCACTTGTCTGGTTTTTGTGGGTAGTAGTGTTGGGGCCTGTGCTTTAACACACAGTGGTGCTGTTTAAAACTCTGATGTGCCTTTTCTCTGCAGATCCCCACCTAGAGAGCAACCAGTGCTGAGCATGTGGGTCATGGTCCTCTTTTTAATGTTTCCTCCTGGTCTGTGTGAACTTCCTTCTTTCCTCAGAATATCTCGGTGGTTTTATTTGGGGGAGCATACTGTGGAGTGAACCCTCAGGTGCTTCACCACTAAATCAAATGCCCAGAACCTTCCCCCTTAACTTTTATTTTTGTTAACTTTCATTCAGGATTTTGCCAACTTGCTTAGGGCCTAACTAAGTTGCTAAGGCTGGCACTGAACTTGCAAGCCTCCTGCCTCAGGTTTCTGAACCTGGGTGTTTTTGAGACCTGATTTCTAAAAGAAACTCTCTGAAACTTGCTTTGTCAAATTTTAGGTGATGGTTGAGTGGGTAGACAATAGTTTGCTTTCTTGCCAGATGCAGGTTGTTTGTTTACTTAAATCCTTTTAAGGAATTTCTGCTGATTTTTTACAGTGATTACTTCTGATGTAGAAGAGTGAGAGTTTGTTTTACACATTAAGATATTTCCATGGTTGGGCTGGGGTTGTGGCTCAGCAGTAGAATACTCACCTAGTACATGTGAGGCCATGGGTTCGGTCCTCAGCACCACATTAAAAAATAAATAAAAGAATAAATAAAGATAATGTGTTCGACTACAATTAAAAAACAAAATATTTTAAAGAAGATAATTCCATGGTGATTTTAGTATGAATTGCCCCAAACTGAAGAAGATGTGCTGTGTGTAGTCTGGAGTCAGTGACCAGGCCCTCACACTGAGATGTCAGGCCAGTGTCCTGCACCAGAAAGGGTCAGGCTGAAGGGATCATGAAGGTCAGACCATGGTAGCTGCACTGCACTCTTTTTTATGACTGCTTCACGGAGCTGTTGGGAAACTTTCAGGGCTTTGGGGCATGATGGCATTGTTGTTCTGATGGTTTGGCTTGTGTTTCCACTTTTGTTCTATTTCATGGCCGTATTGAGATGGTTCCAAGCTCCCTGTTGTGTCATTTTGCTATGAATGTTGAATTGTTTTTCTTCTTATCATTAGGGAATTGTATAACATGTTCTTCTACAAAACTAAATTTCCACAGGTGCAATGGTGCATGATTGTATTCCTAGCAGCCTTGGAGGATGAGGCAGAAGAATCATAAATTTAAATGCTACCCTCAGCCTCTCACAAGGCCCTGAGGAAGTTTTTGAGTACTGTGTCAAAATGGCATATATGCTGGAGATGTGGCTCAGTCATTAAGTGCCCTATGGTCAGTCCCTGCTTATTTATTTTCTAAATGTTTCTGACCACAAATAAATAAATACAGTGAAATTTTTTTTGTCAGTTCATTAAAAGTGTGTCACATTTGAATGTATAATAAATGGATTTTTGACTATGGAATTAGTGCCTTTGGCCACCTAGATTCGAGTTTGCCTAGATCATCATTGTGATCTGTATCCAAGACACCTGCTCTCACTCATCTTTCCATGCTGTTGAAGGCCAGCCCACTGAAGCCTTCCTCATGGTCTGTTGCTCACCTCTGCTGATACTGTGCTGCTCAGGAGATCACATGTTTTAAGTCCTTGAGAATGGTTTTGTGTCAGTGGCAGGGGCACCTTCTGGTAGGTGATCTTTTTGGCTGTTCCATCACGGGGCAAACATCATAGTACTGTTATGATTGTACATGAAGTGGCGTGTTTCACACCCAAACTGTGTTAGATAGGTGAGGATTCTGGGTTGCAACCCTGCTTCTTTACACACCCTGTAAATGCTTCTGTCGTAGGTTTGTTTGCACCACCATCATTACAGGCAGGAGGAAATGCTTTCACAACAGACACCAGTGCACATGTGGCCCACTCTTGACCAAAGTGTCCTTGAGTGGAACATGGCTATGTGGAACACGACCTTACGGTAGTGAAGTGACTGCTTTTCAGTAGGTTATTGACAATTCTTGTACATTCATTGTTGCTATGAGGTTTAGAAATTCGTGTCTGCTTTTCATTAAGAAAACTGGTTTGAGACTTACAAAACTTTGCAAGGTTGTTGTTTGGACAAGGTGACATCTTTGGGTCATTGAGTTATATGTAAGACATGTTCCATCTTTCAACTTACCTAATTCTGCTTTGACAGTAACCTTGAGAAATCATCAAATTTTTGTGTTTATTAATCATTTTGCATGTTTACTATTTTATTAATTTTTTAATGGAGAAATGTACCTGCAAACATCTAGTTGTTCTCTTCTTGTAATCCCACAACATGAACTCAATCCCTAGTTCACAAATTCTGGCAACCTGAGTGTCAGGTTGTCTAAATGTTGTCTGTAGTGGAAGCTTCTTTGTGATCAATGCTCAGAAGTCATGGGTGGGAACTGTTCTAGGCATTTCCTTAAAGAAGGAACAAAAGGACTTTCAGAAAGAATCAAGAGATCAGTGAATGCAGTGTTGTCTATATTAACTGTGTAGGCACACTGACCCACTGTGGTTGGTAGAATCTCTCTCAATTGCTGAGTTCTGTGATTGCAACAATGTCCTACTCAGTCAGCTTTCTTTCCTAAGGGTAAGTACTCTCGAGGGTGCTAATATTAGCTCTCAACTTCCGAGAAGGTTGTTAGTACATGTAATAGAGGTGTAACCAAAAAAGTGACCCAGGATCCTGTGTTACTTCCTGTGAACTCACCAATGGAAGGGAGAAAATCACTAAATTGCTTGCCTTCTGAGTGGCCCAATTCTACTGTTGAAATGTTTGTGAGGAATTGAGTGCAGAAAAGTTTTGTTGGACCAAATCATGGAATTAATCAGAAATTCAGAGAATCATGTGAACATCAAGCATGTTGAGTACATATTTCTTCTGCTGTCAATCTCTCCTGACTTCCACTAAACATTTGTGGGATATTTTAGTTCTCAGTGACCTTTGAGGATGTGGCTGTGAAGTTCACCCAGGAGGAGTGGGCATTGCTGGATCCTTCCCAGAGGAACCTTTACAGAGATGTGATGCTGGAAGTCCTCAGAAACCTGGCTTCTATAGGTAATAATGATTTTTTTTTTAATTAATCTAATAGAGAACTCATGTTTATTTTGGTCATTTATATAGAACATGAAAAGGAAATCCATTGTTGAATTATTGCAGCATAAAAGGCACCTACAAGTTTGGCAAAGCATTTCTGTCTCCTAAAAATTCATAAAGATTGTTCTGGTTTCTCATTTTAGAAAACAAATGGTATGAAAAAAACATTGAAGATGAGGTCAAAAATTCTGAGATCATTCTAAGGTAATTGTACTCACAAGAGGAGTTCTTGAGGGAATGTGAGAAAGTCATATAATTTTTAAAACAGACCAACCCAAGAAGTATGCATAATTTGAAATGTATTTATTCTTATAAATTTTTTTTTTACTAGAAATGTATACTTAACTGTAACAGATATTCAGTCTTTTCCAAGTACTTGGCATGCCAAAAGTATATGAAATTGCATGTGAATATCACTATTTGGATAAATACCATAGGGAAGCTGCATTGCAAAGGATTATTTCCTTTGGATATCTTGATTTTCAGGCAATTTGAACACATCAGGAAGCCTAGCCTTTACCTGATGTTGGTAGTAATGTAAGCCTAGGACCCATAAATAAGTATAAAATCATGAATGAATCAAGCATTGATAATGTTCTGGTCATTCTTGAAAGAAGCCATGTGGTAAACTTAAACAGCCAAGAAGGTAGTGTGGGGAAACTTTCAATGAAATTCCAGTTCTTAAATGGACAAAGAAAAATTTTAATAGAGTAAGTCCATGTGATTGTTATATGTGTGCCAAGGACTTCATATGTGCTTCATTCCTTCATAGGCACATCACATCTCACTCTGAACACAAATGCTACAAGCCTGAGGAATGTGAAGATAAGCCATGTGAATTTAAACAGCACAGGCAATCCCTGGTTTCTGTCAAAAGTGTCCACACACAAATGTTAATACAAACTGGAGATGGACCCTATGAAAGTACAGTATGTGGGAAAGTCTCCAGTTGTTCCAGTGACATCCAAAGGCATGAAGATACTCATACTGGGTGGCAACCCTATGAATATCAGCAATGTGGTGAAGCCTCATCTTCTCCCACAGGTGTTCAAAGACACATGAGAACACACAGTGGAGGTAAACCTTTTCAATGTGAGGTATGTGGGAAAGCCTTTCATTTCTCCTCTTCAGTTAGAAGACATGAAAGAATTCATTCTGGAGAGAAACTCTATCAATGTAAACAAGGTGGTCAAACCTTTATTTCACACACAAGTCTTCAAAGGCACAGGATCACACACACGGGGAATGCACATTTTAAACGTAAGGTATGTGGGAAAGACTTTGCTTATCCCAGTTTACTTAGACTACATCAGAGAACCCATACTGGAGAGAAGCCCTATGAATGTAAGCAGTGTGGGAAAGCCTTTGCTAGATCCAGTGAACTTCGCATACATGAAAGAACTCATACTGGAGAGAAGCCCTATAAGTGTAAGCAGTGTGGGAAAGCTTTTGTTACATCCAGTCACCTTCACTCACATGAAATAACTCATACTGGAGAAAAGCCCTATGAATGTAAGCAGTGTGGCAAACCCTTTGCTAGATCCACTGACCTTCAGATTCATGGAAGAACACATACTGGAGAGAAGCCCTATGAGTGTAAGCAGTGTGGCAAAGCCTTCAGTCATTTCTCTGGCCTTCACTCACATAAAAAAATTCATACTGGAGAGAAGCCTTATGCATGTGATCAGTGTGGCAAAGCCTTTGCTAGGTCCAATACCCTTCACAGACATGAAAGAACACATACTGGGGAGAAGCCCTATGAATGTAAGTATTGTGGAAAAGCCTTTGCTAGTTCTAGTTACCTTCCCAAACATGAAAAATCTCATACTGGAGAAAAGCCCTATGAATGTGAGCAGTGTGGCAAAGCCTTTTCTACATCCAGTTACCTTCAGATTCATGGAAGAACACATACTGGGGAGAAGCCCTATGAATGTAAGCAGTGTGGAAAAGCCTTTGCTAGATCCACTTCCCTTCAGATTCATGGAAGAATGCATACTGGAGAGAAGCCCTATGAGTGTAAGCAGTGTGGAAAAGCCTTCACTTATTTCTCTGGCCTTCATGCACATAAAACATTTCATATTACAGAGAAGCCTTATGCATGTAAGCAGTGTGGCAAAGCCTTCACTCGTTCCTCTGACCTTCACTTACATAAAAAAATTCATACTGGAGAGAAGCTTTATGCATGTAAGCAGTGTGGCAAAGCCTTTGCTAGTTCCAGTGAACTTCAAACACATGGAAGAACACATATCGGAGAGAAGCTCTATGGTTGTAAACAATGTGGAAAAGCCTTTGTTACATCTGCTCAGCTTCACTTACATGAAGCAACCCATAGTGCAGAGAAATCATACTCATGAAAACAACTGGCAAAGTCTTCTGTTAATAAGGTTTCACTCATTAACATGTAGTAAGTTTTCTGTAGAAAAATTCTTTGAATGTGGTAAATCAATATTTCTTGTCCATTTCAAAGAGAAGAAAGTGCTCACATGTTTGAATCTATCTATCTATCTGTCATCTATCTATCTATCTATCTATCTATCTATCTATCTATCTATCTATCAATAGTACTGGGGATTTAGTCTGGTGGTCATCTATCACAGAGCCACAGTGAAGGCAATCTCCCACTCACTCTCTTGACAGGGTCACAGTGAGGATGAATGCTGGCAAAGCCGCACTGGTTGGTGGGAAACAGAAAGCATGAGACCCTTTTTTATATAATTGGGACTTTTCATTTTCATGCTTATGTTTCTGACAGGAGGCATGAGTATGTTAAATGTGAAACAAATTAAATTTCAGATGGCTAGAACATAACAGGTAGTTCATGCCTTGAAGGCTGTTCTACTACCCCTCAGCATATCAAGGACAAAGTAGAAGGCTGTTCTTCTATCTCAGTACATTGAGGACAAATGTGATATTGGACAACAATCATCCTCTGAAAAGTCACAAGAATTTTAGGCACCACATCGATTATATCAACTAGAACCCAAGCTCTTAGAAAACGTAATTATTATGCTTATTTTTCAAAGCCCACCATATGTAGTCTCATTTTTGATTGAGGAAAGTTATATTATACACTTAGGAAAGTTAAAACATATAAAGGTATATTCTCTTTTTATAAACCCTTTTTTACTTTACATAGGGATTTATGATGAACATAGTTAATATTGGCGGAAAGTGGACTGATGTTTAGAACTTACTTTCTATTGAGAACGATTATAAAGATACGAGAACTAGTGCACCTTGACTGAGAAACAAAGAAACTCTTTGAGAAAGCAGCTCAACCAGGTTTATGAGAATAAATTTAGGAAGTAATTAAAGTAGCCTTATAAGATATATTTTTAGAATAATGTTAGAAATATTATCCTGTTTAGACTTTGGGGTTTAGAAATTCTGAAGTTTTTAGTTGTATGGGTTTCTGATATATTTTAAGAATGATTTATAAACTTTAGGATATTTTAAGTATAAGATTTAAGGGGACTTTTTTAGATGAGAATTTTAGATTCGAAATAAAGTAAAGGTGTACTTTAAATTTAAAGGTTAATGATAGGTTCAGAGACTTAGAATCTGGTTTCGTAGTTTGGCATTAGTCAATAAGAAAATAGTAAATCTTGGGAAAATCTGAAAAATGTAAATTAGTGATGCATTTTATTAATGATTCTGTACTTTTAATAATTAAATAACTAAAGGTCATATCCTGGAAAAATGGAAATTAATGTTACATTTTTTGTATCCCTAATCATGGTTAAGGAAATGTCATGTCTTGGCAAAAGTTTTAGATTGTATAATCAATGGCGTATCTGAATCTATAATGATGAGAAAATTTGCAATAAAAGATGACCCAGAGAAAGCTGCATTAGAGCTCTCTCTCTGGAGATTTCTCCAACGGAACGACTCCTGTCTCATCTTTTCGCCGACACCACTCATCCTTCAGGACCCCCTGGACCCCGCGAGGGCAGGACAAGAACAGGATCAAGTCACCCTTTTCTCTACATGCCCTCACTAGTGCAGTTCTTTCATCCTCACTGTGTCATGCAACTATTGATTTCTTTGACTTCTCTCACAACGATGCTGCCCACTGTTTTTTCTCAAAAATTGACTATTACATCATGACTTCTCAATTTATTCTTTTGTGTCTTTCTAAAGTTTGGTTACACGTTGTGTATGTGAGTTGAGGCCTGTGCACTCCAGCATTCTGTGCAGATTGGCTAAATGTCTCTTTTTTCCTCCTTTGCTCCCTTCTTTCCTTCAGATTTCACCCAGGAGTGCTCCACCACTGAGCTTCCCCCTAGCCCTTTTATTGTTATTTTTTGAGATGGGGTGATGCTGGCCTCAAACTTATGGTCACCCTGCCTCAGCCTCCTAGCAGCGAGGACCATAGAGATGTGTCCTTTTGTGCTCTGTGACTGGCCTCTTCCTTTTCCTTGGTGCCTTATTGTCCTGTTGATGACTCTGGGACCACCACTCTGTCATTCGTGTTTCTTCTAAGCCTCATGTGTTGTGTTGTATGTAGGCACATTAAAGGGCATTATAAAAGTTGTAATTTGTATGTATTGTTTGGAGAGGCACCTTCTCAAAATATACTTTGCCCTGTACTTAATTGAGTGGCTTTCTGTTTCTTTTCTTTCCCTGGTGCCAGGGACCCAATCTTGCCTTGTGCCTGCTAGACAGGTGCTTTAGCACTGAGGACTCCTCTAGCTCAGGTGGTGAGTTTGCTGCTGCTGTGTGCGTGGTCCCTGCGTGGACCCCACTGAAGACCACTTTGGTAGATGCAGCTCTGCAGGTTTTTCCCATGTTTTCACCTGGTCCCTTTCTTAAACATCTTGTACAGCAGGGAATTTCAACCACTGAGATCCACCTTAGCTTTTCTCCCCATGACTAATACTTAGGTGAAATATGCCAGAAAACCCAGGCTGGTCTTGTCTCTGTGTTCAGGGAACCTCAGTAGCCCTGGGAACATCGTCTGATGCTTTTCTTCATACACAGCATGTGATGAAAACTAGGTAAGGAGGGACCCAGTCGGATGTCCTAATGTATTGGTGCCCCCTTCTGCACCTAAGAATCTTAAATAAGCTTCTCCAGAGATCCTCACCATAATATTCTTTAAAACAAATATCAGGAAAAGGTTTTGCAAAGATATCAATATATGTTACAATGAAGATGTGATGATGTTACTTCGTTTTTGGTAAAGCTTGGAAGATCTCCGAATAATCTCAAAAATGACTAAAAATTCACTTTCTTTGAACAACCAAAAAAAATTTTATGTAGACTCCTACAAAAATAAAATAAAATAAACCTCCACCCCCTCCCACTGGGTGTAAAGATAATGAAATTCCAACATCAAGGTCCAGAAAATTTTAGGTGATACCCCTCTGAACCCTGCCGCTAATAAGTCAGCTCCCTGAATCTTCCTCAGGTGTCCAGCCTCATCTGCCCCACGTCACTAATAGAGCCTCCATTGGCAAAAGATTTCACATGGTACCCAGGAATTTTTCTTTTAACATTAACAGCAGGGTCTCTGATGGGATTCAGGAGCACTGGTTTCAAGGTTCCTAGACACTTTAGAGCTTCCTTTCCCAGCAGTCATGACCCAGACAAAATCCACAGTGGGTGCAGCACCGGGAGGTGGTCACCCTTCATGAAGACAATACCCTTCTTGACACTACAGCCAATAAATTTCCAGGAGTCTTGCTTGCCAGTGCTTGCCGTGTGCTGCAGGGGATCCTGCATATTGGTATGAACTTCTGGGTGTTCTTGCTGTGCTCTGTTGGGGTCATTGTGCCCAAGAGGCTTGGACACTGCTGGTCCTGGGGTCTATTAATGACTGTGGAGCAGGAGGTACTTGCATGGATGCCCATTTACTCCTGGGTCTGATGAACTTCCTGGGCCATGACCACCCATTTGTGCCTGGATCTTCTCTTCACTGTCTCCTTCTTCCCTGCACTGCCTGAGCTCAGAGTCCCCTCAGTTCTCCACACTCATGTTCCTCTTTCCTGATGGCCTTGGTGGCCACCAGGGAACATACTCCCTCTCAGCCTCATGGGCTCCCATCAGACCCCTCTCTGCACAGGGTCACCATGATGTACACTGCAGGTTTGGCATCTTCCCCTGCTGTGGAGTCTTGGTACACTGGGCCCAGGGTCAACCTGGTGTGTGCTGCAGGGTGGGCATCTCCTCCTGTTCCCTGGAACCCTGGTACACTCTGTCCCTACCCTGGGTACCCTGCAGGGAGGACAGAGGGCCTCCAGCAGAGAACCTGGGTTTTGATCTGCTGTGATAGTGTGATTTAAGGACAGGTCAATGACCTCCATTGACCTGTCCTGTGCCCACCCTAGGGAAGACTCTCCAGGGCACCCTGGATGTATTATGCTCCCTGGAACATACCCCCAGAAAGAACTGTGTTTGTGTCATCTGTGAATGGTCTTGGTCCTAGGATGAATGTCATTTGGGAAAGGGACAGGAACACACTGCGCTCCAGAAGAGGCCAGCATGGAACTTCCCGGGGAGGCATGGCACCTGTCTTAGTGCGCCCACTTCTCTGAGTTTGCAAAGGACAGATGAGGCTCACCCTGGGCGGTTCCTCCTACAGCCCTCCCCGACCTCAGCTGTTGCCAAAGCAACAAAGGGCCCCCAGATTTTGAATTTTGACTTTGGCCTGGGGGGCTGGCACACAGACACCTTGCTGATTTCACTTTCGGGGGGTGATGAATGACAGATGCTGAACAGTGATTATAAACACAGGCTGCGTGAGAAGCTTTTGTCCAGCCAGGAATGAGGTGGGTTCTGAGCCCACTGGAGGCAGTCTGGGCTCAGCCAGGACCTTGGGTGGGTTGTGGGTATGAAATGCACACCTGCTTGGTGACATTCTCCACTTAGAGTGGGTTATGGGGACCTCTTGTCACAATAACTCTGTGGTTACATCACAGGGCTTCTTAGGAATATGGATCCCAACAAAATTACGTTTGAAGGAAGAGATGACCGATGTCACACACAAAGGCAAAGTTTTTGGCTTTTTCTTTTTTTTTTTTTTTGAGGGGGGTTATGCAACCCAGGGGGCTCGTATGCTTTGAATATCCCATCAGCATTCACAAAGGGTGCACCCTGAGTGTCCTACCAGCTTTCTCAGGTGCAAAATTCAAAGAGAAGATGAAACACTTCACCTAAGAGCTTTTGCAGTCAGATGTGCAAAAATTGATTGAGAATCTCACTATAGATATGAAACCCAAAGGCAGTGACCCAGCCCCTAGAGCTCAAGGAATTTCCCCACGTAGTGGCAGATGACAGGTGCTAGTCTCTTCCCTTCTACCTTGGAGGAGGCTGTATCTGGTGGGAGCGAAGCTACAGAAGCTCAGACCTTGTTCTTCATGCACCCAAAGCTGACCACCTAGTGGCCCCCCATAAGGACAGTTTTGTTCCCCTGAGGACAACTGGCAAAGTACAGAGACACTGGGGGTGTCCCACTTTGGGATGTGGTGCTATTGGTGAGCAGCAGGTGGAGACCAGAAATATTGTTCAACATCCTACAATGCACAAGAAGGGCCCATCACAGAGAGTGATCTGGGCCAGTGCACCAGTAGGACCAAGGCTAAAGAACCCAGCCTTAGCATGAGAATCTGTCAGTCCTCCAATTCATCCAGCCAGCCAGCCACCCATCCAGCCAACCATCCATCTGCCCATCCATCCATCCATCCATCCACTCACCCACCCACCCATTCATCCACCATTCAACCATCTACCCATCCATCCATCGATCCATCCATCCACTCACCCACCCACCCATTCATCCACCATTCAACCACCCACCCATCCATCCATCCATCCATTTATCTATTCATCCATTCACTCATCCAGCCATCTGCCCATCCACCCATCCATCCATCCAGGCAACCAACTATCCATCCATGCATCCATGCATCCATCCATCCACCCACCCATCAATCCACCCATGTATCCATCCATCTCTCCAGGCAACCATCTATCCACCCACCCATCCATCCATCCACCCATCCTACCATCCACCCATCCATCCATCTATCCATGCACCATGGGTGGATGGGCAGATATACAAATGGATGATTCCTGGATGAAAACATGGACAGATGGGTGGGTGGAGGGATGGCTCGTTCATGGATGGATACATAAGATGCATGCTGATGGATTTGGGGTAAAATTCTAGTGATTTGCTAACCCTGAGAATAAAGTGCTCAGAACGGATTACAATTTTACAAGCCTGTGTGTAATCCTCTATATAGTTTAGCCAAAATAAGAAAATACCCCACTCTCTAAGATCCTCTGGCCTCCAAAGACCCCCTTCAGAATTTCTCTTTGGCCCCCATTTTGGCGCTGGCTCCCCCACAACCCACTAAGACATGATTTTTGTCCTAGTCCTCAGTCATACTGGGGATCAGGGTTTCTGTGAACACAGAATATATGAGTATCTTTTGGACTCACTGCTTTCAAATCCTTTGGGTCTGAACCCAGCAGTGGCATTGCTGAGTCATAGTGTGATTCAGTCTTAAGCTTTTGAGGGGTCACCATATTGTTCTTCCAAGGGCCACCTGGAGCCCCAGGAGCTGAGAGAGGCAGGAGGAGCCTCCCTGGAGCCTGTGGAGGGAGCTGGACACCACTGTAAGAGGCAGGTCCTATCCACACCTTGACCCCAGAACCTGTGAGTGGGACCTTGTATGGAAACAGGCTCTCTGCAGAGGTCGTTAGTGAAGGGTCTGAGATGGGCTCCTCCTGGGTCAGGGGGCCCTCGTGCAATGGCCATGTCCTCCCAAGAGACAGAGGAGGGGACACAGACACAGAGGAGGAGCCCCGTGGAGGTAGAGGCAGAGACTGCAGTGAGGGGCCACCAGCCCAGGGCCACCTGGAGCCCAGGAGGTGGAGAGGCAGGAGGAGCCCCCTGGAGCCTGTGCAGGGAGTTCAGGCTGGGACCCTGGTCCAGCCTCTGCCCTCCAGATCTGGGGTGGGGGGGTGGTTCCTGGATTACTTTTAAGTCTCTTTGTTTTGGGTTATTTATTACAGCAGCCCCAGGAAACCCCTCACAAACTCAGCCGGCCTCAAGTTGTTTGAGAGGGCTAAGACCCTGCTTTTACTCTTGGAGAGAATCATGTGTGGTGCTGAGTTCTGGAGCACTAAGAAATTTCATTTGCACTGGTCAATTTTAAGTGAATTATTCCCCTAAACTGCACACACACAGCACCACCCCACCACCCAAACCGCACTCTACCTCAGTGTATGGTTCCCATAGCAACCAACATCCCCGATGCCCAGATCATCTGCCAAGATCAGCAGGACGTTTGGCTTGGAGGCGTTCGGTGATTTCGGCTCACAGGTCTGCAGAAGCCAACATACAAGGAGGAGAAGCAGCGTGGAGTCCCTGCAGAGGAAAACAAAAGGCAGAAAATAAATGTACAGGATTTGGGATGCAAAGTATACACCATGCACATGTTGATGTCAGGGGTCTGGGGAGGGCTTGAACCACACTCCTATGATGCCAACTGAGCTCCGAGAGAATTATCCAGCTGTGGGAAGCCTCTGGTTTTGCATGGGGTCCAACAGCCCAAAGCGAACCAGGGTGGAGTGACTACTGCTAATGGCCACACAATCAGGATGACGCTTATAGGCCCATTTCGTCCCTGCACCCAAACTGGAGATTCTCAGCAAGCAATCAGAACATGAGCCCTCATAATAAGAAGGTTCCCTCCACTTCAACCCCATGAAAACAGAGCAGAGGTCCCCTCTTTATCCTCCGGGGACACATTCCAAAACTCTCAGAGGAGGTAGAAAGTTCAACTAGTACCTAACCATAATAGACTATAGTAGTAGTATATATATATATATATATATATATATATATATATATATATATATATATATATATATATAGTGTAGTATATATAGATGCCTGTCATAACGTATGATTTATAATCTAGGCACAGCAAAGGATTAACAGGGCAAATCATAACCAAATAAAACAGTTGTAACAATGTGCTATGACAAATGCCTGACTTACACGTTTTTCACTTTGTTTTTTCTCACTTATTTTTGGACATCCGGGAACTGAATCCTGGGAGATTTCTGACCACTAAATTAAGGAACAATCACTGAGTGCATTTGTGGCGATTGTTTTTTGTCGCTACCAACACACCGGGGTGACCCTGGAAATACCCTTTCTTCTTGTGCAAGTCATGGTCTCTTTGAGTTTGTTTTGTCACTAGATGGGTCCTCTGTGTTAAGGTTATTTGAGCTCAACTCTCAGTAAAGCGCGGTCCAACTTGGAGAGAGTTGGGGTTAGAGCCCGGGGCCTGCCGTATGGGGTCCTTGGTGGGTCAGGAGGTGGCTGATGCTTGGCAGGCGCCTTGGCCCACAGTGCGCGGAGCCAAGGCTGCGCTAAGGGGCAGGCAGGGCACTGGGAGGACCGGACCAGCAGGGACACTAGGATTTTAAACCACAGATGGGGGATTCACAGCAACCCCAGAGACCAGGGCAGCCGGCAGAGAAGAGATTCCCTGAGCGTCTGAACAGGGGGCCAGGCGCCTCACCGCTCCAGGGGCTACTAGGAGCGTCACTGGCGGGTCCTGGGCTCCACCCGCCCCAGGACCCAGAGGGAATCCGAATGGGAGGGGCAGAGCGGGTCTTAGTGGGGGGACACTCCAGCGCATCTGTGCCGACCTGGTGTGGGGGACACAGGCCGTGAGGGGGCAGGGACCGGGTCTTGGAGGGGTTCGGAGGCCCGAGGGTCTCAGCGTGGGGAGGCGAGTCTCCGAAGCCCTGGGTGGGGCGTCGCATGCGCAGTTTTCGCGGCTCCACCCGTCCCCCCTCCTGCTCGGCCTGCGCCCCCCCTTCCTGCTCGGCCCCCGACTCCCTCTGCGCCCCACCCCAGCGCTGCTCTCCGGGCTGCGCAGAGAATGCGCCCGGGGCTGGGTTTCGGTGACCCGCCATTTCCGGGCACCTCCGCTTCCTTCCCAGGGTCTCGCGCTTGTCCCCTCCCCAGGCCTGAGTGGCTCTGCATCAAGGAGTCCCGCGCACCTGGCGGTGGCCGAGGCACGTCCCCTGGGCCTGCGAGCACTCCTCTGCGTGGATCCCATGGCTGCGTGCTGGCGCCGGGGCAGGACCTTGACCCCAGACCTGGGCATGATCCCGCCCACGCTGGCGTCTCCGCCCTTCGGGCTGCTGGGCGCGCTCCTGGACCCCCATGGCTCACTTAATCCGATTAACCTCCCAACTCGGCCTGGGGAGTGGCGCCTGAAAACTGGTTCTCCGGGTCCCCACCGCCAGGTGGAGCTGGGGCTTCTGGAGCTGCTTAATCTGGATGGAGCCCGAGCAGGGTGAGTGCCCCATGCAGCCAGGGCGGCCTATGGGACCCCCTTTTTTAAAAATTCCTTCTAGGGGTCTTGGGACAGCCCCACCCCCCCTCATAGAATTGGTGCGAATTCAGCTCCACCAGGCTCCGTTTTTGGAATCTCCAGGGTGCTGGACTCTTGCTCCTTTGTGCACGCAGGCCCTGGGGTGAAGCCAGAATTAAACTGGCGGTCAGTATAGACAGGAAATGGAGCTCGGGCTTGGGCCTGTTCCTTGCAGAGACAGTTATGGGTCCTGCAGGGAGCTGTCCCTGGCTGGCCAGCTACATTCTGTCAATTTGGACAGAACTGGGACTTGGTGTGCTTTCTGAGTGACCTGCCCCACAACAGAGTGCCTAATGATTAAGGTGAAAATGTAAAAGCTTACTCATGATTGGCAAAGGTTACAGGAAAATATTTTAAACCATGTCCTCAATATATCTTAGGTAATCAATATGTCAGAAAAGATTGTGACTCTTGAAAAGTATGTACACCAAATAATTTTCGGGCTTTGAGGTTATTTATTAACTACCTGGAAAGATATCTGCAAAAAAAAGATATAAAAATATAATGTTTTGAACAACCCACAATAAAAAAAAAAAAAAAAAAAAAATTCTCTCTCTCTCTCTCTTAAAAAAAAAAGAACAGATATTTTTTAAGTTAGACAAGAGCAGAGGATAGGGATTTTAATGGCTAATTGCAAATAACAAAAAAGCCTGAGAGCTTTTTAATCCCCAGGAAAGACTCCAAAGCTGCAAGATCTCTGAAATAGGCCAGCAAGACCCTTACATGCTCCCTCCAGCAGGTGACCAGGCACTCTGAGCAGCAGGTGACAATGACAGGATGAGGAAGGGGTCTCCAGTCTGTGAGACTTAGGTTGCAATCCCATCCCTTCTTCTTACTTAAGCTTTCTGATTCTCTGAACCTCAGCTTCCCTATCTGTTAAGTGGGCTTAATATTCTCCACGTCAGAACACTTTACATCCAGATAACATATGCATGGTATAGCTTAGGAAATGGAAGTTGCTTCCCTTTCTCCTTGAAGTCTCCTTCCTCCAGGCCCAGCTGAGAATGAGGATGAGATTGTTTGAATGAGGAAGGGGAAGACCCTAAGTAGAAAAAGCAGAACCCACTGAAACCTTGGTGTTTGGAAAAAAGTTGGTATCTGTCTTGCAGAGGATTAGTAGGGTGGCACGAGCCAGGAAGACATAGCACAAACCAAGGTGGGCCATTAGGCAAGGGCTGAATCACACCAGGACTTTCACAGGGCAGAGCTTAGATTTTATTCCAATTCAAGGAGAAGCCACAGTGGAGCTATGTGATCTAGTTTTAACTTTGGGAAATCACTCTGGGGACTGGTGGAAATGTTCATGAGTCAAGCTTTCCCTCCAATTTCATGAGCCTTTTTAGGGCAGGAAATAGGAATTGTATTATCTATTTATTTACTTATTTAATAAGTTAGTAGACTAATTTGCTATGTCTGCCATAGCAAGATAATCACGGACTCGTTATCTTAATAACAGAATTTATTTTCTCATAGTTCTGGAGACTAGAAGTTCAAAGTTAAGGTGCTGGCAGATTGGGTTTCTTCTGAGTCTCTCTCCTTGACTTGGAGATGACTGTCTTCCTGAATGAGGAAGGGGAAGAGCCCTAAGTATAAAGAGCTTCTTTACACCAGAAGTTGCCCCTCAGTCTGTGTGTCTATATTCTAATCTCATTCTTATAAAGACACCAGTAATATTGGATTGGGATCCATCCCAAGACCTCTTTTTAATAATTTCCTCTTTAAAGCCCTATATCCAAATATAGTCACATTCTGAAGTTCTGAGTGTTAGGATTTCAACACATAAATTTTATTATTTATTTATTTACTTACTTATGTATTTGGTACCAGGAAATGAACCCAGGGGTGCTTAACACTAAGCCACATCCCCAGTCCTCTATATATTTTATTTTGAGATAGTGTCTCACTGAGTTGCTTAGGGATCTTTGAACTCGTGATCTTCCTGCCTCAGCCTCCTGAGCCTCTGGGATTACAGGATTGTACCACTGTGCTTGGCTGCAACATATAAATTTAGGGGGACACAATTCAGCCCATAATAGTTTAGTTAGTTGATCATTCTATTATTTAGTAGGTTGGATAACAAAGCCAAAATAAACCAAATTTGTAATTGCTCCATATCACAAAATATAGTAGTGTTTCCACATCAGGAATTTGCTGAGGGTTTTCTTAATAGCTTCAGATGTTTGGCATATTCATGTGAACAAACATAATAAACAACTCTTATTTTGATCCATATACTTTCAGCCCTCCTATATAATGACTCATGCAAAAGTCATTTGTCCAACTTCAGTCATCTGCAAAACCTAAAGCTCAGTGGACATTTCTTTCCTAGAATAATTGGTTCCACCTTTACATCTCTGAGTGAGAATCTGCAGTTGCTGCTTGACCAGCACCAGGGAGTGAATCCACTGAGGCAATGGGCGGCCTATTCCTCACAGTTGTGGACATATAAAGGACAGAAGTAGCACATGCAAGTAACTGGGATCCAGAGAGGGAAAGAACTTGCATAAAATGATGGAGAGGATAGGGGCATCTTTAGTTTTCAAAAAGTAAAGCTAGCAGCCACTGCTCATCTCTAGCTAATTTTCTTTTGGGTTCACAAAGTTCAGTTCTCCCTTTTTCCATAGAGTCCAGTAATCTGCATTTGATGTGAAATCGCTTTAATTTTAAAATCTGGCAACTAATTCAAACTAAAAACCTATAAAAAAAATAAAAATAAAAAAAAAATAAAAATAAAGGTCCCCCTAAGGGCAGCAGATTCCTTTTGAAGGCTGCTCAGAACTTGCAACCCGCTATTTTTCAGGACCACATAAAAATTAATAAATAAAGTTTTTGTGTCCAACTACACCTAAAAGTTTTTTTTTTCTAAAAATTAAAAAGTAGGGACAGAGTAATACTGAGACAATCTCGGTGAATATGGTTGTTTCTCTGTGCACCATGTTGCCCCTTGACATGTCTTGACAACATTTCAATATCTTGCTGGACCTCACTCCTCAACCTGGGCCCAGGGATGTTTTGTGTCACTGATGAGGCCTCTTTGGTCCAGGTCCCAGAGACACCCTCATGAATAAAAGCAAATCATTGTCCTCAGCCCACAGGCGAAAGGAGACTGTCCCGAGTTTCCATGGAGTTTCCTAAAACGTGAAGATGAAGAGGAGCAAGGAAGAGGTACATGTGCTTGAAAAAGAGTCAAGAAGTTTACCTAGAACGTGATTTGTTCCTTGGACACAGGTTAGCAAGGCAGTGAGATTTGAGGGGGGGGGGCTAATTAAACATACTTAAGCCATTTAAATGTTTATATCATTCTTCATGTGGGAGGAGAAACATGTTCTTCAGAAATAGATCTGAAGTGGAATTTGGGAACAAGTGGTTAAATGTTTAGTCACAGCATTCAGCAGAAATCCTGGGGCAGGAAACACAGAAAACAGGAAGTGTTTGCAGCCCATTCACAAATGCACCCTGTGGCTGGGCAGGGACTGGAGGAATGAAGAGGCAGTGCTTTGATGGACAGCTGAAGCTGGAGAATGAACTGAACTCCCAGAGTCCAAGTTCACAGTAAGGATTTTTTACTTGGATTCTGAATTATTTTTTACTTGGATTCTGAATTATTTTCTTTCTGTTTTATTGTTTTCTACATTTAATTTGCTGTGAGTGATGATTGATTCAAGACTCACATTATAATCTTATTGCTTTCTGCTTGCTAAATGACCTTCTATGAATCTTCATGATTTCATTTAAATACTTGGGAATTATTTCCCAAGTACTTGATACTGTTTTTATTCAGAAAATGTACAATGAACTTTTGAAAAGATTGTTATTGATTCTAATTAGTTACACTTGACAGCAGAATGCATTTTGTCACATTCTACATAGGTGGATTATACCTCCTCATTCTTCTGGTTGCACATGATATAGAGTTGCACTGCTCATGAAGTCAGAGGATACAGAGGGTAATGACGTCTGATTTATTTTACTTTCAATCCTACCTCCATAACCCCTCCCCTTTTTTCACTTCCCGCTGTGTAATCCAAAATTCCTCTATTCTTCCCAAGAACCTCACCCTTTTTGTGAATTAGATCTGCATTATCTGGGAAAACACTAGGCCTTTGAGTTCTTGGGACTGGCTTATTTCCCTTAGTGTAATATTCTCCATTTTCCGGCAAATGCCATGATTTTGTTCTTCTTTTAGGCTGAGTAGTATTCCATTCTGTATATATACCAAAATTTCTTTAACCATTCATCTGTTGAAGGTCACAGAGATCAGTCCTTTATTACAAAATGTCATTGAGTCTGAAAAACCAGCCTCTACCTCAGAGCAAAGCCTGTCCGAGGAAGGGAGCGTGACCCTTGTCCTTGGAAAGACCCACAGAGCACTCCTAGGCTCATACTCACCCTGCTGAGTTGTTTATGTACAAATAACAGGAGAGATATGCTGGACCAGGTGTCCCTGATTCAGTCAGGCTAGGTGACGACCCATAGCAACCCCCTACAACCACCAATCAGAATGAGACAGGGAAAATACCTGGAATTAGAGAAATGCAAGTTAAAACTACCCTGACATTCCATCTCACTCCAGTCAGAAGGGCAATTCACAGGAATACAAGTAACATTAAATATTGGCGAGGATATGGGAAAAATGCTCACTCATCCATTGCTGGTGGGACTGCAGATTGTTATAACCACTCTGGAAAGCTGTATGGAGATTCCTCAGAAAACGTGAAATGGAACCACCATTTGACCCAG
The DNA here is from genome assembly GCF_047511675.1 of Marmota flaviventris. Taxonomy (NCBI): domain Eukaryota; kingdom Metazoa; phylum Chordata; class Mammalia; order Rodentia; family Sciuridae; genus Marmota; species Marmota flaviventris. Next base: position 853,492 of record NC_092518.1, read on the forward strand.
CTATCCCACTCCTTGATTTATACCCAAAGACTTAAAATCAGCACACTATAGTGACTCAGCCACAAAAATGTTTATAGCAGCTCAATTCACAATAGCTCAAATATGCAATCAGCCTAGGTGTGTTATGCTCAAGTTTGGGAACCCCCAAAGACCACGAGAGACCAAGATTGATGTAAGCAGCAAAGAGGTGTTTATTGCCAGCTATCTCGGTCCTCCATGCACACAGCAACTGGTCACGGTGAGAGGCCCCAAGCCCAGGGTTTGCAGCAGTTTTATACACTCTTTGGGGAAGGCAGGGACTCCACATACATCATAGCATCTCTTAGCAAATCATCACACACTGCAGGAAAATCATAAAACAACTCTAAAACATGATTAGCACATTCACTGGCAGGAACAAGTTGGGTAGGGGTGATTGGTTGCTACAAGAGCGGGATTCGTTTGAACTGATTGGTTTAAGCCATGAGGGGAGTATGTGCTGAACTACATGATTTCCTGTTGAGAGCCACAGCTGAAGGGGCCCAGGCAAACTTCCAGCTGCCAGCTGATTGGCTCCTCTGCAGTGATGCTCATTGGGCTGTTTCCCCGCCCTTTCAGACTACGGAGCTGCTCACTGGTGGACTCTTTTTGCTCCACCCACATGACCCACGTGTGGCGTGTGTGTTCTAAAAATAAAATTTGTTTCTGCTGATAAGTGGCTCATGAATTGTGCCTAGACAGACTGTGGCATTTGGTGGCCCACACGGGAACGACTGAGGGTTAGTGATAAGGTAAACTGCTCACCCCTGAGGGCAGGGGTGAGAGGATGGGTAGCCATTTGAAGATTATTCTTTCATTTTGTTTCGCTTTTGTTTTAAGTTGCCTGAACCTGGAGATGGGTGAGATGGAAGAAAAACCGCTCACATCTGAGGAAAAACTATTTGTGTCTGAGGAACACATAGGGAGAAAGGATGGATGGACATTTCAGGAGGATACAAAGGGTGATATAATGATTTTTTGTTGTTCCATTTTTGTTTCATTCTGTTTTGGTTTTGTTTGGCGTTCTCTTGTTGAGTTGTATTATAGTAGAAATATGGGATCAGAAATTAGTAAAAAACAAACTGAAAGAGTGTTAAGTAAATTGTTAGAGGAAGGAGGCATCCCAGTAAAATCAAGAGCAGTCAGGGCATAGGTTGATACAATACAAAAATGTAGCCCATGGCTTTTTAAGGAGGAGTTGTTAAATATATCACAATGGAACCATCATGGTGCAGATTTAAAAAGAATAGAAAAGAAAAGCCCAGGAACTCTTCCAGTTGACACATTGCCATAGTGGACATTCGTATCTTGTTTGCTTAGTCCAAAGCCTTCAGTTCAGACAATGGTAGAGGAAGGAGAAGACATATTGATTCAAGTAAAAGAGAAGGTCTCTCGAGTTATTCAGACAGAGGAAAAAATTCAAGTAAAAGAGAAGGTCTCTCTAGCTAGTCAGACAGAGGAAGCAAGTTTAGAGCAGAAAAAGCCATCAGGGGAAAAGTTACAACAGGAGACTGCTACTAACACCTTTCTATCACCAGAGGGCGTAAGTGTCCAACCAACAGCACCACCTCCATATGCTGGGAGGCCCCCAACCCCCGTAGTTGATAGATGGGATCTTGATACAGGACCTCAAATATTAGCATGCCCTGTATTTGAGCAGGCAAGAGGGCAGCGAATTCACCATGCTTTAGATTTCGAAACAGTAAAGCAGCTAAAAGAGGCTGTAACAACCTATGGTCCTCAAGAACCCTTCACTGTAAGCATGGTCGAATCCATTACCAACTTGAACATGTCGCCAGCAGATTGGACTAGTATGTGTAAAGCTGTGCTAAATGGAGGACATTACCTGTTATGGAAGGTTGCCAATGAGGAATTTTGCAAGGAGACGGCTAGGCAAAATGCAGTAGCCAGTTATCCTCAGAGAAATCTAGGTATGTTGTTAGGAAAGGGACCTTATGAGGATCAGCAGCAACAAACTGCATATGATCCTGCCATATACTTACAAATTGCTGTAGATGCGGTTAGAGCATGGAAGACTTTACAAGGACATGGAGGTTTACAAGGTCAATTATCTAAGGTAATACAAGGAGCTAATGAACCTTATGCTGAATTTGTAGATAGGCTTATTCAAACAGCTACCAGAGTTTTGGGGAATACAGAACAAGCAATGCCATTAATAAATCAACTGGCTTATGAGCAAGCAAATCGTTGGTGCAGAGAAGTCATTAGACAATGAAAAAATGAAGATTTAAACACATATATTAAATTATGTAGAGACATTAATGAATAAGGGCAAGTCTTAGCAGTTGCAGTACAACAGGCTTTAGATGCCATGCCAAAAACATGCTACAATTGTGAACAAACAGGACATTTTAAAAGGAATTGCCCCATAGGAGGAGGGTTTAACAAAACTAGGTATCAAAGGAGTAGAATATCGGGTATTTGCCCACGATGCTGTAGAGGGAGATATTGGGCTAATGAATGCCATTCTCAAACCACCATAGAGGGTACTCCATTATTAAAAAAATGAACAAGGATCAGGTGTCTATCCACGAAATCAAGGAGAAAGGCATCGGACTCCATTGTCAAAAAACGGACAGGTGGGCCCAATGCTCTGGGTCCCATGACCACAAATATATGGGGCACTGGAGGAACCCAGCAACACCATCAGGGTAGTGCCCAGGACACATTATCCATTAGATCCCTCACTAGACAAACCAGAGGAAGCACAGGATTGGACATCTGCGTCTCCACCAGAACAGTACTAACTCCAGAGATGGGAGTTCAAATCATTCCCACAGGGGTAAAAGGACCTCTTCCCAAAGGAACAGTAGGCTTATTATTGGGGCACAGTTCTTCTATTCTAAAAGGACTTATGATAAGTCCTGGGGTAATTGATCCTGATTATGAAGGTGAAATAAAAATTATAGCCAGTTCTCCTAAGGGTATATCACCAGGAGATAGAATAGCACAGTTATTAAGAATACCCAGCCTACATGATAAATTTTCCAGTTGTAATGTAGAAAGAGTTTCCAGGGGATTAGGCTCCATAGGTGTAGATTGGGCTATGCTTTCTTTAAATTTAGATTCTCGCCCCATGCTAAAACTAAATATTCAAGGACATGAATTTAATGGGCTACTGGATATAGGTGCAGACCTTAGCATCATCTCTCGTCAAGAATGGACAAAACATCAGCAATTACAACAAGCCACTCAAACGCTTTGAGGCCTAGGAGTGGTGACTAATCCCCATAGAAGTGCAATGGTATTAGATTGGAAGGATCCTGAAGGATGTGAAGGAACTATACAGCCATATGTATTGGATCATCTTCCCGTAAATTTATGGGGACGAGATGTCCTAGATCAATTAGGACTAACATTAACAAATAACATCAATTCAAATGCATCCACTATTATGGCTAGACAAGGTTTTAGGAAAGGAAAAAGATTAGGAGAACAAGAACAAAGTATAGCAGCACCAATACAAATAGATCAAGGAACAGACAGACATGGGTTGGATTTTCAAAAAGGGCCACTGAGACAATAAAAATTACTTGGAAATCAGAAAGACCAGTGTGGGTTCCTCAGTGGCCCCTGACTAAAAAAAAGATACAAGCAGCCTATGACCTGGTCAAACAACAATTAGCGGAGGGACATATACAACCTTCTGTATCTCCCCATAAAACTCCCATTTTTGTCATCAAAAAGAAATCTGGTAAATGGAGATTATTGCAAGATTTAAGAGCCATTAATAATGAGATGATTATTATGGGACCTGGTCAATCGGGGATTCCCTAATTGTCTGCTTTGCCAAAAACCTGGTATGTTTTAGTTATAGATATTAAAGATTGTTTTTTTTTTTCAATTCCAATTCATCCTGAGGATAGTCCACGTTTTGCATTTACTATCCCTGCACTGAATCATGAAGGTCCTGATCAGAGATATGAATGGAAAGTACTCCCTCAAGGGATGGCTAACAGCCCAACTATGTGTCAAATTTATGTTAACAAAGTAATCCAGCCACTTAGAAATCAAAATCCTGAACTACAAATATTTCACTATATGGATGATGTATTATTAGCACACAAAGATAAAAACACATTGCTAGAATGTTATGCCACACTTACAAACTTATTAAAAAATTATAATCTAGAGATAGCAATAGATAAAGTACAATTAAATTTTCCAATTAATTATTTAGGAGTTCTATTATCCTCAACCATGGTCCGTCCACCAAAAATTCAAATACGAGTAGATCAACTCAAATCACTTAACGACTTTCAAAAGTTATTAGGAGACATATATTGGATAAGGCCTTATCTAGGCATACCAACAGGAGAGTTGGGACCTTTATTTGACATTCTAAAAGGTCCATCAGATCCAAATTCACCCTGAATGTTAACGCCTGAAGCAAGAAAGGCATTAAAAATCATTGAAACATATATGGAAAATATGCATTTGGATAGAATTGATATAAGTTTGCCTTTATTATTTATTGTACTACCAACAAAAAATATTCCTACAGGAGTATTTTGGCAAGAAGGTCCATTATTATGGATACATTTATCTTATTCTCCTAACACTATTGTTACTAGGTATCCTGAGGCTGTAGGACAATTAATACTCAAAGGAATAAAAGCAGCAAAGGGAGTGTTTGCAATTTCTTTCAATAAAATTATTACTCCATATACTATGGATCAAATTGATGAGTTAGCTAATGAGTTAAATACTTGGGCAATAATCATATGCAAATCTAATGTTTCATTTGATAACCACTTACCATCTAATCCTTTGTTGTCTTGTTGGTCATTGCATCCTGTAATTTTTCCAAAAATGACAAGAAAAACACCTATCATGAATGCTCCAAATATATTCACTGATGGGTCAAATAATGGTACAGCAGCAGTAGTTACACCTGATCAAACTTTTACATTTTTAGTACCCAAACAATCAGCTCAAAAGGTAGAGCTTAATGCAGTATTACAAGCTTTTGTGATGTTTAAAGATTCTGTATTTAATTTATTTTCCGATAGTCAGTATATAGTTAATGCTATACTATCCCTTGAAGATGCTGGTAGGATTTCCCCTTCCTCTACTGTTTTCTCTTTGCTTTCCACTATACAAAGTCTAATCTGGGACAGAAAAGATCCATTCTTTATAGGACATATCAGGGCACATACAGGATTGCCTGGAGCCCTTAGTTTGGGCAGTGATTTAGAAGATAAAACATACATATTTTTTCTATGCTAGAAGAAGCTACAAATTTTCACAAATCCTTCCATGTCAATGCACATACTTTAAAAAGGCATTTTAAAATAAGTAAGGAACAAGCTAGACAAATAATAAAACAATGTCAAAATTGTGTGGCCTGTTTACCACAAGTTAATCTTGGAGTCAATCCTAGAGGACTTATACTTACATATCTGGCAGATGGACGTCACACACTTGCCAGAATTTGGAAAATTAAAATATTTGCATGTTACAGTTGATACTTCTTCTGGATTTTTAATAGGCTACCTTCACACCAGAGAAAAAACTAAAGATAGTATAGCTCATTGCTTACAAAATTTTGCCACTGTGGGCATTCCAAAACAGTTAAAAACAGATAATTCCCCTGGTTATTCTTCTACCTCTTTTAAACAATTTTGCTCATCATTTGGCATTACTCATATAACAGGAATCCCATACAATCCACAGGGACAAGGCATAGTTGAAAGAGCTCATCAAACTATTAAAATGTACTTATTAAAGCAAAAAGAGGGAATTGGGAAGGGGTATATATTCCCCAAAGATAAACTTAAAATAACCCTTTTTACTCTAAACTTTTAAAATTTGGATTCATCAGGGCTTAGTGATATGGAAAGGCATATGTGTCCAAAAATGTACATAAGCCCAAGGTACTTTGGAAGGGTATTCTAACAGGACAATTGAAAGGTCCTGACCCAGTAATTGTCTGGAGTCGGGGGTCTGTTTGTGTGTTTTCACAGGGAGAACAGCAGCCGATTTGGATTCCAGAGAGATTAACTAAAGCGATTTCTACAGACCAAAAATAAGATGATTTGGCTCAAATCCATAACAGCTGATATCCAGAACTCCAGTTTAGCTACCCTTACAACTGCGACAGAACCAGGATGCTTTTTTTCAATATCTATTTTATTATTGCCCTTTCCACATCATGAAGTTCTATTTTGTTTTTTGAGCTCATACAGACCTAGGTTAATGTTTTGCTGATCAGTTCTATTTTTTGACTACAGAGTTTTTAAACATTGCAATGGAGATTTCACCTGTAAAAAGTTATAAGGCCTTTACTATTATGTTATATGTTGTATATATTATATTATGTGTGCACATTTGTGTTTTGTGTTGTATGTTTGTATGTATGTATGTCCATATATCATATATGATGAGCGCTTATGAAAAAATGGATCCATATATGTTTTTTTCTTATTCACATGATTTAAATGGTTTAATTTAAATTGGGTAAACAGCTGTTGAGGATTGTTTTAATATGTGAACAAAAAAGGAGGTTAACAGATCTGTTTGTTTACTTTCACCTTTCCTTTTCATTATATTTAATAATTCTGTTCAGGATAATGTAAATTGTTCAGAAAATTGTTTTCTTTTAGTGCCTGCTGGAATGTTACATAATTTTTTCTTTAGCCATTATTGCCAGAATTCCTATCTTCATCCCAGTGCTGGTGAAGACAAAGATAATACCAATCTACAGCTTCTGCAATAGCTATCACTGAACTGCTTGCAGAACTTGCCTGGACTATGTATCACTTGTATGCATTGTGAACTATCTGTTGGTGCAGCAACTTGTGGTAGTGTTGGGGTATTTTTGCTGATGGTGTCATTGGTGGTACAATTTTTCCAAAAGGAGCCGTCAATTGGCTTGGTGTATCCTCCTCCCTTCTGCTTGTGATGGTCGTTCAGCTACAATTTGAGGGCCAACAGAGATGAGGCAAAGAACCACCCCCCGCCCCCCGCTGGTACAAAGGCCTATCCACAGGTGTGGCTGTATGCTGGACCAGTAGTCAATGACAGGTAAATCCAATTGCAATGGGCCAACCTAAGACAGGAGGCTGATGCCTTGAGGTCAGCTCATCCAATTATGAGTAAGGACCATATGTAGTATTGGACAACCTAAGGCAGGCATGGTCCCTAAGCCATATGCCTGTTGTTTAAACAGAGAGGAGGACATGTTGAGAGCCACAGCTGAAGGGGCCTCAGCAAACTTCCATCTGATTGGCTCACCGTGGCCCCAACAAACTTCCAGCTGCTAGCTGTTTGGCTCCTCTGCAGTGATGCTCATTGGGCTGTTTCCCCACCCTTTCAGACCACGGACCTGCTCATTGGGGAACTCTTTTGGCTCCATCCACACGACCCAACCAATCGGCCTCAAGAGCAGGAGGAGTGGGGGGGTTGAGAGGCTTGTGGGAAACCAGTGGTGGCAGTTGGGCTCTGAGGGAATTCCTGAAGAGCTCGTGTGGTGCAGAGTGTGTATTCTAAAAATAAAGTTCATTTCTGCTGATAAGTAGCTCGTGAATTTTGCCCAGCCAGACTGTGGCAGTTTCCCAACACCATCAACTACTGGGAGGGTCATCTGGCATCCCAGGTATTTTCCCTGTCTCATGCTGATTGGTGGTTGCTAGGGGTCCCCACCTAGCCTGATTGAATCAGGGACACCTGGTGCAGCAGATCTCTCCTGTTATTTGCAGATAAACAACTCAGCAGGATGGATTTGTGCCTAGGAGTTCTCTGTGGGTCTTTCCAAAGACAAGGGTCATGCCCCCTTCCTTGGACAGGCTTTGCTCTGAGGTAGAGGCTGGTTCCTTAGGTGCCCTTCAGCAGATGAATGGATAAAGAAAATGTGACACACACACATACACACACAAGCACACACATGGAGTGTGGGGAGAAAAAAATAAAAGTCTATTGAATTAGACAAAGAGAAATTATGGGAAGGGAGAGGGAGGGTATAGGAAAGTGAGTAGACTGGATGGGACACATTCCTATGTTCATATATGACTACAGACCAGGGTAACTCCACATAATGTACAACCAAAAGACTGGGATCTTAATCAGAATAAGTTACTCTCCATGTATGTATAATGTGTCAAAATATACTCTAGTGTCATGGAACACACAGAAATGCAAATACTGAAATTACTAGAATTATCAGGGCAAAAACAAGAGGGAATTTTGGTGATCTTGAGAGAGGAAAGATGTCTTAGAATTATACTGAAGGTACAATCAGGAACAACTTTTAAATTTTTTTTTTTATTTTTTATTTTATTTTCTTGGTATGGAGGATTGAACCTATGGGCACTTAACCACTGATCCACATACCCAGCTCTTCTTTATATTTTATTTAGAGACAAAGATGCTTCAGGCCTCACTAAGTTGCCAAGGCTGGTTTTAAACTCACAATCCTTCTGCGCCAGCCTCCTGAGCTGCTGGAATTACAGGCATGAACCACTACACCAGCAAGAACAGAAAATTTGATAAAGAGTACCTCATCAAATTTATAAGAATTTTCTCTTCAAACACCATAAAGAATGTGAAAACAGTCTCTAGATTTAAGCATTCCAAAATCTATGCATACATCAATATATCATTATTTTACTAACTAATGTTTTAAGTTATAATTATACAAATAATTCTAATGTGAAAATATTTTTAGAAAGAAGCTGCTGAACAGGAGACACTATTTCACATTATATATTTGATTAGTTTCTTTCTAGTGTCTAGATTATAGCGAACTCTAGTGAGTTCATAATTAAATCATGGTTGGCCAATTAAAAAATGAGTTCAGAATTGTGAAACCCTGAATATGGCTGCTGGTTTGATGGTGTTCCCTGAGGATGAAGTTCAAAATGGCAATTGTCAACCTTCAGTCCCGAACATCTGGATGATCCTACAGTAAGGCCGCCCCTATCCTGGATCAGAACAGGGTTCCTGTAGTGGTATTTTAACTCACCTGGTTTTCCAAAGGTTATTGATATGCTCTGTGCAAATACCCCCACCTCTGAAATCTGGGGGATCTTAGAGTATGTCTCCACTTGCTGCTCAGGTGACACAATCTGAGGCTAACATGGACCCTAAGAACTCTGCAGCCGTGTGTTCCTGCAAGAGCCCGGAAGGGGGCGCCCTTCCCACTCACTTCACCCTTCTCCTGCAGGATTTCTTAATGCAGGAGGAATGATGGGGTCTGACTCTCATTTATGCTTTCACTGCAAGTGAGGATACAGAACCACTCCAAAGCTGTAAAGGATAGAGTTAGCATCATGTTCAACTCTAGCATTAACTAATCATAAAAAAATAAAAGCCTCCCCCCCCAGACCAGCATAATAGGAGCAAAAGCGTTGTCAGGAGGAGAGTAGACATCTCTTTCCATAATCTTCCTGGAATCCCAGAAGACACTGGCCAGTATTCCTGGCTCCTCAGAGCTGGAGATGCTGATTGGATCTCGGTGGGCCCCAGCTTCACCTGCTGCTGAGGAAGTGGGTGCACCTGACCTTGTGTGAGGAGCCTCTTCCACTGACAGGGCTTTGGCCCGCAGGCCAGGAGACTGTATGGGAGGCTGGGTCTCCATGAGGCCTCCCTCAGAACCGTGTGCCAGTCCCCTCATTCCCGCTGCCCAGTGTGATCCAGCTATTATCACACAAAAGTGCACACATGTGAGCCTGTCATGTACAAAAGTGTCCCAAGCATCACACGGAACAAGTGAAAGAGGCCACAAAATCAGTGAGCTTGGAGAATCAGGAAGCCGGAGACTGAAGCCATCCAGGTCATTCTAACATAGCCCAAGACAGAGGACAGCCCAGGAAGGGCCTAGTCTTTAGCACAGTTCTCCTTTATAGTTCGGGACTCAAGTGACCGCCCACCAGCAAACCCTGTGCTGTCCTTATCCAGGGCCACACAGCCACAGGTACTGTTTGCTCCTCTTCTGTCCTCCTCTAGTGTTTTCCTTAATGATCTAGAAACCCAGATGACGAGGATGCTGATCCCAGAGCACAGACTCTAGGTGGCAGAATTTCCTTCTGCTGGGGATCATCTTTGTTTTGACCCAGATCAACTCTGTTCCCATCTGCCATTTATACTTTTCCCTACACCCATGCCCACTGCACCTCATCTTCTCAGGTAGACACACGTAGAGGATCACAACATTGTCCCCTTCACACAGGAGGAAACTAAGCCTCTTGTGAGACCCACTCATCACAGGGGCCATTTGTGGGAATCACTCTGAATGACCCACACCTTCCAGTCCTGAAGCAAGAAGCTCCAATCAATCACTCGGGCATTGCTACAGCTCAAGAAGTAAAAGGCATGTCTTCAGATGTAGATGAGTCACCAATGGGGTTGAGCAACACTCATCTGTTCTATTGTAATCCTACCCCTTTGTCCTGTTTGGGATAAAATGTTCCTTGGAAACTCCCTTTGTGTGTTCCCTTCTCTTGCTGTGCCTTTGGATGTGGCCTCCCTAGATGTCAGTCAACCTGCTGGCAGCAGACAACAGAAAGCTAGACTCAGCCCCCTGAAACCTGACCCCTTGCCTCATTTGAATGGCTTCTCCTCAATAAAAGGGTTCAGCATGTGTGTGTGTGTGTGTGTGTGTGTGTGTGTGTGTTCTCTCTCTCTCTCTCTCTCTCTCTCTCTCTCTCTCTCTCTCTCTCTCTCTCTCTCTCTCTCTCTCTTTCCATGGACCCCTGAGGTCTGAGCTGCCATCACAACACCCAAAGGAAAAGGTATCTCTGTCTCTGTCTCTTGTGTGATTATTTCATGCAGCTCAGTTCGCCTGGAGTGACCCTGAGTGTTTTAGTCATGAGGAATGCGACAATTGGTTGCCCATATGGTGACTCCAGGGTGTTTTAAAAATTCAGTTCATTTGGAATTTCTCTCCAGAAGTTAAGAGCGCTTAGGATTGTAGAGTATTGTGGACTGAATTGTAGAAAGTAAGTAAATTAGACAGAAGAAAAATCTGTGAGGTTAAACTTTTTACTATCTGGGAATATTTTGTCTTTAGAAATTTTTTTTTATAATTCTAGAGACTCTAAATAAATGTAATGAGTTATTAAGATGATTAGTGGGATATGTTGTTGAATCCTCTCCCATGGGGAAAGTGCTTTTGTGGACTTTTTTAGATTGTTTGTATGAATCTTTATGTTTTAAAATATTAGATAAAGACTTTTTGGGTTAATGTACTAGAAGTCAGCGCTTGGAGAGTGAGAAAACAGGGAAAGAAAATGTTGTGATGAGACTCAACACAAGGATTCTTTCTCCGTAGAGAAGTAAGTTTTATTTTTCTCTTGTTTTTGTGAACTCTCGCTTTATACTCCTGTGGGTCCGATGGCTGCAACTTGGCCGCTGCTCCCTGTGGTGTCTGTAACTGGACTCACCGCCAGCACTGCTTTTGACCCTTAAGCTGAAAGACCCCAGCCCAATAACTTTAGGCCCAGTAATAAATCACCAGGGCTTGCTTCCGCACCTGCACAGACGTCAGATGTATTTTTCAGGAAATCAGTTAAGTGTAACCGATTAAGAAAGGACAGGATGGTTGGGAAAGGAACCGGCACGGTTGGGCAAACGGGATCATACAATGAAAAACCATACAATGAATAACAAATGGTTTTTATGTGGTTTTTCCAGGAACCTATAGTGAAAAACAAGTTTACCCTTTAAGTGACCTATATGCTGGATTCAAAAGAGCCAATGAGATACCTGTCACTGTGCTAGGAGGGAAACTGACCACTGTACCCTATAAAAGATCTGTACCCCAAAGCCCGGTGTGCCAGTTCACCGAAGCTCCGGCTGAGGTTTCGCTGGGCACCCACAGGCGCCTGTGTATCAATAAATCGCCTCTTGCTTTTGCAGCCAGTGCCTCGTGTGTCTTTCTTGGACAGGGAATCGGTGGGTCTTTCAAAGCGACCTGGCCTGTGTGCCGAATGCAGACTGCCTTAAAATCTGATAGTAACGCTGGTGTCTGCCATTAAAGCTCACTTTTAAAGTCCCACGTGCTGCCAGGGAAAGTACAAAGGCAGGAGGACACAAGCTGCAAGCCCGTGGGATCCCGCCAAGGCCGCGGAATACAGACAAACCAAATGGAATGCCACAGCCTAGGGCAGCCCTAGGGCAGCGGGCTCCAAGCTGTTTCCATCACCATGGTAACTGCCCAAGCCTGGCCGCATAGCGGGCTTCCTGGTCCCGCCTCCTGCATTTCAACGGGCTTCCCATTGGTCCTTCCAACTGTCACTCAGACAGGACTTCTGGTTCCGCCTTCCAGCCACTAACCTGTACTTCCTGTTTCAGACCTGCTACCTGGAGCTGCCCAGAGCCTGCATTTTTAGGAACACCCACCTGTAAGTGCCAGCAAAGTTCTTTTTCAGGCAAAATCTAATTCCACAGTTTCCTTCGTTCCTTGCAGCCCTAAGCCGGACTTGCTCTCAAGGCCAAATAACTTGATTTCTTACCCCTCAGCAGCTTCCCTTGGGACCCTTCCTTTTCCTTTCTATGGTTATGTTGCTATTTCACATTTGACTTTTAATTTTGAAAGTTATGGGGATGCATTTGCTTATCGCAGAAAGAAACCCAGCAATGTTTCTGGGATGACCCCAAAATCCTTATTCTTGTTCCTGACTGTATAATTACAAGAAATAAGTAAATGTATACACAAGGATCATCAGCCACATCACGTGACTTCACAGGCAAGCGTTCACTCCTAGTTAAAAACAAATCGAAATGGATCCAACATATCTTAAGAACCACGTGGTTACATAAAGTTAAACAATTATATTGTATTAATTACAGGTTATGTATATTGTATTAATTATCTACAGAAATATCCAAGGACTTTAACTATATTTTCATCGATATTTCTTTCCTTTTTTTTTTAAATATATTTTTTAAAGTTGTTGATGGACCTTTACTTTTTAAATTTATTTGTATTTAGTGTTGAGAATCGAACCCAGTGCCTCATGCATGCCTGGCAAACGTGCTACCACCGGGCCCCAACTCCAGCCCTCATTGATATTTCTTTTTATCAAGGTACAAAGATTCTAAGGTTTTCAGAAATTATTTCAAAGTATAACCAGGAAAAATTCTAAAAGGAATTTCAACAGAGGAGAAGCACACATTGGAGGTCCTAAGAAGAAAGAAATCATCTTTGGGTAAACCAAGATCTGTATATTCTAGATTTTAATGATAAAAATATTTTCCTAAATAGAAATATTTTTATATTATTAATTAGACAGATAATAGAGAAATGTAAAAAAAAAAAAAAAGATTTATATGTACTGGACTGACTAACAATTTTAACTGATTAATTCAAGGATATTTCAGGCCATTTCCCTGATTTTACTATCTATGCTGATCGTGAGCTAATATTTTGGTTCATATTTTGACATGATAAAGACCTATTAAAATGTTAAGTTTAACTCCTTTAAGCAAGGTCTTTATTGCCTAGTGATTCTTATTGTTTGAGGCAAGGATTAATTTTGGTGAATAAATTCACATCCTTGATTAAACAAACTAAATATATTAAAGTGCTGTCTTAGATTCCAATTTTTACAATTCTCCTTGGAGACTAAATTTGATTGATTCAAAGACTGTTCATTCTTGCATATTTTGTTTGTTGAATAATTTTGAGATCTGGGAATTTCATTAGGACTGATATTCTCCAAGTTAAAGTTGTATGTTAGTTTTGAGCAATCAAAGTTGCAAACCTTGTTGAAAATTCATTGACATTATAGAAGTTCTCTGACTGGACCTATTATTCATAAAAATATGGTAGGATTTATATACTGCTTAATCATATTTTTGAAAAGACAATTGAGACACATCTATTTAAAGGATAATATTCTGAGACATAAAGATATTGTGAGACCTTCTCTCAGAAAGACATTGAGGATACCTTTTAAATTGTTAGGATGGATCAACTAGTATATATTGAGAAATTACAATAATTAACACAAGGTAAATCTGATCATTTAAATACTTTACTACTATCTATAACTTAAACTGATGATACTATGGCTTATGCCAAGTCTTTACTCAGTTTTATTAAATTAAGAAAAGGGGGAATACAGTACCCCAGAGGCACACACTAGATCTTACAAAATATTTATTTTTTTCCCTTAATTGTAATATTGAGAATCTCAGGGGATATAGCTCAGTTGGTAGGGTGCTTTTCTCACATGCACAAGGCCCTGAGTTCAATCCCCAGCACCACCACCAAAAAAAGAAAAAAAAATTGAGACTGCTGCTGAATTTACTGAATCATGTTCACTGCTGCTGAACATGATTCAGTAAATTAAATCAGATTTGAAAAGATAGAATTTAAACCTGTCATCATGAAAATGACTGAAAAACCTGACACAGGAAGGTAAATCTTCCAACTGCAGAGTTTACAACCATGCAGCTTCATGAGCTTGTCAGGTAAGTAAAAATTATGAAGAGACTTCTATGGACCCATTTCTCAGATCTATTTTTTAAAATTTATTTTTTAGTTGTAGATGGAAACAATCCCTTTATTTTTTTATGTGGTGCCGAGGATGAAACCCAGGGCCTCGCACGTGCTAGGCGAGCGCTCCACCACTGAGCCACAACCCCAGCCCTCAGATCCATTTTTAATGTACATTGTGGTGTGGACTGGAAAGTCCACCAATGAAACTAGATTAATCATGCTGACTGTAGTGGTCGGTTATATGTTGATCCTATGGTAAACAGGTTGTCTGGGATTATATTTGAGGAAAACACAGTATATGAGAAACCTAAACCAGACAATCATGCTGACCCTTTGAAATTAAGACTACGTATCTGGACAATTGTCCAAATAGAAAGCTTGTTGAAATAGAATTTTTCTATACAGGCCAGTTGTTTACAGAAGGTATCCACCAATGCATGGTTGCCCTGATCATTCTACAATAGAAACTGGCACCTTTCCTAAGTATTATTCCTGAGTATTCCTAAGTATTATGCAAATGTCTGGCCAGTACAACACAAGAGGTCTAGAAATAGTGGATGCATTTTAGGCTGGTCTCCTAGAATGGACAAGAGCAGTTACAGGAGGATTCTGGCACCTGGAGGTTGATTGGTAATACCCTAACCCTCAGTGAGATGGCACCCAAAAGGATGTTTGGATGTTTGTCTTCTGCCTTCAGAATATGTACATCACTGACCGACCTAATAGACTCCTTAAATATGAGAGTTAAGAGGAAGGATGATGAATATCCTGTAGCCTGTATGAATGCAACTCCCCTTATGGCATCACTAGTTATTGCCGGCTGGTATTTCAGAGCTACACTCTGCTGAAGTTAATGTTGGGGTCTGAAACAGGTGCATGCCAATGAACCAGACCTAGGCCAGCTCCTGGTCTCATGATCGTTGAAGTGACTACTTTAAGTATTATTCCTTACTTCTGTGATACAGTCTTTATGGCTCTGTTTCAAACTTACAACATGTGGATTTTCTTAATGTTTGACTTAAATTACTTTCAAAATCAGATAAATGCTGATGCAAAACTTAGAACTGAGTTAAAATGCTCTAAAAAGCCACTGTAATAAATATTGTGACTGAGCTCTCTGCTCCATGGAAAGGCTGAAACACCATGCCAAATGAACATGTCCATGTTACCATTGCCAAGTGCAAGGCTTCCCAATAAAATCAAGAAAAGATGAAGAATCTTCTGATGAGTGTTTGGCAGAATAATAATATTAATAACCTGGATCTTCCAAGTTGGTTATGTCCCTGAGATAGTATGTTTTCTACTAATGCCTTTTGTGTTTCAAGAGTAGATCATGATGATCTCGGACCAAGAATCCAGTGATGGAAGGATATAACTTCCCAATTGTCTTCAAATATTAAGGAAGGGCTGGGGATGTTGCTCAAGTGGTAGCACACTTGCCTGGCATGTGTGCGGCCCGGGTTCCATCCTCAGCACCACATACAAACAAAGATGTTGTGTCCACCGAAAACTAAAAAATAAATATTAAAAAATTCTCTCTCTCTCTCTCTCTCTCTCTCTCTCTCTCTCCAGGAGCCATCACAGAACCCAAAGAAAAAGGTCTCAGTGTCTCTTGTGTGGTTATTTCGTGCAGCTCAGTTCCCCTGAGTGACCCTGAGTGTTTTTGTGTGAGGAAGCGGCAGCCAGTGATGCAGACAGTGTCCCTGTCCAGCTTTCTGATTCTTCGAGCTGTCTGTAGTGTGAGCTTCACCCAGACCAAGGCGGCCCCCCCTTCACTTTGAAACCATCCAAAACAGGGGGCTGGCAGGACACTTCTCCTTACTTTTCTGGCCAGGGGTGGGCAGGAGAGTTTCAAATTTCAAATCCCCCTCCCAGGGAGCACTTGGGAGGCTGTTGGCCTGGCCCTTCTGCCGGAGGAAGAGCCCACTCCAACCCCAAGCCCTTCGTGGCTATCCTGACCAAGGGGACCTGGTCTCTAGCAGGGCTTCCCCATCCCTCTGTGGTCTCCCCTTCCTGATCGGAGTCTTGTTGGAAGCCAGAGCCCCAACCTGCATTCACTCAGGCAGCCAGGAGGGAGATCTGGGGCAACATTGGGACTAGTTTGCTCATTACGTTTCCTGATCTGGGTCTCAGGTGCTGATGAAAAGTGGGCCTGGGGGTTAGTCATGCTGGGATTGTCACTCTCTTGAAAGTGCCTCTGTGTAGAGCCCTCCATCACCTTTGCAACCCAGGGAGCCTGGGACACTGTCCCCAGTCACAGACCTTCATGTCCCCTCCCCCTTGCAAGAACAGCCTCCAGAACCCAGCCTCTTCATGGGAAGAAGATGTGGCATGTCTGTCATCTTGTCATTGCCTCCCCTCCCATTGTCCTCGTGGCACCCCACTCTTCTGTGCAGACACCAGGCCCTTCTTCAGGCCCCAAAGTAGCTTGTGATTGAAGTTGAGCCTGGAATGTTCATTTTGGTCAGAATGTGAAAGGATGCTTCCATATCCCCTCTCCACGGAGGCCCTGAGGGCAGGAGGATCATGAGGTCAGAGCCAGGCTCAGCAAAGACAGGTGCCAAGCTACTCAGGGAGACCCTGTCTCTAAATAGAAGACAAAATAGGGCTGGGAGGGGGCTCAGTGGTTGAGTGCCCCTGAGTTCAATCCCTGGTACCCCACCTCTCCAAAAAACGGCCCCCTGTTCCTGCTGATGAGAAGAACCATGGCCTCTGAGACAGAAGGTCCCCTGCTTCTTTTTTTACTAACAAAGCAATACAACATTGTTTTTTCCCCCCAAAGCTGTGTCCTGATTATTGGATTGGCACTGGGGACAAGGATGGAGTTTTCAGTAACTCCTTAACCTCATGTTTCCATCCCCCACAGCTGTTATCTGTCACTAAATATTTGTGTTTGAAACATTTTGCCTAATTGTAGTAGATGCTGTAGCACAGCCTCCTCATGGTCTGTTTGCTTGGTGCAGATTCACATCCTTTGTTTTCAAACTCTATCCATTACCATGCAAGCAGGGACTCCTGTGGATAGCATAGAATTGGACATTGTTTTTATTTTTTCTTATGACCTCTACCTTTGGATAAGATTGCTTAGTCAATTCACATATAATGTCACTGTTGATGTCGTTATATTTATATCTGCCCTTTTACATTCTATTTTCTTATGTCTTTTTTGAGGGGGTGGGGACTGGGGATTGAAAGCAGGGGCACTCAACCACTGAGCCACATCTTGTATTTTATTTAGAGAAAGGATCTCATCAAATTGCTTATGACCTCATCATGGCTGAGGCTGGCTTTCAACTCATGGTCCTCCTGCCTCAGCCTCACAAGCTGCTGGGATTTGAAGTGTGCACCACCATGCCTGACCCTTACATCTTCTTTATTCCTCTATCCCTCTTCATTGTGTGTGTTTTACTGAAGATTGAGCCCAGGGCTGCTGTAACACTGAACTACATCTCTATTGCAGGTTTTATTTTGAGACGAAGTGAAGCTAAATTGCTGAGGCTGCTCTAGCAAGTTACTGATTTATTTATTTTTATTTGTTTGTTTTGTTTAGCTGTTTGTTAATGAAGACTCTGAAAATTTTTTTTTTCAGAAAATTAACTCATTATAGAGCTGGGACCTCCTGAGAAACTGAGGCAGTGAAAAGATCCCCTTGAACCCTTGATTCTTGCAATCGCATCAGAAAGTTTTCAGACATGTCACCCTGTAACAGACATGAACTTCTTGAAGGGGAACGGGACATTCTCAAGGATGAGAGTGGGTCCTCTCAGAGAGCAGAGGGACACTGTGCCTCTTCTGCGCTCCAGTTTTATTGGAGTCCCTGGGAAGTTTCCAGAGAGTCCTGCCCAGGTGCACCTTTTGACTTTTGACAGCAGGGTGACATCATATTTTCAAATCTGGACTGTCATGGCAACTCTATGTCACCTTGGCCCATGATGAGCCAAATTGGATACTTATCCAAAGAATTATCCTTTCTTCCAAAATTTGGTCTGTGAAAAGAGTCACAAAATCGTTCCCTGCCTAGTAACTTGGGTTCCTCTTAGGGGGTTTCCTGCCTGCATTTCTCATGCAGATCACAGGTAGTTTGCTGAGAAATGTGACATCTTCTGTCCACTTAGGCCAGGCAGAGTTGCAGTAAATTGCTTTTTGGAAAAGAATGCACATGCAGGTCAGCACGGTGGGCCCCATTTTACAGGATTATTCTCTTAACCTTCTGTTCCCACCATTCTAGTGTGTGTCCCCTAAAAGACTAAGAGACACAGGTACAGAAAAAAGCACGGCTTTTGCTGAGAGTCTTTCAGGATGGAACACCTGGGGGAGCAGGCAAGTTGCAGTCAGCATTTTATCCTCTGGTTTCACAAGGTCCCTGCTTCCCACCCCAGTTCCTTGTTGGCAAAGTACTATGGGGTTTACCAACTTCCAGATCTTCACCTGGGCTTCCCACTGGGCTGTTTAAAGAAGTATGCTCCTGGGCAGACTGGAACATGCCTGAAATCACAGTGGCTTAGGTGGTTAATGCAGGAAAATTGCAAGTTTGAAGCCAGCCTACCAGCTTAGTAAGGCCCTAAGCAACTTAGCCAGACCCTGTGTAAAAGTAAAAAAGAGCTAGAAATTTGGCTCAGTGGTTAGGCAGCCCTCAGTTAAATCCCTGGTATCAGAAACCCCACATAGGGCTGGGGAGGTGGCTCAAGCTGTAGCACGCTCGCCTGGCATGCGTGCGGCCCGGGTTCGATCCTCAACACCACATACAGACAAAGATGTTGTGTCAGCCAATAGCTAAAAAATAAATATTAAAAAATTCTCTCTCACTCTCAAAAAAAAAAAAAAAAAAAGAAACCCCACATATTTGTATATAAAGCAATACACCATTAGTTGTCTCCCTTTGTCCTTTTGTGCCAGGAAAGTCTTGTTGGATTGAGTGCATCTTGGACATAGACCGTTTTTACTTTCCTACATCAACACTGTTTCTTTCTCTCTTGGTCAGGGTGACCCCTCCCCTACCTCCTGTGTGTCCAGGGTGGTTCAGGGGCATGGACTCAGGATCTGCCACATCCACAGTCTGAGGCTGTACGAGTATCCATTTTGCTCTACTTGCCCTCAGGCTGCCTTTCTTATGTCTCAACTCTACATTTAAGGCAACATACTATATTCTGAATATAGATCAGTGGACTTTTTATTTCTCACACTAAGTACATCTCATCAGAATAAGCGACACATTCATACTAACAACTCCAACTAAATACAAAACCATTATCCTACCTAGCTCTCCATCCTTCCACATACAGTTGTAAGTCCTTTTCTACATTCCATTTTTGTATGCTTATTCTTATACATGTCATATCTCTAAAATTACAAACTAAATAGTACCAGGCTGGAAAAGTTATTGCATCAGGAAATTCTAAATTCTAAGTCTTTTGAGGAAAGTAAAAGGAGACCAGTGATGTAATTAAGAATTTTGTTCATTATTTTTATTATTTATTTATTTATGGTGCTGGTGATTAAACTCAGTGGCACTTGGCCACTGCACCACATACCCAGCCATGTTTGGTATTTTATTTAGAGTCAAGCTCTCATCGAGTTGCTTAGCACCTCATTTTTACTGATGCTAGATTTGAACGAGCAATCCTCCTGTCTCAGCCTCCTGAGCCTCTGGGATTACAGGCATGAACAACCATGCTTGGCCTAACTCTCTTATTTGTCAATTTCTTCACTTGATTGATAGTAGGTTGGAGTCACCATCTGGAGTTATTCTCTCAGGCCCATTACAGTTATGCTCACACCCACCTTCTTTGAACCACAATAAAAGGGATGCTCAGAGGCAAAGTGTCCCTGCCCTCAATTCAGTCTCTACCATGGGGGACAATAAAAGCACCTGGAATTCAATTCTCAGCCCTGGGCAGCTATGTGCCCACTTTTCCACACCGGTGGGAATATGACTTCTTACACAATAGCCCCCCTTGGCCATGGGCAATATTGTTAGGTAGAATGAACTTGGGCCAGTGAGGAGGATGTGAAAGACTTCACAAAGCCCAACTTATGAGCAGAGAATAAAATTGTACTTAATTTCCAAGAGGGGGGTAGACATACAGGCAGTATTGGCCCCAAGTTGCAATTTTTTATGGTTTATATGCAGGGTTAATGGGCAAGCTGAGCAGGGTTTTCGTTTCTTTCTGGTTTGACTATCAGTTGAAACCCAGGAAGCTGAGAGTACTGGGTCAGCTTCTGGGGGAATGTTGTTTTGTCGGGTTTGTGGCTTTTTTTGAAAACCTTGACATGGCAAGAATACACTGAAGGGGGCCTTCCTGCTGACAAAGTGAGGTCAGTCTGTGCAATAGAGTGACATGCTTCAAGGGGGCAAGTGAGCGTGAGCTCACAGACATGTTATAAGACCACAGATGCCTGAAGCTTAAATCCTACAGATAATACTAAATCCTAGCTACAATTTCCGCTGTGCATACAGCCTATAATTATCCTTCTATAAAACCTCAAAGTCCTTGTCAGCACCTGAAGACAGGGTAAGGATAGGGTTTCCTTGTCATCCTGGTGTAGCTGCACTGGTCAAAGTTCCTTTCCTGCTTTGCATCATGACCTTTTCTGTTTGATTTTGGGGCAAACACCTGACCAGACCTGTGTGATCACCAGAGTCAGGTCTCTGCATAAGACTTCCTAACAGTCGAAGTAGAACGTTCTCACTAAGCACAAGGCACCCATTTTATTTCCACCACACATTGCTGCCCTAGAGGATTGCCTTCCTTCCTCCCCCACCCTCTCTGTTGGGGATGGAATCCTGAGCATCAGAGCCAACCCCAATTGCTTCCTTTCATTGCTCAGGCTGCCTCCTCAAAGCAACAGAGGCCAGGAGGTGATGAGAATTACTAAAATAGTTTTCAAATTGTTCTCATTTTTAGATATTATGTATGGGTCATACATATGATATCTTTAAATACTGTTTCAAAAATTTGGAGACTGTGTCTTTCTAAGTCGCTTGAGGTCGCATCAGCTGAAAAAAATATATGTTATATAGTTCTTTGTTTTTCTTTGAGGTACTGGGGAATAAACCCAGTGGGGCTTGACCTGGACCTCTGAGCTACATCCCCACCTTTTTCATTTTATTTTAAGAGAAGGTCTCACTGACCTTGGGCTCCTCCAGCCTCAGCCTCCCTGAGAAGCTGTGCTTTGTTTTTGTGTTGAGGTTAAACCCAGGGCCTCCCCATGCTCGGAAAGCACTCTATGGCTGAAGCCTAGCTCAGCGCCAGATGTCACCTCTGTACCACAGGCAAAGCCAAGGCTTCCCACCTGGATTAGTTCCCAGCACAGTCCGGAAGGTCCTCCTGAAAAGGGCTGAGGCCAAGAATCTGTCACTCTACCCAATTTCAGCCAGTGATTGGATGATGTTGGCTGTCAGTCACGATGCAGAGGCGGGCCTGGAGGTCATCCATCCCGGATGCTGGGGGAACTGCCCAATCAGTGCGCAGAGGAAGGGGGAGGGCGGGCTTTTCTTCCTTACTTACTGGGCTACTCCTTCTCAGGGCCGGGTTCTCTGCTCCAGGGACCCAAGGACTCTGTGCAGCCTGTGTTCCCCGCCCCCCCATCTCGGGTACCCGGAGGTTCCTCCAGAGGACGCCGGGTCACCACGGAAGCCAAAAATGGTGAGTTTGCGACCTGGGCTGAAGGTACGCATCACCATCTGCCTTGGGGCCCGGCTCGCGGGTGAGCTGCGGAGCGCAGCGGAGTCCCCCTGGCGGGTGGCCCTGGCCCCTGTCTCCTGGTCCCCTGGGGTCAGCTGGGTTTTTGGTTTTTGAGATTAGCTGCGGAGCGCGGCTGAGTCCCCGCTGGAGGGTGGCCCTGGGCCCTATTCCCTGGTTCCCTGGGTTTGGAAGGGCGGCTCAGGTCCCTGGTGTCCCCTTTGCTCCCTACTGGTGGCCCACACCCACTCTTCCCAACGTGTAGGAAGCAGGACCACAAATGCACCTTCCTTCTCCCAGTGGAGCTCCTCCGGAGGCTGCTGCAGGTCCTCCAATTTGCAGGCGCCTCCTGCCTTCTAAAACCCTCCTTCCCTCCACCTCACAGCTCGGCCTGACGTTCGTTCTTCCCACTCGGTTCAAATGGACACCTTCTGCTAATTTTCATTATCACTTAGTGAAATATTGGAAAGAATCTTCCTTCCTTCCTCCCGCCATTCCTCCCTCCCTCCCCAGCCTTAACTTGAAATCCTCCTGCTTCAGCCTCCCACATATCTGGAATGACAGGCCTGTGCCACTGTCCCTGGCAAGAAGGACACTTTTGAAAGCATTTGTTTTCTTTTTATTTTATTTTTTTTCTTAAAGAGTGAGGTGAGAGAGAGACAGAGAGAATTTTTATTTATTTTTTTGTTTTTGGCAGACACAGCATCTTTGTTTGTATGTGGTGCTGAGGATCGAACCCTGGACGCTCGCGAGCCAGGCGAGCACACTACCGCTTGAGCCACATCCCCAGCCACAGCATTTGTTTTCTATTTGTGAATATTATACTTGAGGGGAAAGAATAATCACTTAACAGTTCCTTGTGTTTGGTCAAAATAACTGCTTTAAAGGGAATAAGGAGGTTGTTTATAGATCCCAGGGATATGGAATCCTGGGCTTCATCAATAGAGTATAACTGCTCCCTTTTCTGATAGTCCATGATGTAGAGTCTCACCAGTCATGTAGTCATGTAAGCACACAGGGTAATACTGATGTAGGGACAAAGGAGGCAAGGCACTGGAGATAGCCAGAAACAGTTTTATCTGGCTGCAGCCAGTCTCAGAGGGCACAGCTTTTGCTGTAATCAATCAATCCATCCCCTGAACCCTGAGTTCAGGTGGTTTTAGGATTTTATACTCATCATGTAAGAGGAGGGGCTCAGAAGTTCACATTGTAAAACTGAGACTCTCAAATAACTCTCAGACCACACAGTCTCATTCCAGTTAACCCTTTATTGCTGGCTCTTGGCAGACACTCTGCTCTCAAAAGAATGAGATGGTCAGAGTGCTGCCCCTGCCTTCAGTTGGCTCCATATTTAAGCACAAAAACCACAAAAGGGACATTTGGGGTTCAGGCAATGCAAACAAGGCTGAAAGTTGCAGTCAGTCAGTCTCCAGTTGGCACCATAGTTCATTCTGTGTTCTTGGGGATTTTCATGAATACAAACTGCCCCAGTCATGATTTTTTTGTGTGTCCTGGCTAAGTTCACAAAATGGAGTCGCCATAGTCAAGTTGTCACATCACACACATAAAAACAGCTTTTTCTTTCTCTGTTCTGACCAAGTTAAGCCTTCAAGGACAGCACCTGAGAAGGGGAGAGCTTCTTCTCCCCTTTCTTTCCTCCCCCACCAGCTGTTTCCATGAAGCCTAGTTGGTAAGTTCTCTGTGAAGCCCAGCTCAAGGCCAGAGGCCTTGTTTGCACATTTCTACAAACTACTATACTGGATGCAAGTGTGTAAAAAACTAGTAAGGGGAGTTCGAGTCCAGCACTTGGAGTGCTAATTTCTTTCAGACTAGTGGCCCAGAAAATAGGGCAACACAAAAATAGGAAGTTTGTCTACACTGAACTTTTTTGTGGACACTGTTTTGTTGACAGTCCTAAAATTAGCCATGGTGAAGATTTCTGGAGAAACCCAGTTAAAATTTTCTATGAAAAAAAGGCGATGCCACTACAATAATGTCTGATTCATTTACTGTCCTTCATCCCCAGCTTTTTTCAATATGTTTTTCACAAAGGATCTGGGTATTTTTCCCAGCCTGGCCTGAAAGTTGTGATCCTCCTGCCTCAGCTTCCAAAGCTGTTGAGATTAAAGGCACTGACCACCCCAGCTACAGAAAATAGTTCATTTTAACCCAAATATTAATGACTATACTAAGGTACATGGATTCAAGTTACCCTGAATGATGTGTGTGTCCCTCCCTGGAAGAAATTACATAATTACATCAATTCTTTCTTTCTTTCTTCTTTATTTTCTTCTTTCTTTCTTTCTTTTTTCTTTTCTTTTTTTTTCTAACATACCAGGGATAGAATGCAGGGACACTTAAACACTGAGCTACATCCCCAGCCCTTTTTATATTGTATTTTCACATATGATCTCACTAAGTTCCTTATGGTCTCACTAAGTTGCTGAGGCTGCCTTTGAATTTAGCGATCCTCCTACCTTAGCCTCTCAAGCTGCTGGGATTACAGTTGTGTGCGACTGTGTCTGGCCTACATGAACTTTTATAAAAAAAAAAACAAAACTATGTATCACTGCATTAACCAATTGCATTGGTAGGAACTTCAGATTATTGGGGTACAGAAAAAAATAAAGAAAATTTCTTCTGTATGTCTGTTATTGCATTCTGTGCTTTGGTAGATTTTGGAGATGTCTGGTAAGGTTAGTGATATATTCTGAGAATATTTGAGATTGTGGTCTGATACAGAAATTAAGATGATTGGCTATTGAAGGGCTTAAGATAGCCCAAGATAATTTTTGTTCTCCATACAGAACCCTGCCTTTCTACCCTCATGGTGGTCTAGTTAGCTAAAATCAAGTACTCTGAAGGTTCTTTGATGTAGATGTGACTGTATAGAGAACTTGAGTTCACAGCTGTAAAAATCTTGTGCTTTTCCTTTTACCTTCCTTAGGTGTAGACACCATGTCAGATTTCTTGGGCAGAGTTTCCCTTTGGACACTTCACAGGGTCCTATGTCCTCAGCCACTATCCTCTCCTGGAGCTGCCACAAAGTGCCCACAGCTGCCCTGTGCCCTGCAGGGTGAACAGAACTTCAGGCCCTGGGCCAGCTCCTCCTAGGGGACAGCCTGAGATGTAGGGTGCAGCCTCTCCGGGAAGCTGCTGGGGGCTCTGAGCTGAGGAATCTCCTGGAACAGGCCTCATCTAGACAGCTACTTTGGTCCCTGGGACAGTGATCCTGGATGCTTTCAGGGAGCAAGACCAGGAGGGAGTATGTTCCTGCTGTCAGGGACCTTCCCTGCCCCTTGAGCCTGACACATATGTGCTCCCTCAGCACCAAAGCTTTCTGTGCATCACTTTGAAATGATGTGCTCACTTATCTGAGGCCCAGGTTTACTTATTCAGAGCCAAATGGGATGGACTGTTATTAAATACACAAGAGAGAAGTGGATTTTAAAAAGTCTAGTTACATTTCCATTGTTACGAATCCCAACTTACAGCCAGGTACAGTGATGCTCACCTGTGATCCCTCTTGCTCCAGAGGTTGAGACAGGAGTGTTGCAAATTTGAGGACAGCCTTAGCAACTTATCCAGGCCTTATGCAACCTAGTTAGACAGCATCTCAAAATAAAATATACAAATGACTGGATGACTGGGGACGTGGCTCAATAGTAAAATGTCTCTGGGTTTAATCTTGGGGTACCACCCCCCAAAAAAAAAGAATGAATAAAAATAAAAAGAAAAGTCGTAATTAGCTAATTTACCTTTGCTACCCCTGAGTATGTATAGAAAATCTGTATGATTCAATCTTGTCTTTTCCATGATTTCAAACTGAAATCCAACCCTAGATTCCAAAATGCCATGTAAGATACAGAGAAACTCTGTCTGGCATTATTGCTGCAGAATTTGAGTCCAATTCTATAAAAATAGTGGTGGATAAATTCATGAATGTGATTTCATGAAAACTAGTATGTGTCCTTCAGAAGGTGATGAATTTGACAAAGGATGACAGTTTTTCACTGTTGTTGTCTGGACTTGGCAGGTTCATGTTAACTTGTGGTTTTTTGGTATCAGGAATAGAGCCCAGAGGTGCTGAACCACCAGCCCCTTTTAGATTCTTTGTTTTGAGACAGAGTCTTGCTACATTGCCTCGGCACTCAGACTCGTGAACCACTGGGTTACAGGTGTGCACCATCACTCCTGTCTTCACTGTAAATTTTAAGGACAATTTTAGCAATACCTGAAATACCCAATTATGATCATTTAATCCCTGAATATCAGTGAAATAGTAAATGACACTTGTTTTCTGGAAAGGAGCCATATGTCTCTCTAAATAAGGGTGCTGATCCCTTCAAGAGCACTCCCACTATGACAGCTGATTCCTGTTCCCTCCTAAGTGCCTCCTCCTAGGGCTACCCCTTTGGGAGCTGGCCTTTTAGCTTATGAAATTTGGGTGGAACATAAATGCTCTCTCTACTCTGTCCTGTACAATATTTTGTCTGATCTTCGATATAGTGTACTATTTCCAATTTTTTGAAAAGTAATTTTTGTTGTTGCTGTAGTTGGACAAAATACCTATTTATTTATTTTTATGTGGTGCTGAATATCAAACCTAGAGCCTCTCATGTGCTAGGCAAGCACTCTACTGCTGAGCCGGAATCCCAACCCTACTATTTCCTTTTTTAGATGTAGTTTTTTTTTAAGTTTACCCCCAAAATACAGTAAACCATGCCCTAAATTTCACAGAATTTCCTGAAATTCTCAGTGCTTTCTCAGAGAGTGTCGATCATGGGAACATTCAATCTCCTTTGTGAGAAAGTGTGTTGTCTTTCCATTGATTTTGTTGTATTTTATGCCTCTAATTGTGTACCTTTTATATTATAATATTTTTTATCTCTCATTACATGTACTTTTTTTTGGTGTGTGTGTGTGTGTATGTGGAGGACTGCTGGAGATTGATCCAAGGGAAGGCCAAATACATGCTTGGCAAGTTTTCTACTACCGAGGTACTCTCCAGTCCAAGATAATTAGTATTGTAGACTGTGGTTTATTTATTTGCTTACTTTTGAGTGGTGGGGATTGAGACCATGGACTTGTTCATGCTTAGTTATCCTCCAGAAATGAATTTCAATTTGTGAGCAGCATTCTAAAGGTGGGCAGGTTTTTTACTGGGGAATAAACCTACAGGCACTTGACCACTGAGCACATTCTCAGCCCTTCTTCTTATGTATTTATTATTTCTTTTTATTTTTTTTATATTTGTATAGTTGTAGATGGACAGAATACATTTATTTCATTTGTTTATTTTTCTGTGTTGCTGAAATCATATTCGTACCTCAAACATGCTAGCAAGTGCTCTGCCACTCAAGTACAATCCCAGACCCCCTTTTAAATTTTGATGAAGACCAGTCTCTCTAAATTTCTGAGTATCTTGCTAAGTTGCTGAGACTGGCCTCCAACTTGCCATTTGCATGCCTTGACCTCTCTTGACCTCCCTAGTGGCTAAATTACAGGTGCACACCACCACACCAGCAGTCGGAATGACTTTTAAAAAAAATACTTATTTTTAATTTGTAGTTGGACACAATACCTTTATTTTAGTTATTCATTTGTATGTGGTGCTGAGGATTGAACTCAGGGTATTGCATGTGTGAGTCGAGTGCTCTACTGCTGAGCCACAACCCCAGCCCCTGGGGTATGTTTTCAGTTTTTGGGTGTAGTTATGTGTCAGTGGCAGGGACATTTTCTTTTTGCCTGTTCCATCACTGTGAAGACATCATAGCATGCTTACAGATGTGTATGGTGGCCTGTTTCACACCCAGACTGTGTGGGATAGTTCAGGAATCTGGGCTACAAACTTGTTGCTTTACCACACTCTGGAAGAGCTTCTGCCTTAGGTTTGTTTGCAACACCATTGCTACAGGCACAAGGAATCTCTTTCACAACAGACAACCATTGTATATGTGGCCCAACGTTGATCAAAATGTCCTTGAGCAGAACATTGGTATGTGTCTGATGACTATACATTATGGTAGTGAACTGGCTGCTGTTAAGAAGAGTTTGACAGTCATTGGACATTCATTGTTCCCATGAGACTTAGAAAAGTCATGCCTGCTGGTTATTAAGAAGATTGTTTTGAGAGTTATAAAACTTTGTAAGGCTGTTGTTTGGACAAGGTGATATTTTTTGGGTCATTGAGTTATTTCTAAGACATGTGCCATCTTTCACTTACCCCATTCTGATTTGACAATAACCAGAGGAAATTATAAAATTGTTGTGTTTATTAATAAATAAATTAAATTAATCAGATAGAGAACTCATGTTTGTTTTGGTCATTTAATAGTAAGCTAGTTGACTACATTTGTTCTGGAGTAAAGCACCTGCGAACTTCTAGTTGTTCTCAGTGTAATCACACAGGATGAGCTCAATCTCCAGCTAATGCAATGTGACAACCTGTGTGAAAGGTTGTCTAAATGTTGTCTGTGAAGGAATCTCCTTAGTGACCCCATGCCCAGAGGTTGTGGGTGGGGGCTGGTTATAGACATTTCTTTAAGTATGGAACAATAGACATTCAGAGGAAACAAGACATTAGTAAATACCCTGTTGCGTATATTAACCTTGTTGGTACAGGGAGCCATTGTAGTTGTCAGAATCTCTCTCAAATGCTTAGTTTCATGATTCCTGCAATTTCCTACTCATCACCTTTCTTTTCTAAAGATAAGCACTATCAGAATTGCTTATATTAGCTCTGTTCCACACAGGATGTTTCTAGGACATGTAATAGAGGTGCAACCAATAAAAAGTAAGGAGTAATTTGGAAGCCTGACTTACTTCATGTGAACTCACCAAAGAAAGGGTATAAGTCACTATGATGTTTTCCTTCTTTTTTAAAAATTATTTTTTGAGTGAGAGTGAGAGAGAGAGAGAATTTTTTTAATATTTATTTTTTAATTCTCGGCGGACACAACATCTTTGTTTGTATGTGGTGCTAAGGATTGAACCCGGGCCACACGCATGCAAAGCGAGCACACTACCGCTTGAGCCACATCCTCAGCCCAAGATGTTTGCCTTCTGAGTAGCCAATTTCTAGTGTTGGTATGGCTGTAAGAAGTTGAGTGCAGTAAATATTTGATGGACCAAATCGTGGACTTAATCAAGAGGCCAGGGAATCATGTGAACATCATGCATGTTGAGGATAGATTTCTCATGCTCTTAATCTCTCCTGGCCTCCACTATTAATTTGGTGGGATATTTTAGATCTCAGTGACCTTTGAGGATGTGGCTGTGAACTTCACCCAGGAGGAGTGGGCTTTGCTGGATCCTTCCCAGAAGAATATTTACAGAGATGTGATGCTGGAAGTCCTCAGAAACCTGGCTTCTATAGGTAATAATGATGTTTCTAAAATTAATCAAATTGAGAACTCATGTTTATTTTGGTCATTTATATAGAAGGTGAAAAGGGAATCAATTGGTGAATAATTGCAGCATAAATGTCACCTAGGATTTGGCAAAGCATTTCTAGTTCCTAAATACTCATAAAGATTGTTCTGTTCTCATTTTAGGAAACAAATGGGAAAACAAGATCACTGAAGTTCAGATTGAAAACTCTGGGATCAATGTAAGGTAACTGTACTCACAAGAGGAGTCCATGAGGGGGTCTGAGAACTGTCATTTAATTTTTAAAGTAAACCAACCAACGAAGTATGCATAATTTGAGAAGTATTTATTCTTATAGTGTTTTTTACTAGAAATATATTCTTAGCTGTAACAGATATTCAGGCTTTTCAAAGATTTGACATGCAAAAAGTACTATGAAATTGCATTTGTGAATATCACTATTTGGATAATAGCCATAGAGAATATGTGATGTAAAGGATTTTTTCCTTTCAATCTTTTTATTTTTAGGCAAGTTGAACAAGTCAGAAAACCTAGCCTTTACCTGATGTTGGTAGTAATGTAAAGATCTATAAATAAATAGAAAATTGTGAATGAATCAAGCATTGATTATGTGCTGGTCACTTCTTCTTCAAAGAAGTCATATGGTAAACTTGACAGGCACAAAATAGTGTGGAGAAACCTTCAAATCGATTCCAATTCTTAACTGAAGAAAGAAAATTTTTAATAGAGTAAATCCATGTGAGTTCATTATGTGTGTAAAAGACTTCATATGTCCTTCATTCCTTCATAGGCCGATCACATCTCACTCTGGACACAAATACTACAAGCATGAGAAATATGAAGAGAAGCCATGTGAATTGAAACAATATAGGAAATCTCTGGTTTCTCTCAAAAGTGTTCACACACAAATGTTAATACAAACTGGAGATGGACCTTATGAAAGTACAGTATGTGGGAAAGTCATCAGTTGTTCCAATGACATTGAAAGACATGAAGAAACTCATACTGGGGGACGACCCGGTGAATGTCAACAATGTGGTGAAGCCTCTTCTTATCCCTCCATTGTTCAAAGACACATGATAACACACAGTGGAGATAAACATTTTCAATGGGACATATGTGGGAAAGCCATTCATTTCTCCTGTTTATTTAGAAGACATGAAGGAACTCATTCTGGAGAGAAACTCCATGAATGTAAACAAGGTGTTCGGACCTGTATTTCACACATAAGTCTTCAAAGGCACAGGATCACACACACAGGGAATGCACATTTCAAATGTAAGATATGTGGGAAAGACTTTGATTATTCCAGTTTACTTAGAATACATCAGAGAATGCATACTGGGGAGAAGCCCTATGTATGTAAACAGTGTGGCAAAGCCTTTTCTAGATCCAGTTACCTTCACTCACGTGAAAAAACTCATACTGGAGTGAAGTCCTATGAATGTAAGCAGTGTGGCAAAGCCTTTGCTAGATCCAGTTACCTTCAGATTCATGGAAGAATGCATACTGGTGAGAAGCCCTATGAATGTAAGCAGTGTGGGAAAGCCTTCACTCAGTCCTCTAACCTTTACTCACATGAAAAAACTCATACGGGTGAGAAGCCCTATGATTGTAAGCAGTGTGGCAAAGCCTTTTCTACATCCCATTACCTTCGCAGACATGGAAGTACACATACTGGAGAGAAGCCCTATGAATGTAAGCAGTGTGGCAAAGCCTTTGCTAGATCCAGTTCCCTTCAGTCACATAAAAAAACTCATACTGAGGAGAAGCCCTATAAATGTAAGCACTGTGGCAAAGCCTTTGCTAGGTCTGGTGACCTTTACAAACATGGAATAATACATACTAGAGAGAAGCCCTATGCATGTGAGCAGTGTGGCAAAGCCTTTTCTAGATCCAGTTACCTTCACTCACATGAAAAAACTCATACTGGAAAGAAGTCTTATGAATGGAAGCAGTGTGGCAAAGCCTTTGCTACATCCCATCAGCTTCATGAACATGAAATAATACATACCAGAGAAAAGCCCTATGAATGTCAACAGTGTGGAAAAGCCTTTACTACTGCCTCCTACCTTCAGATACATGAACGAACTCATACTGGAGAGAAGCCATATGAATGTCAGCAGTGTGGGAAAGCCTTCACTCAGTCCTCTCACCTTCACTCACATGAAAAAACTCATACTGGAGAGAAGCCCTATGAATGTAAGCAGTGTGGCAAAGCCTTCCCTAGGTCCAATAGCCTTCGCAGGCATGAAAGAACACATACTGGGGACAAGCCCTATGAATGTAAGCAGTGTGGCAAAGCCTTTACTAGATCCAGTGAGCTTCACTCACATGAAAAAACTCATAATGGAGAAAAGCCCTATGAATGTAAGCAGTGTGGCAAAGCCTTTGTTAGATCCCGTTTCCTTCAGATTCATGGAAGAACGCATACTGGAGAGAAGCCCTATGAGTGTAAGCAGTGTGGAAAAGCCTTCACTCATTTCTCTGGCCTTCACTCACATAAAAGAATTCATACTGGGGTGAAGCCTTATGCATGTAAGCAGTGTTGCAAAGCCTTCACTCGTTCCTTTGACCTTCACTTACATAAAAGAATTCATACTGGAGAGAGGCCTTATGCATGTAAGCAGTGTGGCAAAGCCTTTGCTACATCCAGTAACCTTCACAAACATAAAAGAACACATACGTGGGGAGAAGCCCTGTGAATGTAAGCAGTGTGGCAATTTCTTTGCTAGTTCCAGTTACCTTCCCAAACTTGAAAAAACTCATACTGAAGGAAAGCCCTATTAGTGTGAGCAATGTGGCAAAGCCTTTGCTAGTTCCAGTGTCCTTCAAAGACATGGAAGAACACATATTGGAGAGAAGTTCTATGGTTGTAAACAATGTGGAAAAGCCTTTGTTACATCTGCTCAGCTTCACTTACATGAAGGAACCCATAGTGCAAAGAAATCGTACTCAGGAAAACAATTGGCAAAGTCTTCCATTAATAATGTTTCACTCTTTAACATGTAGTAAGTTTTCTGTAGAAAAATTCTTCGAATGTGATATGTGGTAAATCAATATTTCTTGTCAAATTCAAAGAGAAGAAAGTGCTCACATGTCCAAATGTATCTATCTATCTATCTATCTATCTACCTACCTACCTACCTACCTACCTGCCTACCTACTTACCTACCTACCTACCTATAAATAGTACTGGGGAGTTAGTTTGGGGGTCATCTATCACTGAGCCACAACGTTTTTCCTTTGTATTTTGAGATAGGCAGAGTTCCTTAAGGCCTTGCTTAGGTGCTGAGTTTGCCTTCACATTTGTGATCCTTCTGCCTCCGAAACCGAGTCTCTGGGATTAAAGGCAAACTCTACTAGATCCAACTGAATAAAGCATTAAATGTGAAGAATTTGGAAAATCATTCCATTTTTCCTGTTGCCTTCAAAGTCATTTCACTCACACTGGAAAACAAACCCTCAGAATGAGGAAGATTGGGTACATTCTGTCAGCTTCCCATCCCAGCCCTGCTATCCTTCTCATATATGACAATACAGAGAGAAACCCTGAGAATGTGATTAATGTGGGAAGTCTTCTAATTTTCCCAGTTTTTTATAAGGTCTGGGAAGACTGTTCTTGAAAGATTCATGCTAAAATGAATAAATCAATGCAAGTAAGTGTTCAAGTGTTTCCATTTTGTTCACTTGTATGAAAGGACTCATACTTTAGAAAATCCTGTGGAAAAGCCATGTGGGGCAGTATGCAGCTTTCATGGTTTCCTTCAAAGACATAAAGGGATTCACATCAGGGAAAACCCTTCTGTTCTTTAAACAATGTGATGACACTTTCACTTTTCCATGTTCTTTTTGAATATCATGGAAGAACTCACTCTGGAGAAAAGCCTTGTATATAAAAATGTGGTGAGACTTTCAGTTGTTTCAGATCCATTTAGACTTACATAGACTGGAGAAATTTTATTTTAATTTTTTTTACTTTTTTTTTTTTTTTTTTGGTACCAGGGATTCAACCCAGAGACACTTAACCACTGAGCCATATCCTAGTTCTTTTTATTTTTTTTCCAATATTTAGACATGGTCTCACTGAATTGCGTAGGTCCTCACTATGTTGCTGAGGTTGACTTTGATCTTGTGATCCCCTGCCTCAGCCTGCTTTTTCAGTGGAATTACAGTCATGGAACCCCTTCAGCAAGAATCCTCTTTTTCTGAGAAAACCAGTGTAGGCGTGAAAAAAGGGTGTGTGCCTTCATTTCTTTCTATTCAGAGGTAAGGAGAATGTACCCTGAAGTGGATGTAGGAATTGTGTCAGCATGAAGATGTGAAAGCAACATGTTTCTCCCAGTTAAATATCTCTTCTTGTTAGATTTAATTTTTCTCTCTATTTGTTGATCTGTAGTCAACTCTCCCATATGATGACATAATCTTATATTTACTGTGTGTGTTTGTGTGTGTGCGCACTCGCAAAATCTAGTGTGTATTATGATTTTGTACATAGAAGTATGTTATAGAATAGTACACAAGATTTGTAGTTAAAATGTATTAACCTGTATTTGCAGTTTTTAAATTTTTTTTTTAGAGTTTTCATCTCTCTTCTTCCCTTGAGTCCAATTTCTCTCATATTGCCCATTTTTTTCCACTAAAGACCTTAGCAAACAAATGATATTTTATGACTCTGGTCTCATAATTAAAAATAACTTTTTCCAGGTTTATGAATAATATGATATTTTCTGTCTCCTCATATATCTTCTGACTCTTATATATGTTGTGAAAAAATTAAAAAATGTGAGAAGTTTTAAATATAATTACCAGGGTCATAGAATTGAGGGAAAAAGAAAATAAACATTACTATTATAATTATCATCATCATTATCACCACCACCACCACCATCATATCTGAAATGCATAAGCCCTGATCCCATCTCTACCCCTTTTTATTTATTTCTTTCTTTTTAAAAAAAATTTTGATTGAAGTATTTTTAAAATTCTTTCCAAGGGCCTCAGTATGTTGGTGAGGCTGGCTTTGAACTTGTGATTCTCATTCTATAGCCACTGGGATTACAGATGTGCTATCATGCCTGTCTCCTGGATGTTTCTTGAAACTTTGATGTAAATCAATATATGCCTGGTTTTTGCAGAGTTTCCAAGTCTTAATTGGTTCAGAGGCAGGAATTCCTTTTTACTGTGTTTATGTATACTAATGCCCTTAAAGCTCTAAGATTCTAGAATGATTCTGAGTATCAGAAAGACATTAATTCACAGCTTACACCCCAAATTTTTATATTTCCAGATGGACTAAACTGAAGTCCATTTTGAAAAATTTTATTTTAGATAATTTTTGTTGAAAAGAGGGTGGGAGAATTGTTTTAATATTTCAGGGAAAAAACTATTTGTTTGTATTAAGATCTTATGATAAAATGAAATGTAAGTAATCAATATGAGTATTACATAATTTTCTTTTCTTTTTTTTTTTTTTTTACATAATTTTCTTAACAAACATTTTTTTGTATCCTCTGTGCACCAGACACCAGATAATCAACTTTGCAGAGTCACAGAGACTATGGAATGTGCCCTGGTGCTCATGTGAGTGTTATCTAGAGCACCAAGTGAAACTACAAAAACAAACACCTGAGAGGGCTGAGTTGTGCCACCCACACATGCACCCTCATACCCACGTGCACACGCATGTACAGGATCAAGTCAACCTTTTCTCTACATATTCTCCCTAGTGCAGTTCTTTCATCCTCTCTGTGTAATGCAACCATTGATTTCTTTGACTTTTCTCACAACATTGCTGCCCACTATTTTTTTTCTCAAAAATCAATTATTACGTCATGACTTCTCAACTTATTCTTTTGTGTCTTTCTAAAGTTTGCTTACACATTGTGTATGTGAGTTGAGGCCTGTGCACTCCAGCATTCTGTGCAGATTGGCTAAATGTCTCTTTTTTCCTCCTTTGCTCCCTTCTTTCCTTCAGATTTCACCCAGGAGTTCTCCACCACTGAGCTTCCCCCTAGCTCTTTTATTGTTATTTTTTGAGATGGGGTGACGCTGGCCTCAAACTTGTGGTCACCCTGCCTCAGCCTCCTAGCAGCTGGGACCATAGAGATATTCCCTTTTGTGCCCTGCTACTGGCCTCTTCCTTTTCCTTGGTGCCTTATTGTCCTGTTGATGACTCTGGGACCACCACTCTGTCACTCGTATTTCTTCTAAGCCTCATGTGTTGTGTTGTATGTAGGCACATTAAAGGGCATTATAAAAGTTGTAATTTGTATGTATTGTTTGGAGAGGCATCTTCTCAAAATATACTTTGCCCTGTACTTAATTGAGTTGCTTTCTATTTCTTCTCATTCCCTGGTGCCAGGGACCCAATCTTGCCTTGTGCCTGCTAGACAGGTGCTCTATCAGTGAGCACTCCCCTAGCTCAGGTGGTGAGTTTGCTGCTGCTGTGTGTGTGGACCCCACTGATGACCACGTCAGTAGATGCAGTGCTGCAGGTTTTCCTCCATGTTTTCATCTGGTCTCTTTCTTCTTAAACATCTTTAACAGCAGGGAATTTTAACCACTGACATCCAATTTAGCTTTTATCACCATGATTAATACTTAGGTGGAATATGCCGGAAAACCCAGGCTGGACTTCTCTCTGTGTTCAGGGAACCTCAGTAGCCCTGTAACCATCGTGCGATGCTTTTCTTCATACACAGCATGTGATCAAAACTAGGTAAAGAGGGCCCCAGTTGAATGTCCTAATGTATTGGTGCCCCCTTCTGCACCTAAGAATCTTAAGTAAGCTTCTCCAGAGACCCTCACCATCATTTTCTTTAAAACAAATATCAGAAAAAAGTTTTGCAAAGAACTCAATATGCGTTAGAATGAAGATGTAATGATGTTACTTCTTCTCTTCTAGTAAAGCTTGAAAAACACGTGAATAATCTCAAAAATGATTAAAAATTCACTTTTTTGAACAACCAACAAAAAATTTTATGTAGACTCCTACAAACAAAATAAAAATAAATAAATAAATCTCCACCCCCCTCCCTGGGTGTAAAGATGATGAAATTCCAACATCAAGGTACAGAAAATTTTAGGTGATACCCTTCTGAGCCCTGCTGTCAATGAGTCTGCTCCCTGAATCTTCCCCAGGCATCCAGCCTCATCTGGCCCTCATCACTAATAGAGCCTCAACTGGCAAAAAATTTCACATGGTAACCAGGAATTTTTCTTTTAATATTAACAGCAGGGTCTCTGATGGGATTCAGGAGCACTAGTTTCAAGGCTCCCAGACACTTTAGAGCTTTCTTACCATCAGTCATGACCCATTTGAAGTCCACAGTGAGTGTAGCACCCTGGAGGTGGTCAGCCTTCATGAAGGCAATACCCCTCTTGACCCTACAGCCAGTAAATTTCCAGGATCCAGCTTTCCAGTGCTTGCCCTGTACTGCAAGGGGTTTGCATGTTTATATAAACTTCTGGGTGTTCTTGCTGTGCTCTGCTGGGGTCATTGTGCCCAAGAGGCCTGGACACTGCTGGTCCTGGGGTCTATTAATGACTGTGGAGCAGGAGGCACTTGCATGGATGCCCATTTACTCCTGGGTCTGATGAACATCCTGGGCCATGACCACCCAGTCATGCCTGGATCTGCTCTTCACTGTCGCCTTCTTCCCTGCACTGCCTGAGCTCAGAGTCCCCTCAGTTCTCCACACTCACATTCCTCTTTCCTGATGGCCTTGGTGGGCACCAGGAAACATATTCCCTCTTAGCCTCATGGGCTCCTTCCAGACCCCTCTCTGCACAGGTCAGCATGGTGTATGCCACAGGTTTGGCATCTCCTCCTGCTGTGCAGTCTTGGTCCAGTGGGCCCCAGGGTCAACCTGGTCTGTGCCACAGGGTGAACAATTCCTCCTGTCCTGTGGAAACCTGGTATACTCTGCCTGTACCCTGGGTATCCTGCCAGGGGGAGAGACGGCCTCCAGCAGAATACCTGGGTTCTGATCTGCTGTGATATTGTGATTTAAGGACCTCCATTGACCTGTCCTGTTCCCACCCTAGGGAAGACTCTGCAGGGCACCATGGATGTATTATGCTCCCTGGAACATGCCCCCAGGGAGAACTGTTTGTGTCATTTGTGACTGGCTGTGATTTCTAATTTGTTTTTACTTGTAGTCTGAGGTAAACACAAATTCATTCAGCCAAAAGTGAGTTGACCACATGGGAAAAGGGGTTGGGACAGAATTTTTTTTTTTCTGGGAGAGCATATTTCTTGATATTGTAAGTGCTGCTGGGATTGAGACGGCATGATTTGGAGGGAGTATAAGAAAAGCAAAGCAAGTGAAAACATTGTGACATGGGCTTCTGAAAAGGTACTTTCAACTGCTTCAATGGATAAAAATGAAAGTGGACCATTGACCTCAATTTGATGTAATTTTACATAAGTAAAAAGATCCTCCCATTATTGAAACAAATTCATGATAGTTAAGGCTGCTTCCTTGTGAGGTGCAGACTCTGTTTTATTAATATAACATTATAGATAGGTGTTACAATATTAGAAGACTGGAACACAGGTAATAAAGCAGATGCTGTGGTGGCTTTTTTGACACCCAAGAAAACATATCTGATTTATGTGTCATTCATTATCTCTCTTCCCTCTCTTTTTCCAAAATTTTAAATCAGAATAATTATGTCCATCTCATGGTAGGTGAGTCATTGACAGTCCTACAGAAAATTAAACATGATAGATATTATTGTAGTATTATTTGGTTGTAAATAGTGTGTTTTTACTTGCTAATAACTAAGTTACTGAAACATCATGATACATGAGGTTATCAATCTGATCTTTTTTCCTGTTGATTTGAAATTACATTTAAAAAATAATTTACTTTTCTCAATTTTTTTCTTTTACTAATTATCAAACTTCATGCGATCATTAAATATCAATTGCTTCATAAATACTCAGAATTTTACCTAAATTATTTTACAATACAATTGTCCATCCAAATTTGAAATAACTGAAGTTCATTTAAAAGTTTTGGCTTTACATTAAGGTAAAGATATATATAGTGAAATTTTTCAACCATTTTTAAGTGCATAATTTTGTCCTATTAAGAGCATTCACATTGATGTATGACCATCCCTGCCATGCATCTTCAGAGGTTTTTAATCTGTCCAAAGTAAAACTCATGAAACACTCTCTCCCCTTCCCTTAGTCCCAGGCAACTTTCACTCCAATTCCTGTCGCTAGTTCATGATTGGCTTCTGTCATGAAGTATAATCTCTTCAATGTTCATTGTTATTGTGGCCTATGTCTCTGTGTACATTTTTGTCTCCACAGTTTATCATTGTGTATATCTATCACATTTTGTCATTCACCTCAGAATGGATGTGGCACACAGATAGCTGTTTTACCTTTATTTATTTATTATTACTATTTGTGTGTGTGTGTATGTGTGTACGCACCCCACTGGTGAAAATACTGGATTATTTATTAAGTCAAGGATTATTGTTTTGAGGAATCACTGTACTGCTTAACACATTGGCATCACTATTTCAAATTTCCAAAAAACCCAGCAAAGTTTCAAGTTCTACACACATTTTGTCATTTATTTTTGAATAAATTTTTTTCTTGTGGATGTGAAATGGTTTCTCATTGTGAATTTGATCCTCATTTCACTGATGAGTACAGGTGCAGGACATGTTTTAATGTGTTTATTATCCATTTGGATATCCTCTTTGGAGAAATTTAGTCTTCAAGTTCTTTGTTCATTTTCTAGTTGGTCTTTCTCCTTCATATGTGCACACATAATCCCACTTGTGTGGATCTTAATGTTTCATGATGTGAGCTTTCCTCAAGTCTAGGGAACTTTGGCTTTAATATAATATATAAGCCTAAAAAGCACAGAATTATTGGTGGTACTTCTCAAAATTGTCCAATGATGAGCTTCATCAAGACTGGAATCTTCTATACTCTTGTGATCTGCATATTGTCAGGATGACAGCTCCTCCTTCCACTTTCACAAGATCCAAATGACAGACGTTGTGTTCAAATTCATTTTTGAAGAGTTCATAAAGCTATGAGTTTGGTGCATAAGCATCCCAGAAGCACAGAGACATACCACAAATGCTATTTGTGAAGAGCTTCAGCACAGCTGGGAAGCTGCAGTGAACATAGGCATAGATGTCAGATATGGAAATGACATTTTACTGAACTCTGAAGATTGGATGAAAACCAAAAAGAGACTGGGTGGAAGTGAACAGTGAAAATTCAGAGTATGAATTTCTGTGACTTCGTATGTGAGGTCTTGGCAATAAGAATTCACTGTGAATTTTAGAACAGAGAAAAAATGATGTTTCCTGACTTAAGATATGCCACACCTGGGAATGTTGTACAAAGAATATTAAAGAAGATAAAAACATTTTCTTACATTACATAATAAAACAAAGAAATTTTTGAAGTAAGCCTTAAAAATAAATAAAGAAGAAAGAAATGATGTTGTGATGATTTTAAAACATTTTGTAATATGGACCTCTATTGGATGAATTTAAATGAAGTTTGTATGCCTATATCCTGGAAAAATAATTCCTTATACTAATTTGTAAATGCATTAGTGGATACAAGACATTCATATCCTACTGAAGTTGTAACAAATGTTATGGTTCACTAAATTTCCAAGTTTCTTAGAAAACATTTTGGTCATAATTAGTCTCAGAAAATATTAATTTTTAAAGAAGAACATGAGATTTCTTTTTGACAAATACAAAAAAAGCCCTGGTATTTAATTTAAGATGCACATATTTAATGAATAACATACATCCTGATTGCAGAAAGAAATTTTCCAAATTGACTTAATAATCATTACTCAACACACTGATTCTTGTTTCTCATACCAAGGTGAACCCTAACAAAGCTCTGTGGCAAATTATGATGAAGTGTCCATTGATTTTATCTTGTTGGAATTGTTTCCATCATAGAGAGTTAGTCTTGTTGGGCACAGTGTCACACACTTAGAACTCCAGTGGACCAGGAGGCTGAGGGAGGAGGATGACAAAGTTTTGCTCATCACCTTAGTGAGGCCTTAAACAACATAGCAGGACCCAGTGTCAAAATAAAAATTAAAAGGTCTGCCAATATTGCTCAGTGGTTTTGCACCCCCGGACTTAATCCCCAGTACCAAATAATAAAAATATAAAAATGGATTTAGTCTTTCCTCTTCATTTGCATTGCTCTCATCTTCCTAATGGCTCTAATTGACAACCTATGCATGATCCTTCTCACCCTCCTGGATGTCCTCCTCCACACGTTCCTCTATTCCCTGCTTAGTTGGCTGTCCATCATTGATGTAAGTTACATTTCCACACATGTCCCTAAGATGGCGTTTGCTTTCCTAGTTCAGTGAATGTGAAATTCAGAGTTTCTCCTTTCTTTGTTTAATAAGTAGAGATACACTATCCCTTATATCTGTGTTATTTGTTCATTTGTTTGTTTTGGTACTGGGGATTGAATTCAGGGGCACTTGTCCACTGAGCCATATCCCCAGCCCAATTTTATATTTTAGTGAGAGACAGAGTCTCACTGAGTTTCTAAGTGCCTCACTTTTGCCAAGGCTGGCTGTGAACTTGTGATACTGCTGTCTCAGCCTCTTTAGGGATTACCGGCATGTACCATGGTGCCCTGTGATAATAGTTCTTTAAAAAGGGCTTTATCCACTCCTGTGCTCCCATCACATATACACTCCATATCTATCTTTTAGTGCTGAT
Organism: Marmota flaviventris; assembly: GCF_047511675.1. NCBI lineage: Eukaryota > Metazoa > Chordata > Mammalia > Rodentia > Sciuridae > Marmota > Marmota flaviventris. The sequence goes on from NC_092518.1 coordinate 894,799, forward strand.
TTAGGGCCATCAATCATTTTTTTCTGCTATGTCTCCAGCATTTTGGCCCTTGTTTGTATGAACATCTGGGTCCAGGAGATCACAGTGTTTGTGAGCATCACCTTTACCTTATGTTTGCATTAACTGGAATCATTTCTTGTGGTCAAGTCTTTGTTGCTCTGTGTTGTATGCCCTCAGGGTCGAGCAAAAGGCCTACTCCACCTGCAGCACCCCAATTCACTAGGCACCCTTTGCTTACACTTACCCACAGCCAAGATCCCTCTGGTCTTCAGCAGAGGACAAGGTTCTTGCTGTCTTTTCTACCACCTCAACCCAATGCTCAACTCCATCTTCTACAACCTTAGGAACAAAGAGAGGTTGGGGCCCTGAGCAGATGGACCAAGAGGGTTTGGTGTGTGTAATGTAGATAAACTTTCTGCCCCTTTCCCCGGGACTTAGCTACAAGTCCATTCAACAATGCAGAGTAACTGAAAATATTACTTCACACCAAGAATGTAGAGACAAAAACAATCTAGAATATAAATACACTTTTCAGGTCTGTACAAAATTGTCTGATAAACATGTGTAATTTGAAATAAGACTTTAATTGTGTATTGTCCACTACATATAAATGTGTGTATTTTCTGCTAATGTACTATGATAGAGGAGATTTTTTTTGTTGCTCTTGCTGAAACAAGATTGGAAATTGTCTACCTGGATTGGCATTCAGCATAACAATTTCAATATAATCAATTTGTCTTCTAATATTGTTAATTTATTATTTATGTACATCCAAAACACGAAAAGAAACTTAGTTGAGTAATGGATCTAATCAATAGCAGTAAGTTTTGTGTTTTCTTCCCCACATTGTATAATTTAACCATTATCAATTATCTTTCTTTCAATTTAGAGAAATCATTACAGAATTCAGCAGAGAACTCATTAGAAATATTGAACTCTTCATTTTTGATGTCACATTTCAAACTAATGCTTTTTTGTGAAGGCTGAATGCTAAGTGAATGAACATCAAGGAGGACTCAGAGTTGCCAGCAGAGGTCAAGGGTGAGGGCAGGTATGATATAATACGGACAGGCCAGGGTTCAGTCTGATGAGCCACATTAGATACACGGAGGGCCTACTACCATCCTTCCCATGCTCAGCACACAATCCAGTAAGATTCCGCATAGCCACTGCTCCTTGTGTATCCACACTGTATGTCAAATGATGCTTTACATTCTACATGCCACTTCCCATATTTTTACTGAAATGAGTGAGGGAAAGTGAACACTTATACACTAAGATTTTCAGTCACACTTAGCACACATTACAAGATGATCTTAAAAATATTTAATTTGAGAAAAAATAGATTATTTTACCAAGGTTTTCTAGAATATTTCTAACTGGAAAAGGTTTGGTATAAATTTCTGATGAATCATTGAAAAATAAAAATTTTATTATGCAAAATTCACAATTCTCCAAAAGTAATTCATGTTCTAATAACATGTAATTCTTACTATAAATGAAATTTATATCTTCCAGGTTTTTAAACTTCAAAAAGAAGCAACACGCACACACATATTGATATTTGGCAGTATTGAGTATCCAAACCACAGATGTGCACCTAAGAGGCAAATTTTTCACCTCTAAGTTATACTCTTGGATGTAAATTTAAATACAAACTCATAAACAGCATTCAAAGATCCTCACAGAGAAGTGTTCAGGAACAAGAGAGAAAACCAGCTTCTCACAAGTCTGTTCTCACCTCTTGCACTGTTTTACACCCAAGAGAAGACCTTCCCAAATAAAACCAGACAATGGCTCACATTTACCAGTAAGACCTTTAAGGATTTCTGTGCAGAGTGGAATATTAAACATACCACTAGTATTCCTTACAGCCCTCAGCAGCAAGGAATAGTGAAAAGAGTCCACAAAGAGCTGAAGGTTGCCATTTGAAAACAAAAGGAGGGAGACAGCACCTCCTCACCGTCTCCCCATGGTATTCTTAAGACTATCCTCTTTACTCTGAATTTATTAACAGTGCCTAAAGGTGATGAATGCACACCTAGCTTCAAACATTGGCCCCTTGATTGGGCTTTCTCATTAACACTTAGTACAATATAAAGACTCCTTTACCAATCAGTGGTAGGAGCCTTCACCACTCCTCATGAAGTTAGATATGGGGTTTTCTTGTGTCTTCTCAGAAAAAAATCCACAGCAAATCTGGGCCCCAGCCTGGCATGTCTGACCCTAGATGCCTACCAACATGATGGCCTGCTGCACAATATAAGAAGAGAGGAAGCAAAAATGCAAAAGGGCATGAGGACCCCAGAAAGAGAACTGTCACAGGATCACATGGGCGGATATAAAAGGACTAATTCACCAGGCCAAAAATATTGGAGAAAGCTGGGGTCGTGGTTCTAATTCTCCTGGGCAAGTCTTTTTTCTACTTTTATGCAGAGCTCTAACCTTCGAGAGTGCCATGGCCCAGGTAAATTGGGCCCTGCTCAGTAGACCACCCCTTTTTGCTGTGGCTAATTGGGAAGGGGCTTTACCTAAGCTCTTTTTCTAAAAACTCCAACCTCATTGACTCTGAGTTATCCATCCAGGAGGTGACTGTCACCTGGAATACCAGCATTTCCAAACGTACTCTGCCCATTTGTATCTCTGTAGTAGACAAAGAAACCTATAATCCAAACAGAAGGGCTAAATCATCACAGTGAGGAAATATTCAAAAACACAAACTACAATCAGAAAAAAAGTGAAAATAGAAGAAAAATTGATAAAGATGATTGAACACTGAACAATAATATTAGTAGAAAACAGAGGAAATAAAGTATTAATGGAATCAGTTCAAAGTGTTTACCATGTTTAATCAGGCATGACAACATTAAAGGAGTTCTGAGACCATGGCAAGGTTGTCAAGATATTTTACTATTCATAATATGCAAGGAAAGACAATTTTTTCATGAGATTGTTGAGAGGCAAAAGGACCAGAGGTACTGTGGATTTCAGGTTCTCACCAATATACTGGAAGGATCAGGGAATTTTCAAAATAGAATATGGAAGCTAACTAGAATGTCATTTACACAGAGCCTAAAATAAATATTTTTAAAGCCTCCATGTTTAAGTTCCCAGCACATTTTAAAAAATTATTTATTCATTCTGCTTTGTTATATATCACAGCAGAATGTATTTCAGTTCCTAGTACACATAGAGTACAATTTTTTATGACTCTGGTTGTACATAAATTAGTGTCACACCATTTGTATCTTTATACATGTCCTTAGGGTAATGATGCCCATCTCATTTCACCATCTTTCATACCCCCATACCCCATTCCTTTCCATGTATCCCCTTTGCCCTATCTAATGTTCTGCCATTCCTCCCATGCTCTCCACCAGGAATCCCCATTGTGCATCAGCATCCTTATATAATAAAAAAAAAATCTGACTTTTGTTTTTTTGGGAAATTGGCTTACTTCATTTAGCCTAATATTCTCCATCTGCACCCATCTATCTGCAAATGTCCTAATTTTATTCTCTTTTTATCCTGAATAATATTCCATTGTGTATATATACCACAGTTTCTTAATCCACTCATCTATTGAAGAGCATCTAACCTGGTTTCACAAATTAGCTCTTATAAATTTTGCTGCTATAAACATTGATAGGGCTGTGTCACTCTAATATAATGCTTTAAAATCTCTTGTGTATAAACCCAGGAGTGGGTTTAGCTGGGTCAAATGGTGGCTCCATTCCCAGTTTGACAAGGAATCTCCATAGAGTTATCCATATTGGTTGCACCAACCTGCTCTCCCTCCAGCAATATATGAGTGTCTGATTTTCCCCAGATCCTTGCCAGCACATAATGTGTTTTGTGTTTTTAAAAGTTGCCATTTTGACTGGAGTGAAAGAAAATTTTAAACTAATTTTGATCTCAAGAATCTTTATAAAATAAGCTGTGTTTCTCTAGAAAGAGAATAGTGAAGGAAGAAGATGTGAGCTAAAGGGACTCGGGGTCGACCAGGAGCCAGACAGGGCTGGGATCTGATTGGCTGTGCCTTTTATGTGGAGGGGCTCCAGGGCAGAGCAGGCTTCTCAGACAGACATCATTCCAGGCTAGGGTCCATCCTGATGGGTGGCTTTTCCTTTCTGAGGTGTAGATCATCAGGCAGTAGCTGCTCTCTGGATGTCACACTCTCAGGTCTCATTGTAGTGAAATGTGTCTCTGTGGGATCTAATTGGAGGCCACATTCTCTCTGCTCTGTAGAAGAACACCCACACATGGGCCACCGCCCCTAGTTCTGTTCACTTCCTGATGACAGGTGGCTGACTCCCGCTGTTGTCCTAAGTCATCCCTCTATGATCCTTATCTCTCCTGTGGAACATGCATTTCCTGACCCTGATCTTTGAGCCAGAGGGCGCCTGAGCCTGCCAAGGGGGAGGGGTCTGCTGTGGTTTGAGGTCCAGTGGTCCAGCTTGACCCGCATTTGCTCTTTTTTTTTTTAAAGGGAGAGAAACAGAGAGAGAGAGAGAGAGAGAGAGAGAGAGAGAGAGAGAGAGAGAGAATCTTTTAAATATTTATTTTTCAGTTATCAGCGGACACAACATCTTTGTTTGTATGTGGTGCTGAGGATGGATCCTGGCCGCACGCATGCCAGGCGAGCACGTTACGGCTTGAGCCACATCCCCAACCCCCGCCTTTGCTGTTTGTTGTCTGAAGAGTCCCCTGGGAGACCCTCATACTTACAACCAATTCAGAGCCCTGGTTCCACAAGGTGATGGGCAGAGGTCAGTAGGCCATGGAGGAGCATCAGTGGTTGCTGAGCCCCTTCCCCAGTAGCTGGGCATCCTGCAGAACCTGTGGCAGACATGGCTGCAGCCTTGCCATGGCCCTTTTACCCTGTGCTGGTGGGACACAGAAGACCAAGGGCAGTGACCAACTGTGTGGAAAGAGCTGGAGCTTGGTCCAAACAGCTCCTTACTCTGTCCTCAGGCATTCTTTGCATGATGACCAGTGATTCCCCACATCAGCACTTAAAGTCACAATGCACAAACCACACTGAATAAAATGCACCCTCAGGGGCCACTCTGAACACCCAGCAAAGAGACCAGAACTTCCTGCAATTAGAGGCTGAGACAGAAGACTCTGATCAAGCTTGGAGGAGACCACTCTGCAAACAGATGGTGCTTCCAAATTGCACAGACTTGAAGGTGTAGAAGAGGAAAGCCCAACAGCACAAATCTGATTCTAATAAGACATGGCATGTGACAAGGCATTGAATCTCTCTTTATGGCTTTCAGAAACAACAAAGGCTCCACCCTCAGGACCCCATCCCCTCCCCAAAGCCCTTAATTCTTAACACCATCACCTTTGGGGTAAAGATTTCCATATAAGAATTTTGGGGGGACTCCCATACTCAGGTCATTGCAGTGGTCAGAGGGCTGGTGTGTCACTGTATTAGTCTTCCTAGACTGCTGTAACTAAACAGCCAGGCCGGGGTTTGTAGACCACAGAACCTGACTGCTTATCGATGACCTCACGTCAGTCACCACCTGTAGCCACCTCCACCTTTGCCTGATGGCCAAATCCAACTTCAATTCAGTGAATCTTGGGATAAGAAGAGAAATGGCTGCTGGTCAACCCTAGGAGCCCTACTTCCTTACCAACTCCCATGCTTTGTGGAACAGAAAGCCAGCATATTGGGCCAGCTCTTTTCCCTGCACCAGCCTACCTCATCACCTCTGAGATCTTCAGCATCCTCTGGGCTGGGTAATCCCCTCCAGGCCCAACCACACACTTGACACTGTTGGCTTTTTAGCCCAAGTCCCCACAGAGGCTCCAAGTTCTTACCCCATAAGGGTCAAGCTATCAATTCTGCAAATGTCTCAACAAAATTATATATTTTATTATTATTATTATTATTATTATTATTATTATTATTATTATTAACAGAGGTAGTAGTACCAGGGATTGAACCAAGGGTGCTTTAGCATTGAGCTGCATACCCATTTTTAGATTTTAGTTTGAGACAGACTCTAAGTTGTTTAGGGCCTTGCTAAGTTGCTGAGCCTGACTCCCAAGTTGCAATCCACTTTCCTCAGCCTCCTGAGTCATTAGAATTATCGGTGTGCACCACTACAGCTGACTTCAACATGATTATTGACATTGTGCATTAAAATAGGCTGGAAATCATAATGTAGAGCTTATGTTTTATTGCATTATGATTTAACTGTTATTAGATAACAATGTTCTCTGTTATGTGCTGTTTTGAAATTTCTCACCTTCTCCTATCTAAGCAAAGTCCCTTAAATACCTCTCCACAGGGAAGCAGCTCCCTCTGACTCTAGAGCATTTGTAACCCAGGATCATGCTCAGAACATTTGATAGTCTACCTAGCAGCACCCAACATACTTATTTTCTGAGGTTCTATGACATCTCTGCTCAGAGGACCCAAGATCTCCTTAGTAAACATAGTCTTATCTGCTGCAGTGGTGTAGGTCTATAATCCGAACTGCTTGGGAGGCTGTGACAGGCAGATTGCAATTTGGAGGCCAGTCTCAGCAATTTAGTGAGGCTCTGAGCAACTCAGCAAAACCTTGTCTCTATGTACAATATTGAAAAGGCTGGGCATGTTACTCAGTGGTTTAGCACACTGAGTTGAATCTCTAGTACCAAAAAAACACAAATAAATTTTAAAAAATTAAATAAAAATGAAGTGGAAACAACCCATACAATGCACTGGGCTGTTAATCTAGGATATTCCCAGGTGAGATTTGTGAAATGCATTCTGAAAGAACAGTATTTGGGATTTCTGGATGTAACCCCATCTGTAAGTGCAGAGCCTATGGAAACATGAATATTCAAATTTCCAAATTAAAACAAAGACCTTTTCTCCACCTCCAGCACCCTCTGGTGATTCCAACTCTGACTTGAGGGGGGTGAGGCTCCTGCATGCATTTTCAATCAATACTCACTCCCCAAGGATTTAGGGGAGAACTGATTTGGAATAGTGAAAACAGATTATCTGTCGCAGCAGAAGAACCAGGGTCATGCCGAGAGCACCATCACACAGGTCCCCAGTAAGAAGACACTTGGCCTCAGGTTTCTTTGGCTTAGCATGCAGATACCCCAGGCCCTGAGTGCATCCATGCAGCCTGGAGTCCAGCACCCTACAGATTCCAAAGGCGGAGCCTGGTGGAGCTGAACACTCACTGATTCTCTGGGGCGGGTTATGCTATCCCAAGACTCTTGGTGGTGAGAAAGTGATGTGACTCCATTTTTAAAAAAATAGCCTCTACCTCATAGCAGGAAGTGTCCAAGGGAGGGGTGACACTTGATCTTGGAAAATCCACAGAGCATCCCTAGGCAGGGAGCGAGCTATGTGCTGAGTTGTTTGTCTATAAAAACAGGAGAGATCTGCAGTGCCAGGTGTCTCTGACTCAGCAACGCTGCTTCCTGGAAAGTCCAAACCATGTTTGTGGCCTACACCTTGACCCTGAAACCCATAGCAACCCACTAGCAACCACCAATCAGCAAAAGACAGGGAAAATAACTGGAATGCCAGGTGACCTCCCTCCCCCAGGAGTCTCAGTGATCCATAACATGTAAGGAAACCATGTAGTTTGGTGCTGCACACTCTTGCAACTCCTCTTGGCCCCATGTCTTGAACTCACCAATCCCCCCTACCCAACTTGTTCCCACCAGGGAATGTGGTAATCAATGTTAAGAGTTGTTGTTTGATTTTCCCATGGTGTGAAATTCTCTGTGTGTGATGTTGTGACATGTAGAGTATCTCCCCCCAAACCCATAAAATCTCACTGAACAAAAAACCAGGACTCACTCCCTGGGACGGCTGTCTTGGAAATGGTTGTGAGTCCAGGCTGGAGCTTGTAGTAAAGACTCCTGTGTGATTGCATCAGATTCGGTTCCTGGAGGTGTATGGGGTCCCAGGAATCTGGTATAACAGTGGGAATAAAAAATGGACATCCCCCCACTGTACTCAAGCCCCACCCAGTTAAAAAGCTCCAGAAGCCGCAAACTCGCTGGGCAGCCAGAAAGGAGAACCTGTCCCCAAGGGCACCGCCCAGGCCAGAGTTTGCAGGTTAATTGGATTTAGCCGGCAGGGCGGGCGGGACCAGGGCGGGGATCCCAGCCGAGGTTGGGGTGGATTGTGGACCCTGGTTCGGGGACAAGATCCTGCAGCAGCGCCAAACACAGCCTTGGGATCCCCAGAGCAGAGGGGCGCTCGGCAACTCAGACCCCACTCAGGCCCGGGAAGGGGTCTAGCTATGCTCCCTGGGGATGAAGCGGTGGTGTCCTGAGACCCAGAATCACCTAAAACCAGCCTGGGCGCCTTCTCTGCATGGCCTGGAGCGCAGGGCTGGGGTGTGGCGCAGATGGAGGTGGGGGGCCAAGCAGGAGGAGGGGGCTCAGCCCGAGCAGAAGGGGGAACTGGGTCGACCTGGGGAAACTGCGCCTGCGACGCCGGCAGCGGTGCTGCTCCCTGGTTGAGCGGGGTGACACGCCCCACCCCGGGGCCTCGGATACTTGCCTTCCCAAGCTGAGACCCTGGGTCAGCTTCTGGGGGTATGTTGCTTTCTAGGGCTTGTGGCTTTGCTTGAAAATGTTGGTGCATCTGAAAACCTTGACATGGAAAGAATACACTGGAGGGGGACTTCCTCCTGAGAGATAAAATGAGGTCAGTCTGTGCAGTAGAGGGACATGTGTCAATGGGGCAAGTGAGTGTGAGCTCACAGACATGAGACCCACAGATGCCTGAAGCCTAAATCCTACAGATAATACTGAATCCTACATACACTTTTCCCTTTCTTTACATGCCTATAATTATCCTTCTATAAAACCTCAAAGTCCTTGTCAGCACCCGAAGACAGCATAAGGGCAAGTTTTCCTTGTCTTCCTGGTGTAGCTGCACTGGTCAAAGTTTCTTTCCTGCTTTGCATCATGACCTTTTCTGTTTGATTTTGGGGCAAACACCTGACCAAACCTGTGGGATCCCCAGAGTCAGGTCTCTGCATAAGACTTCCTAACAGTCAAAGTAGAACATCTACACTAAGCACAAGGCACCCATTTTATTTCCACTGCACATTGCTGCCCTAGAGGATTGCCTTCCTTCCTCCCTGAGGACCCTCTCTGCTGGGGATGGAATGCTGAGCATCAGAGCCCACCCCAATTGCTTCCTTTCATAGCTCAGGCTGCCTCCTCAAAGCAACAGAGGCCAGGAGGTGATGAGAATTACTAAAATAGTTTTCAAATTGTTCTCATTTTTAGATATTGTGTATGGGTCATACATATAATATCTTTAAATAGTGTTTCAAAAATTTGGAGACTGTGTCTTTCTAAGTTGCTTGAGGTCGCATCACCTGAAAAAAAAATATGTTATATAGTTCTTTCTTTTTCTTTGAGGTACTGGGGAATAAACCCAGTGGGGCTTGACCTGGACCTCTGAGCTACATCCCACGGTTTTCATTTTATTTTAAGAGAAGGTCTCACTGACCTTGGGCTCCTCCAGCCTCAGCCTCCCCGAGAAGCTGTGCTTTGTTTTTGTGTTGAGGTTAAACCCAGGGCCTCGCCATGCTCAGAAAGCACTCTATGGCTGTTGCACACATATACCAGAGCCACATGGCACCTCCATACCAGAGGCTAAGCCAAGGCTTCCCACCTGGATTAGTTCCCAGCACAGTGGGGGAAGCTCCACCTGAGAAGGGCTGGGGCCAAGAATCTGTCACTAACCCAATTTCAGCCAGCGATTGGATGATGTTAGCTGTCAGTCACGATGCAGAGGCGGGCCTGGAGGCCACCCATCAAGGACGATGGGAGGAACTGTCCAATCAGCGCGCAGAGGAAGGGGAAGGGCGGGCTTCCGCAATCGCGGGCTTTTCTTCCTCAGCGACTGGGCTGCTCCTTCTCTGGGCCTGAGTTCTCTCCTCAGGGAAACACGTGACTCTCGCTCCCTGTGAACCCCGCGATCTCGGTTCACTCTAGGTTCCTCAGAGGACCCCGGTTCACCACGGAAGCCAAAAATGGTGAGTTTGCGACCAGGGCTGAAGGTGCGGGGTGAGCACCTGCCTTGGGGCCCGGCGCTCGGGTGAGCTGCGGAGGGCCCTAGACCCTGTCCCCTGGTTCCCTGGGTTTGGAAGGGTGGCTCAGGGCCCTGGTGGCCCACACCCACTCTTCCCAACGTGGAGGAAGCAGGGCCACAAATGCACCTTCCTTCTCCCAGGGGAGCTCCTCCGGAGGCTGCTGTAGGTACCCCAAATTGCAGGCGCCTCCTGCCTTCTAAAACCCTCCTTCCCTCCACCTCACTGCTCGGCCTGACGTTCGTTCTTCCCACTCGGTTCAAATGGACACCGTCCGCTAATTTTCATTATCACTTAGTGAAATATTGGAAAGAATCTTCCTTCCTTCCTTCCTCCCTCCCTCCGTCCTTTCCTCCCTCCCTCCCCAGCCTTAACTTGTGATCGTCTTGCTTCAGCCTCCCACATATCTGGAATGACAGGCCTGTGCCACTGTCCTGGAAAAAAGGACACTTTTGAAGGCATTTGTTTTTATTTGTGAATATTATACTTGAGGGGAAAGAATAATCACTTAACACTTCCTTGTGTTTGGTCAAAATAACTGCTTTAAAGGGAATAAGGAGGTTGTTTATTGATCCCAGGGATATGGAATCCTGGGCTTCATCAATAGAGTATAACTGCTCCCTTTTCTGATAGTCCATGATGTAGAGTCACCCCAGTCCTGTAGTCATGTAAACACACAGGGTAATACTGATGTAGGGACAAAGGAGGCAAGGCACTGAAGATAGCCAGAAACAGTTTTATCTGGCTGCAGCCAGTCTCAGAGGGCACAGCTTTTGCTGTAATCAATCAATCAATCCCCTGAACCCTGAGTTTAGGTGGTTTTAGGATTTTATACTCATCATGTAAGAGGAGGGGCTCAGAAGTTCACATTGTAATACGGAGACTCTCAAATAACTCTCAGACCACACAGTCTCATTCAAATTAAGCCTTTATTGCTGGCTCTTGGCAGACACTCTGCTCTCAAAAGAATGAGATGATCAGAGTGGTGCCCCTGCCTTCAGTTGGCTCCATATTTAAGCACAAAAACCACAAAAGGGACATTTGGGGTTCAGGCAATGCAAACAAGGCTGAAAGTTGCAGTCAGTTATTCTCCAGTTGGCACCATAGATCATTCTGTGTTCTTGGGGAATTTTCATGAATAAAAGAATACAAACTGCCCCAGTCGTGACTTATTTGTGTGTCCTGGCTAAGTTCACAAAATGGAGTCGCCATAGACAAGTTGTCACATCATACACATAAAAGCAGCTTTTTCTTTCTCTGTTCTGATCAAGATAACCCTTCAAGGACAACACCTGAGAAGGGGAGAGCTTCTTCTCCCCTTTCTTTCCTCCCCCACCAGCTGTTTCCATGAAGCCTAGTTGGTAAGTTCTCTGTGAAGCCCAGCTCAAAGCCAGACACCTTGTTTGCACATTACTACAAACTACTATACTGGATACAAGTGTGTAAAAAAGTAGTAAGGGGAGTTCGAGTCCAGTACTTGAAGTGCTAATTTCTTTCAGAGTAGTGGCCCAGTAAAATAGGTCAACACAAAAATAGGACGTTTGTCTACACTGAACTTTTTTGTGGACACTGTTTTGTTGACAGTCCTAAAATTAGCCATGGTGAAGATTTCTGGAGAAACCCAGTTAAAATTTTCTGTGAAAAAAGGGGATGCCACTACAATAATGTCTGATTCATTTACTGTCCTTCATCCCCAGCTCTTTTCAATATGATTTTCTGAAAGGATCTGGGTATTTTTCCCAACCTGGCCTGAAAGTTGTGATCCTCCTGCCTCGGCTTCCAAAGCAGATGAGATTAAAGGCACTGACAACCCCAGCTACAGAAAATAGTTCATTTTAACCCAAATATTAATGACTATACTAAGGTACATGGATTCAAATTACCCTGAATGATGTGTGTGTCCCTCCCTGGAAGAGATTACATAATTACATCAATTCCTTCTTTCTTTCTTTTCTTTTCTTTTGTTTTCTTTTCTAATACACCAGGGATTGAACGCAGGGACACTTAAACACTGAGCTACATCCCCAGCCCTTTTTATATTGTATTTTCACATATGATCTCACTAAGTTCCTTATGGTCTCACTAAGTTGCTGAGGCTGCATTTGAATTTAGCAATCATCCTACTTTAGCCTCTCAAGCTGCTGGGATTACAGTTGTGTGCCACTGTGTCCGGCCTACATGAACTTTTATAAAAGAAACTGTGTATTACTCCATTAACCGATTGCATTGATAGGAACATCAGATTATTGGGGTACAGAAAAAATAAAGAAAATTTCTTCTGTATGTCTGTTATTGCTTTCTGAGCCTTGGTAGATTTTGGAGATGTCTGGTAAGGTTAGTGATATACTCTGAGAAATTTTGAGATTGTGGTCTGATACAGAAATTAAGATGATTGGCTATTGAAGGGCTTAAGATAGCCCATGATAATTTTTGTTCTCCATACCGAACCCTGCCTTTCTACCCTCATGGTGGTCTAGTTAGCTAAAATCAAGTACTCTGAAGGTTCTTTGATGTAGATGTGACTGTATAGAGAACTTGAGTTCACAGCTGTAAAAATCTTGTGCCTCTCCTTTTACCTTCCTTAGGTGTAGACACCATGTCAGATTTCTTGGGCAGAGTTTCCCTTTGGACACTTCACAGGGTCCCATGTCCTCATTCACTATCCACAGGAGCTGCCACAAAGTGCCCACAGCTGCCCTGGTCCCTGCAGGTTGAACAGAACTTCAGGCCCTGGGCCAGCTCCTCCTAGGGGACAGCCTGAGATGTAGGGTGCAGCCTCTCGGGGAAGCTGCTGGGGGCTCTGATCTGAGGAATCTCCTGGAACAGGCCTCATCTAGAGTGCTACTTCGGTCCCTGGGACAGTGATCCTGGATGCTTTCAGGGAGCAAGACCAGGAAGGAGTATGTTCCTGCTGTCAGGGACCTTCCCTGCCCCTGGAGCCTGACACATGTGTGCTCCCTCAGCCACAAAGCTTTCTGTGCATCACTTTGAAATGATGTGCTCACTTATCTGAAGCCCAAGTTTATTTATTCAGAGCCAAATGGGATGGACTATTATTAAATAGGCAAGAGAGAAGTGCATTTTAAAAAGTCTAGTTACATTTCCATTGTTACAAATCCCAACTTACAGCCAGGTACAGTGGTGCTCACCTGTGATCCCTCTTGCTCCAGAGGTTGAGACAGGAGTGTTGCAAATTTGAGGACAGCCTTAGCAACTTATCCAGGCCTTATGCAACCTAGTTAGACTGCATCTCAAAATAAAATATACAAATGACTGGATGACTGTTGATGTGGCTCAATAGTAAAATGTCTCTGGGTTTAATCTTGGGGTACCACCCCCCCAAAAAAAAGAATGAAAAAAAAAGAAAAAGAAAAGTCCTAATTAACTAATTTACCTTTTGCTACCCCTGAGTATGTATAGAAATTCTGTAAGATTCAATCTTGTCTTTTCAGTGATTTCAAATTGAAATCCAACCCTAGATTCCAAAATGACATGTAAGATACAGAGAAACTCTGTCTGGCATATTGCTGCAGAATTTGAGTCCAATTCTATAAAATTAGTGGTGGATGAATTTATGAATGTGATTTCATGAAAACTAGTATGTGTCTTTCACAAGGTGATGAATTTGACAAAGGATGACAGTTTTTCACTGTTGTTTTCTGGACTTGGCAGGTTCATGTTAACTGTGTGGTTTTTTGGTATCAGGAATAGAGCCCAGAGGTGCTGAACCACCAGCCCCTTTTAGATTCTTTGTTTTGAGACAGAGTCCTACTACATTGCCTCAGCACTCAGACACCTGAACCGCTGGGTTACAGGTGTGCACCATCACTCCTGTCTTCATTGTAAATTTTAAGAACAATTTTGGCAATACCTGAAATACCCAATTATGATCATTTAATCACTGAATATCAGTGAAATAGTAAATGACACTTGTTTTCTGGAAAAGAGCCATATGTCTGTCTAAATACGGGTGCTGATTCCTTCAAGAGCACTCCCACTATGTCACCTGATTCCTGTTCCCTCCTAAGTGCCTCCTCCTAGGGCCACCCCTTTGGGAGCTGACCTTTTAGCTTATGAAATTTGGGTGCAACATAAATGCTCTCTATACTCTGTCCTGTACAATATTTTGGCTCATCTTCGATATAGTGTACTATTTCCAATTTTTTGAAAAGTATTTTTTTGTTGTTGCTGTAGTTGGACAAAATACCTATTTATTTATTTTTATGTGGTGCTGAGGATCAAACCCAGGCCCTCTCATGTGCTAGGCAAGTACTCTACTGCTGAGCTGGAAGCCCAACCCTACTATTTCCTTTTTTAGATGTAGTTTTTCTTAAGTTTACCCCCAAAATACAGTAAACCATGCCCTAAATTTCACAGAATTTCCTGAAATTCTCAGTGCTTTCTCAGAGAGTTTCGATCATGAGAACATTCAATCTCCTTTGTGAGAAAGTGTGTTGTCTTTCCATTGATTTTGTTGTATTTTATGCCTCTAATTGTGTACCTTTTATATTATAATAATTTTTATCTCTCATTATATGTATTTTTTTTGTGTGTGTGTTGGTGTGTGTGTGTGTGTGTGTGTGTGTGTGTGTGTGTGTGTGTGGAGGACTGCTGGAGATTGATCTGAGGGAAGGCAAAATACATACTTGGCAAGTTTTCTATTACCGAGCTTCTCTCCAGTCCAAGAGAATTAGTATTGTAGACTGTTGTTTATTTATTTGCTTACATTTGAGTGGTGGGGATTGATGCCATGGACTTGTTCATGCTTAGTTATCCTCCAGAAATGAATTTCAGTTTGTGAGCAGCGTTCTGGAGGTGGGCAGGTGTTTTACTGGGGAGTAAACCTACAGGCACTTGACCACTGAGCACATTCTCAGCCCTTCTTCTTATGTATTTATTATTTATTTTTATTTTTTAAATATTTTGTATAGTTGTAGATGGACAGAATACATTTATTTCATTTGTTTATTTTTCTGTGTTGCTGAAATCATATCCAGTACCTGAAACCTGCTAGCAAGTGCTCTACCCCTGAACTACAATCCCAGACCCCCTTTTAATTTTTGATGAAGACCAGTCTCTCTAAATTTCTGAGTATCTTGCAAAGTTGCTGAGACTGGCCTCCAACTTGCCATTTGCCTGCCTTGACCTCTCTTGACCTCCCTAGTGGCTAAATTACAGGTGCACACCACCACCCCAGCAGTCGGAATGACTTTTAAAAAAAAAATACTTATTTTTAATTTGTAGTTGGACACAATACCTTTATTTTAGTTATTCATTTGTATGTGTTGCTGAGGATTGAACCCAGGGTATTGCATGTGCGATTCGAGTGCTCTACCACTGAGCCACAACCCCAGCCCCTGGGGTATGTTTTCAGTTTTTGAGTGTAGTTCTGTGTCAGTGGCAGGGACATTTTCTTTTTGCCTGTTCCATCACTGTGAAGACATCATAGCATGCTTACAGATGTGAATGGTGGCCTGTTTCACACCCAGACTGTGTGGGATAGTTCAGGAATCTGGGCTACAAACTTGTTGCTTTACCACACTCTGGAAGAGCTTCTGCCTTAGGTTTGTTTGCAACACCATTGCTACAGGCACGATGAATCTCTTTCACACCAGACAACCATTGTATATGTGGCCCAACGTTGATCAAAATGTCCTTGAGCAGAACATTGGTATGTGTCTGATGACTATACATTATGGTAGTGAACTGGCTGCTGTTAAGAAGAGTTTGACAGTCATTGGACATTCATTGTTCTCATGAGACTTAGAAAAGTCGTGCCTGCTGGTTATTAAGAAGATTGTTTTGTATAGCCAAACTTTGTATGGCTATTGTTTGGACAAGGTAATATTTTTGGGTCATTGAGTTATTTCTAAGGCATGTGCTATCTTTCACTTACCCCATTCTGCTTTGACAGTAACCACAGGAAATTATAAAATTGTTGCGTTTATTAATAAATAAAATAAATTAATCAAATAGAGGACTCATGTTTGTTTTGGTCATTTAATAGTAAGCTAGTTGACTAAATTTGTTCTGGATTGAAGCACCTGCGAACTTCTAGGTGTTCTCAGTGTAATCACACAGGATGAGCTCAATCTCCAGGTAATGCATTGTGACAACCTGCGTGAAAGGTTGTCTAAATGTTGTCTGTGAGGGAATCTCCTTAGTGACCCCATGCCCAGAGGTGTGAGTGGGGGCTGATTCTAGGCATTTCTTCAAGTTTGGAACAATAGACTTTCAGAGGAAACAAGACATTAGTAAATACCATGTTGTCTATATTAACCTTGTAGGTACAGGGAGCCACTGTAGTTGTCAGAATCTCTCTCAAATGCTTAGTTTCATGATTCCTCCAATTTCCTACTCATCACCTTTCTTTTCTAAAGATAAGCACTATCAGAATTGCTTATATTAGCTCTGTACCACTCAGGACGTTTCTAAGACATGTAATAGAGGTGCAACCAATAAAGAACTTAGGAGCAATCTGGGAGCCTGTCTTACTTCCTGTGAAATCACCAAAGAAAGGGTATAAATCACTATGATGTTTTCCTTCTGAGTAGGCAATTTCTAGTGTTGGAATGGCTGGAAGAAGTTGAGTGCAGTAAAGATTTGATGGACCAAATCGTGGAATTAATCGAGAGGCCAGGGAATCATGTGAACATCATGCATATTGAGTATAGATTTCTCATGCTGTCAATCTCTCCTGGCCTCCACTATACATTTGGTGGGATATTTTAGATCTCAGTGACCTTTGAGGATGTGGCTGTGAACTTCACCCAGGAGGAGTGGGCTTTGCTGGATCCTTCCCAGAAGAATATTTACAGAGATGTGATGCAGGAAGTCTTCAGAAACCTGTCTTCTATAGGTAATAATGATGTTTTTAAAATTAATCAAATAGAGAACTCATGTCTATTTTGGTCATTTATGTAGAAGGTGAAAAGGGAATCAGTTGGTGAATTATTGCAGCATTAATAGCATGTATCATTTGGCAAAGCATTGTTAGCTCCTAAATATTCATAAAGATTGTTCTGTTATCTCATTTTAGGAAACAAGTGGGAAGACAAGACCACTGAAGTTCAGATTGAAAATTCTGGGAGCAATGTAAGGTAACTGTACTCACAAGAGGAGACTATGACAGGGTCTGAGAACTGTCATGTAATGTTTAAAGCAAACCAACGAAAGAAGTATGCATAATTTGAGAAGTATTTATTCTTATAGTGCTTTTTACCAGAAATATATACTTAGCTGTAACAGATATTCAGTCTTTTCAAAGTATTTGACATGCAAAAAGTACTATGAAATTGCATATGTGAATATCACTATTTGGATAATAGCCATAGAGAAGCTGTGTTGAAAAGGATTGTTTGCTTTCAATCTCCTTATTTTTAGGCAAGTTGAACAAGTCAGAAAAGTTAGCCTTTACCTGATATTGGTAGTAATGTAAAGATCTATCAATAAATAGAAAATTGTGAATGAATCAAGCATTGATTATGTGCTGGTCACCTCTTCAAAGAAGTCATGGTAAACTTCCAAGGCACAGAAGGGTTTGGGGAAACCTTCAAATCAATTCCAATTCTTAATTGAACAAAGAAAAATTTTAATAGAGTAAATCCATGTGACTTCATTATGTGTGCAAAAGACTTCATATATCCTTCATTCCTTCATAGGCAGATCACATCTCACTCTGGACACAAATACTACAAGCATGAGGAATGTGAAGAGAAGCCATGTGAACTTAAACAATATAAGAGATCTCTGGTTTCTCTCAGAAGTGTTTACACACAAATGTTAATACAAACTGGAGATGGACCTTATGGATGTACAGTACGTGGGAAAGTCATCAGTCATTCCAGTGACATTCAAAGGCATGAAGATACTCATACTGGGTGGCAGCCCTATGAATATCAGCAATGTGGTGAAGCCTCGTCTTCTCCCACAGGTGTTCCAAGACACATGAGAACACACAGTGAACATAAACGTTTTCAATGTGAGGTATGTGGGAAAGCCTTTTGTTTCTCCTCTTTATTAAGAAGACATGAAAGAACTCATGCTGGAGAGAAAGTGTATGAATGTAAACGAGGTGGTCAGACCTGTATTTCATACACAAGTCTTCAAAGGCACAGGATCACACACATGGGGAATGAACGTTTCAAATGTAAGGTATGTGGGAAAGACTTTGCTTATCCCAGTGTACTTAGAATACATCAGAGAATGCATACTGGAGAGAAGCCCTATGAATGTAAGCAGTGTGGAAAAGCCTTCACTCAGTCTTCTAACCTTCACTCACATGAAAAAATTCATACTGGAGAGAAGCCCTATGAATGTAAGCAGTGTGGCAAAGCCTTTGCTACATCTCATCAGCTTCATATACATGGAAGAATACATACCAGAGAAAAGCCCTATGAATGTCAACAGTGTGGAAAAGCCTTTACTACTGCCTCTGGCCTTCAGATACATGAACGAACTCATACTGGAGAGAAGCCATATGAATGTAAGCAGTGTGGGAAAGCCTTCACTCAGTCCTCTAACCTTCACTCACATGAAAAAACTCATACTGGAGAGAAGCCCTATGCATGTAAGCAGTGTGGCAAAGCATTTGCTACATCCACTAAGCTTCACAGACATGGAAGAACACATATTGGAGAGAAGCCCTATGAATGTAAGCAGTGTAGCAAAGCCTTTTCTACATCCAGTTCTCTTCAGATTCATGGAAGAATGCATACTGGAGAAAAGCCCTATGAATGTAAGCAGTGTGGCAAAGCCTTTGCAACATTCAGTTACCTTCAGTCACATGAAAAAACTCATACTGGGGAGAAGCCCTATAAATGTGAGCAGTGTGGAAAAGCCTTTTCTACATCTAGTAACCTTCAGATTCATGGAAGAAGACATACTAGAGAGAAATGCTCTGAATGTCAACAATGTGGAAAATTCTTCACTACTGCCTCTGGCCTTCAGATACATGAACGAACTCATACTGGAAAGAAGCCATATGAGTGTAAGCAGTGTGGGAAAGCCTTCACTCAGTCCTCTAACCTTCACTCACATGAAAAAACTCATACTGGAGCGAAGCCCTATGAATGTAAGCAATGTGGCAAAGCCTTTACTACATCCAGTTCCCTTCGGATTCATGGAAGAATGCACACTGGAGAGAAGCCCTATGCGTGTAAGCAGTGTGGCAAAGCCTTTGCGAGATCCAGTCACCTTCACTCACATGAGAAAACTCATACTGGACAGAAGCCTTATGATTGTAAGCAGTGTGGCAAAGCCTTTTCTAGATCCAGTTACCTTCAGATTCATGGAAGAATGCACACTGGAGAGAAGCCCTATGAATGTAAGCAGTGTGGCAAAGCCTTTGCTACATCCCCTACGCTTCACAGACATGGAAGAATACATACCAGAGAAAAGCGCTATGAATAACAACAATGTGGAAAAGCTTTTGCCACATCCTGTCTGCTTCACACATGTGAAAGAACAGATACTGCAGAGAAATCGTATGCATGTAAACAATTGGTAAACTTTTCTGTTATTACTGTTTCACTCATATACATGTAGGAAGTTATTGGAGAAAAATCCTTTGAATGTAAAACCTGGTAAATCAATATTTCATGTCATCCTCAAAGACAAGGAAGGACTCACACTGCTGAAAATGTGTGTGTGTGTGTGTGTGTGTGTGTGTGTGTGAGAGAGAGAGAGAGAGAGACAGACAGACAGACAGACACTGGGGATTTATTCTGGTTGTGCTCTACCACTTAGCTACATTCCACTTACTTTTTATTTTGAGACAGGGACTTGTTGCATTTCTTAGGGTCTTCCAAAGGTGCTGAGGCTAGCCTCCAACATTGATCCTTCAGAATTAGCCTCTCAAGTCTCAGGAATTAAAGGCATACACCATCACTTCCAACTGAGTAACTCTTTAAATGTATAAAATTATCACAAATCATTCCATTTTTCCCTATTGCCTTCAAAGGCATTTCATTCCCATTGAAAAACAAACCCTCTGAATGTAAGCAGTGTGGCAACACCTTTGCTACATCCCATCAGCTTCATAAACATGGAAGACTACATACCAGAGAAAAGCCCTGGAATACATACCAGAATACAAACCAGAGAAAAGCTACATCCTGTCAGCTTCCCATCCAGCCCTTTTTCTTCTCATATATGAAAACACAGAGAGAAGCCCTGTGAGTGTGAGAAATGTGGGAAATCTAGTTTTCTCAGTCTTTTACTAAGGGCTCAGAAGCCTCTTTTGGAATAAAAAGAATAAATCCTATGCAAAAGGAAATATAAGTAGTTCAGCTGTTCCAGTTTTGTTCAGTTTTATGAAAGGACTCATACTGTAGAAAATGCTGAGGATAAGCCATGTGAGATAGTATTCAGCTTTCAGAGTTTTCTTCAAAGACATAAAGAATTCACATCTGGGAAGATCCTTTTTCTCTCTTTCAAAATTGTAGTAAGACTTTCAACTTTCCAGGTCCCTTCGAACAGCATTTAAGAAATCACACTGGAGAAAAGCCCTGTATGTAGAAATGTGGTAGGACCTTTGCTTGTTTCAGATCCATTTGAACTTGTTCAGACTTGAGGATATTTTTATTTTATTTCATTTTATTTATTTATTTTGAGAAAAAAACTGTAGGTGTGTGAAAAGGTTTGTGCCTTCATTTCTTTTTTTATCTATTCAGAGGTAACAAAAATGCCCCCTGGGTTGGAGAGGAGCATTTCATCCGCATGAAGATTTTAAAACAACATGTTTTTCTCCTTTAAATCTCTTTTATTGTTAGATTCCATTTTCCTGTATTTTAAGTCTTTTGTGTCTAATGTTTCATTACATATTCTGTATGTTAGTTTAGGCCTCTCCACTCCAGCCTTTGGTACAGATTGGTGAAATGTCTCTTCTGAACGTCTTTTCTCTCTGTCTTTGTTCACATTTCACCCAGGAGTGCTCCACCACTGAGTTTCTCCACAGTCCTTTTAATTGTTGTTTTTTGAGATGGAGAGAGGCTGGCAGCTGGGACCATAGGGATGTGTCTGTGTAACCTGAAGCTGGCCTCTTTCTTTTCCTTGATTGCTTATTGAGCTGTTGATGACTCTGGGACCCCACTCTTGTCACTTGTGCTTGTTCTAAGTCTCATGTATCATGCTGTATGTAAGCACATTAAAGAGCATTATAACATAATGTCACTTGTGTATATTACTTGTAGAGGCACTTTCTCAAAATATGTTTTGCCCTATGCTTGAATTGTTTTCTCTTTTATTTCCCCATTTCTGAGGACCCAATCCTGCTTTGTGGGTGCTAGGCAGGCATTCTTGCACCGAGCAGTCCCTTAGCTCAGGTGATGAGTTTGCTGGTGCTGTGTGTGTGGACCCCACTGATGACCACATCAGCAGATGCAGCTCTGCAGGTGTTTCCTCCACAATTGCAGATGGTCTCTTCCTTCTTAAAGGTCTTTTATACCAGTGAATTTTTTAAAAACTACATCCAAATTAGCTTTTCTCCCCATGAATAATACTTAGGTGGAATATTCTAGAAAACCCAGGCTTGATTTCTCTCTGTGTTTAGAGTAGCTCAGTAGCCCTGGGAAAATTGTGTGATGGTTTAAGGTTTAATGTTAAGAAACCCTACTTAATACACCCTACATGACCAAAGGCTTGGTAAGGAGTGTCCCAGTCTGATGTGCTAATATAGTGGCACTCCTTTCTCCACCCAAGAATCTTAAATTAGCTTCTCGAGAGACCTTCACCATAATTTTCTCTCAACAGAATGTCAGGAAAAGATTTTGCAAATATCTCAGTGTGGGTTATAACACAGACTTCTGCTTTTGTGGTAAAGCTTGGAAGTCCTCTGACCAATCTTACAATTGGTACACAAAGTACTTTCTGTGAACTAAAAAAAGAAAAATTCTTCACGTATACACCTACAGAAGATATAAACTTCTATCCCTGTCCCACTGGGTGTAAATGAAGATCAATGAAATTCCAAACAGTGATCCAAAAAATTTTAGGTGATACACCTCAGAACCCTGCAGCTAATAAATCTAATCCTGGAACATCCTTGGGTGTCTAGCCTCATGTGCCCTACATCATTGATGCAGCTACAGCCTCCCATCAGGTGACATTCTGCAGTACATGCTGTGGAGAGGGCTGTTTCTGCTCAGGCTAAAGGATTAAAGTGAGTTTACAGAACGACTCCAAAGCTGTAGATACACATTTTCTATCATGTCCAACTACAGCATCAACTAGTTATGAAAATTAAATATTTCCATGGCTCATGAGAAAGAGGATCTGGGAAAGGACTGTCATGGATGAGGGATGGGGACATGTGCTCTTTTCATAACCTTCCATTGATCCCAGGGAGAGCGTCCCAGTTTTCCTATCTCATCAGAGCTGGAGAAACTCATTGGAGCTCCTTAGGCCCCAGATTCACCTACTGCTGAGGAAGAGGGTGAACCTGACCTTGTGTGAGGAGCTTTTTCCACTGACCAGGTTTGACCTGCAGGCCACGGGACTGCAAGGGAGGCTGGGTGTTCAAAGGGCCATCCTCAGCATCATCCGCGAGTCTCCTCACCCCCATGCCTCATTGTGCTCCAGCTGTCATCATTCAACAGTGACCACGTGTCCCTGTCATGTGGAAAAAGGTCCCAAGCATCACCAACATGCAAGTGAAAGTGGCCATAAATCATTTAACTTGGGAAACCAGGAGGCCTGAGACTGAAGCCATCCAAGCCTCTCTGACCAAGCCCAAGGTAGGAGACAACCCTGGGCAGAGCATAGTTTTGGTGTCCTCAGCCAGAGCAGCATATCAACACATGTGTGGCCACCTCCTCCTCAGAACCCCTTCACTAGAAGGAAACCAAGCCTCTGGTGAGACACACCTATCACAGGGACCAGGGATAGAGCCTGGACCCCTGTCCTGCTGTATGACTCCTGGAACCCACGTGTAGCCTGAGCTTCCCCAAAACAAGGCAGAACTCCTACACCCAGTATCTTTAATTTTCACTTTAAAACTAGAAAAAAGGGGGCTGAGAGGATTCATCGGGGTGCTTTTCTGGCCAGGCATCTAGTATGGATGGGCTGGCACTGGGGTGGGCAGCAGAGTCTCAGTCCTCACCCCCACTCCAAATCCCCCTCCAGGGAAACCCTTGTGTCTCCGCTGCTGTGCTGCCCTGCTGCCAGAGGACAGCCACACCTCAACCCCCAAGCCCTCTGTGGCTTTCCTGACCATGGGAAAGCTGGTCATCCCTCAGGGCTGTTTGACACATCTCTGGGTCTCATGTTCCTACTGGATTCTTTGAATTGCCCAGAGCTCAAGGCTGTATCCCACGTAGCCAGAACTGAGATCTGGGGCAGAGTTGGGTCCAATTCTCACCATATTTCTTGTTCTGGGTCCCAAAAGCTGATGAAACATGGCGATGAGTGACTTACACAAGACTGGGATTGTCACTGTCCTGGAAATGGGACTTTGAGAGGTCTGTGCAGAACCCCAGGTCACATCTGCAACCCACGTGGCCTGGGACCTGATCCCCACTTTAAGATCTGCCCTTCACAGGAGCAGCCTCCAGAACTCAGCCTTCACATGAGAGGAAAATGTCATGTCTGTCATTCTGTCATTGCTTCCCCACTCATTGTCCTCGTGGCACATGACTCTTCTGTTACACATGAGGTCCTCTTTCAGGTGCCAAATTCGTCTTGGATTTTCAGCTGACCCTGAAATAGTTCATATTGTTAAGAACATGAAAGGAGCTGGCAGGTTGCCTTTATGTCCCAGGGAAGCCACAAGGTTGGATCACCTAACATTGTATGGACTCTACAGGCTTTTATGTCTCCTGGAATGTGCTTTGGGTTTCTGCTATAGCAAATCCAAACAAACACAGAATAACCAAATTGTAAACTCTAATTGACATCAAACTAAGGACTTTCCATCTCATTAATGAAATATTTTGCTTTGTGCCAGGTGTGGTGGTGATGCCTCAATCCCAGCCTCTAGGGAGGCTGAGTCAGGAGGATCAAGAGTGTACAGCCAGCCCCAGCAAAGTCGAGCTGCTAAGCAACTCAGAGAGACCCTGGCTCTAAATAAAATACAAAATGAGGCTGGGGATGTGGCTCACTGATTGAGTGCACCTGGTTCAATCCCTGGCACCCCCATCTCCCTCCCCCCCAAAAAAGCCAACTGTTTCTTCTGATTGGCAGAATCCCGGTCTCTGGACAGTAGTCATTGTGCTGCTCCTTTGCTAGCCAACCATTTTGTTTTCCTGTAATCTCACAGCTGTGTCCTTATTATTGGATTGGCATTGGGAAAGAGGATGGAGCATTCAGGAACACCTTAAGGTCATGTGTCCATGTCTCACAGCTGTTCTGTCTCAATTAATTGTGGCTTTGAAACATTTTGCCGGATTTTGAAAAGGTACTACAGGAGAGCTGACTCATGGTGTCTGTTTTCATGGTGTAGGACTCACATCCTCTTATTTTCAAACTCTTTATCCCATTTGTATCCCAGCAGTGACCCCCACACATAGCACAGAGTTGGACCTTGTTTTTATTCTGTCTGCTGATCTCTACCTTAGGATAGGATTGTTCAGTCAATTGCCATATAATGTCACTGTTGATGTAGTTCGATTGATGTCTGCCCTTTTACACTCTTCTATTTTCTTATGTCTTTTCCCCCTTTATTCCTCTTCAGGATGTTATTGTTTTTAAACTGGCCATTAAACCCAGGGTTGCTGCAACACTGAGCTACATGCCCTGCCCCTTTTAAGTTGTATTTTGAGAGAGAGTGAGGCTACATTTCAGAGGTTGGGCTAGAATTTTTGACCCTCATTGCATGGTTTGCACCTCTATCCCAGGATACTGATCAAGTTTTGTCATTGTTATTGTTGTTTTCTAAGAATGAATTTATTCAATGATTTTTTTTTTCAGTTTTTTAATGTATTGGCTTAAAGATGTGTCATCATGTGTAAAAAATGTGCTCCCTTGGCCAAAACCAAAGATGGCCTTGTTAGAGACCTGGCACTGTTAAACCACAACACAAGGAAAAGAACACAGACTCCAATTTTGAATCAAACTAAATCAAAATTTTATTTATGTACCCAGGAGCTGGCCATGTCTGTCTCTCCTCAATCCCCAGGCTAAAGATACTCTAGCTCTCTCAGAACACATTTGTTTTAAATCAAACAACAACTCTTTTTTTAGAGAGAGGGAGAGAGAGTGAGAGAGAGAGAGAGAGAGAGAGAGAGAGAGAGAGAGAGAGAGAGAGAGAGAGAGAATTTTTTAATATTTATTTTTTATTTTCGGCAGACACAACATTTTTGTTTGTATGTGGTGCTGATCATCTTACCCATGCCTCAGGCACGCCAGGCGAGTGAGCTACTGTATGAGCCACATCCCCAGTGTAAGGGACCGGCAAAAGATGGAGGAAGAGACCACCAAGAGACCGACTCATGCAACCGCAAAAGGGGGTTTATTGAAGATCCAGCGCGCTGGGGCTCCATGCTCACTCAAGAAGGGAGAGCAGCCCAGCGCCCCAAGCAGGGGTTAAGCAGTGCTTAAGTACACTTTCTGGGGAGGGCGGGGGCTTTGCATACCTCAGAGCAAATCATCATGAGGCTCGGGAAAATCAAACAACAACTCTCAAACATGATTAGTACATTCATTGGCAAGAACAGGTCTGGGGGAGGTGATAGGTCAGTCCTAAAGCGGGGTACACATTCAAACTGATTGGTTTAGGCCCCGGAGTGCCTACGTGCTGAGCTGCTCTGGGTCTGGGTTGTTAAGCAACTAGGTAGTCAAGGGGGGAATCTGACACACATCTAATGGGAGTTCCGGGAATTGTCTTAACTGCCACAGGAATTTCAGGCTTTGAGTGTAGCTTAGAAACTTTACAATACCTGGTCCTTTACATTTTAACTCAGGCTTTGCAGCTTAGAAGCAGCTTTACAATGCCTGGTCCCTTTCAGCTTCTTTTATCCTTTCACCCATCCCTTGGAACACATTTTTATAGCACAAAAGTTTGCAAAGAGGGGTGTCTTGAGAACTTACAGATACCAGGATTTGGACATGCATAATACAAAGGCAGGTAGTAAGTTCATGAACTACATGGCTTAACATTTCAAGGTAGAGAATAAATTCAGATCCCAACATCAGAATTTATGAGTAACCACTGAGGTTTCAGAGACAGTTGTTATCTGGTTAGGGGGAGCCAAGTATGGGTGACTTCAAGGCATGGGCAGGCATTCCAAGCAAGTTTAAAGATTGCAGTAATTTATACTAAAACAAAAATTAGTTTTCACGAGTTTTGGATGAGATGGCTCCCAAACTTAAGACGGAATTAGGCTGGGTTTCAGAGTTATATTCTCAAACCCACTATATTTACGCTCCCACCCACTTCTTTGTACCACAATAGAAAAATCGGGGGATGGAGCTCAGGGATTCTGTACCCCTGCCATGGATTCAATGCCCAGCATGGGGGAGGGGAGCATCTAGAGTTGAGTTCTCATCCCTAGAAGGGTATGTGGCCACTATTCCACACTTGAAGGAATATGACTGTTTATATATAAGCCCCCCTCCCCATGGTCTTTGGGAATGTTGGTAGGTAGACCGAATTTGGGCCAGTGCACAAGATGTGAAAGACTTCACCAATTCAAGTTACGAGTAAAAATAAAGTTGTATTCACTTTCTGGGAAGGGGCAGATACTGAAGCCAGAAATAGACATGCAGTCAGTACAGACAGGTAAATGGAGTCATGTCTGACAAGGAGGAAAATTTTGAGAGTCTGGCAAGTTGCAGACTGTCCCCCTGAGGGATAGAAATGTTAATTCCTTCAGAGCCCTTGCTCCACCCTCATCAAGGACCTGATCTGGCTCCTTCCTGTTGCTGAGGTAGCCTGTCCCAGGAATTGCCCCTCCCTACAGGCAGCTTTTAGGGTGTTAATGTGTCCTTAGCTGCTGCATCCTGCCCTTCCCTCTTCATCCCCCTTGTTTGTCACCTTTGTGCCATCTCACCAAGCATTCCTGGGCCTAGTCACCAAGGCAGGAAGGAGAAAGATAAGGGGGAAAGGGATGGAGAAAAAAGAAGCCTAGGACTTATAGAAAGGCTGAACACCTTGCTTCTGGGAATACCAGGATACCACCTATGGCCCCCTTCTCCCTCCTGGGGGGAAGTCTATGTTACTCCTTTAAAAACAAACCCTGCTTTGTGTGCTTGCCTGGGCTTGCTTCTCTAATGTTCAAACTTCAACATGTGAGGGGGCAGTACTCTTCACCTGTAACCAGTGATATCAACACTACAGGCCATATGTGCCCCAAGTGGGGTTTCATATGCAGGCTTTATGGGCCGAGATGAGCAGGGTTATTGTTTCTTTATGGTTTAACTATCAGTTGAAACCCAGGAAGCTGAGAGCCCTGGGTCAGCATCTAGGGATATGGTGTTTACCAGGCAGGAGCAGGTGGGCTGGTGGCTTCTCTTGAAAATGTTGGTGCCTCTGAACCACTGACATAGAAGGAACACAGGGAAGGGGGGCCCTTCCTGAGAGGTCAATTCAGGTCAGCCTGTGCAATGGGGTGAAGTGTGTCAAGGGGGCACTTGACTATGAGTCCACAGACATTTTATGACACAAACAGATGCCTGAAGCCACAGATGACACCAAGCCTACATACAGTTTTCCCTCTACACACATTCCTATGACTGATTACCCTTTCTATAAAACCTGAGAGTCCTAGACAGCCCCTGAAGAGAGGCCTAAGGACATGGTGCCCTTGTCTTCCTGGTGTAGCTTCACTGATCAAAGTTCCTTTCCTGCTTTTCATCATGACTTTTCTGTTTGGATTTGGGGTAAACAGGTGACCTGATGTGTGGGATCACCCGAGTCAGGTCGCTTCCAACAACTCCCTAATAGTGGAATGTAGAACATGGACATTTTATTTCAACCCCACATTGCTGCCTTAGGGAATTGCCTCCCACACCTCCTTTCCCTCCATTCTGCTGGGGAGAGAACACTGAGCCAAATCACCAACACCAATTGTTTCCTTTCTTAGCTCTATCTAATTCCTCAAAACATAAGTATTCCCGAGGTGATGAGAATTACTGAAATAATTGTCAAACTCTATTTATTTTCACATATCAAATATGTATGACACAAATGATATTTTTAAATATTGTTTCAAAAATGTTGAGACTATATCTTACTAAGTTGCCTGAGGTCACACCAGCTGATACTATATATGGATATAGGTATCTTTTTATTTGAGGTTCTGTGGAATAATCCCTGTGGGGTTCGACCTCTGAGCTAGATCCTCAACCCTTTTAATTTATTTTAAGCTAGGCTCTCCCTGTTTGTAAAGCCAGATTGAAATTTAGTAGTTTCTGTAGCTAGGTAAATGGGGTCTAATATCAGGTCCAATAAAAATTACAATCTGATCCTACCTGGGAAACCAAAAAAACACCTGAGAAGTGAACTGTTTGTGTCCCCATGGCCCTGGGCATGTCCTTAATAAGGGTTAAAAAAATAGCTCCCAGTAAAATAGGGAGATGCTAATCAAACCACCCTAGCATGTTTCTGCCCAGGTTTCTGCTGCCCACCCCATCATTCCACCCATTTCTCTCCCTTTGGCTTTCCACCCTCAGGCCCAATTACCTGCACAATAAAGGAAAATAAAGGACAGGAATGTGGTCGGACAAAAGATGACCTTAGGTATAAAAGGGAGAAGTCCTCCTCCTTACAGGGATTCTGCCTTTTGGGTCCCCTTCTTCCTGGGGTGGGGGAGTCTTTTGTGCTTTCTCTTATTAAAGCCTTCCACTTTCCACTCTCCACCTGCTTCTCTGGTGTTATACTGCAGGATTCGGGGGAACAAGGATTCCTCACAGTAAACAGTATTAACATTTGTCCATGCTCACCTGACCTTGGGCTCCTCAGGCCTCAGAGTCTTTAAGTAACTTTTTTTTTGTTTTATTTTTAATTGTTGTTTGTTTCTGTGGTGAGGTTAAAACCCAGGGCATGACCCGTGCTGGGAAGCAGTCTGCCTCAGCCAGAGCTCAATCCCAGATGTTACCATTTGTACCAAGTTCCAGCAAAGGCTTCCCACCTGGATAATTTCCAGCCCAGGAAACAAGCTCCACCTGAAAAGGGCTAGGGCCTAGGACCTGTCACTCTAGGCAATTTTGGTTAGTGATTGGATAACCTTAGCTGTCAGTCACAATGCAGAGGCCTGACTAGAGGCGGCCCATTAGGGATGCTGGGGTGCAACTGTCCAATCAGATCTGGACAAGAGGGGAAGGGCGGCTTTCCGCAATGTCGCGGGCTTTTCTTCCTCACCAACTTTTCTCCTCCCTTTCCGGGCCCCACGTGCTCTGCCAAAAGGCCTAGGTGATTCTGAGCAGCCTGTGCCTCCCTCTATCACTGGTGCCTTGAGGTCCTCGAGAGAACACCTGGTCTCTAGAAAGACAAAAATGGTGAGTATGTGACGAGGGCTGACAGAGTCAGCACCTGCCTTGGAGCCCCCGCAAACGGGTGAGCTGCAGAGCCTGGCGGAGTCACCTCTGGAGGTTGCCCTGGGTCTCTGTCCCCTGGTCCTGGGGGTTGGGCTGGATGGTAGAATCTTGTAGTCACCTCGCTGGCGGCTGACCCTAAGCATCTGCCACTGGTCCCGCGGGGTGAGCTGGGTGTTGGGTTCCCAAGGTTGGTGCAGTGGGTGCAGCCTAGTCCTCCATGGCGGATGGCCCTGGGCTTCTGCTCTCTGGCCCCTAGGATTGGGCTGGGTATCCAGTCCCTGAGGTCAGCTGTGGAGCCTGAGGCCCAGTCCCGCTGGCAGGTGGCCCTGGGCCCTGTCCCTTGGTTTCCATTTTTGAATGGGCAGCTCAGGTCCCCAGCTTCCCCTCCCCTCCCTGCTGGTGGCCTGCACCCATTCTTCCCAACGTGGAGGAAGCAGGGCCACAAATGCACCCTCCTTCTCCCAGTGGAGCTCCTCCGGAGGCTGCTGTAGGTCCTCCAAATTGCAGGCGCCTCCTGCCTTCTAAAACCCACCTTCCCTCCAGCTCACAGCTCGGCCAGACGTTTGTTCTTCCCATTCGGTTCAAATGGACACCTTCTGCTAATTTTCATTATCACTTAGTAAAATATTGGAAAGAATCTTCCTTCCTTCCTCCCGCCATTCCTCCCTCCCTCCCCAGCCTTAACTTGTGATTCTCCTGCTTCAGCCTCCCACGTATCTGGAATGACAGGCCTGTGCCACTGTCCCTGGCAAGAAGGACACTTTTGAAAGCATTTGTTTTCTTTTTCTTTTTTTTTTTTTCTTAAAGAGTGAGATGAGAGAGAGAGAGACAGAATTTTTATTTATTTTTTTGTTTTTGGCCGACACAGCATCTTTGTTTGTATGTGGTGCTGAGGATCAAACCCCGGACGCACGTGAGAAAGGCCAGCGCACTACCGCTTGAGCCACATCCCCAGCCACAGCATTTGTTTTCTATTTGTGAATATTATACTTGAGGGGAAAGAATAATCACTTAACACTTCCTTGTGTTTGGTCAAAATAACTGCTTTAAAGGGAATAAGGAGGTTGTTTATAGATCCCAGGGATATGGAATCCTGGGCTTCATCAATAGAGTATAACTGCTCCCTTTTCTGATAGTCCATGATGTAGAGTCACACAAGTCGTGTAGTCATGTAAGCACACAGGGTAATACTGATGTACGGACAAAGGAGGCAAGGCACTGAAGATAGCCAGAAACAGTTTTATCTGGCTTCAGCCAGTCTCAGAGGGCACAGCTTTTGCTGTAATCAATCAATCCATCCCCTGAACCCTGAGTTCAGGTGGTTTTAGGATTTTATACTCATCATGTAAGAGGAGGGGCTCAGAAGTTCACATTGTAATACTGAGACTCTCAAATAACTCTCAGACCACACAGTCTCATTCCAGTTAACCCTTTATTGCTGGCTCTTGGCACACACTCTACTCTCAAAAGAGTGAGATGGTCAGAGTGCTGCCCCTGCCTTCAGTTGGCTCCATATTTAAGCACAAAAACCACAAAAGGGACATTTGGGGTTCAGGCAATGCAAACAAGGCTGAAAGTTGCAGTCAGTCAGTCTCCAGTTGGCACCATAGATCATTCTGTGTTTTGGGGGGATTTTCATGAATACAAACTGCCCCAGTCATGACCCTTTTGTGTGTCCTGGCTAAGTTCACAAAATGGAGTCGCCATAGTCAAGTTGTCACATCACACCCATAAAAATAGCTTTTTCTGTCTCTGTTCTGACCAAGTTAAGCCTTCAAGGACAGCACCTGAGAAGGGGAGAGCTTCTTCTCCCCTTTCTTTCCTCCCCGCCCAGCTGTTTCCATGAAGCCTAGTTGGTAAGTTCTCTGTGAAGCCCAGCTCAAGGCCAGAGGCCTTGTTTGCACATTTCTACAAACTACTATACTGGATGCAAGTGTGTAAAAAACTAGTAAGGGGAGTTCGAGTCCAGCACTTGGAGTGCTAATTTCTTTCAGACTAGTGGCCCACAAAATAGGGCAACACAAAAATAGGAAGTTTGTCTACACTGAACTTTTTTGTGGACACTGTTTTGTTGACAGTCCTAAAATTAGCCATGGTGAAGATTTCTGTAGAAACCCAGTTAAAATTTTCTATGAAAAAAGGGGATGCCACTACAATAATGTCTGATTCATTTACTGTCCTTCATCCCCAGCTCTTTCACATAGGATCTGGGTATTTTTCCCAGCCTGGCCTGAAAGTTGTGATCCTCCTGCCTCAGCTTCCAAAGCTGTTGAGATTAAAGGCACTGACCACCCCAGCTACAGAAAATAGTTCATTTTAACCCAAATATTAATGACTATACTAAGGTACATGGATTCAAGTTACCCTGAATGATGTGTGTGTCCCTCCCTGGAAGAGATTACATAATTACATCATTTCTTTCTTTCTTTCTTCTTTATTTTCTTCTTTCTTTCTTTCTTTCTTTTTTTTTCTAACATACCAGGGATAGAATGCAGGGACACTTAAACACTGAGCTACATCCCCAGCCCTTTTTATATTGTATTTTCACATATGATCTCACTAAGTTCCTTATGGTCTCACTAAGTTGCTGAGGCAGCCTTTGAATTTAGCAATCCTCCTACCTTAGCCTCTCAAGCTGCTGGGATTACAGTTGTGTGCGACTGTGTCTGGCCTATATGAACTTTTATAAAAAAAAACTGTGTATCACTGCATTAACCAATTGCATTGGTAGGAACATCAGATTATTAGGGTACAGAAAAAAATAAAGAAAATTTCTTCTGTATGTCTGTTATTGCATTCTATGCTTTGGTAGATTTTGGAGATGTCTGGTAAGGTTAGTGATATATTCTGAGAATATTTGAGATTGTGGTCTGATACAGAAATTCAGATGATTGGCTATTGAAGGGCTTAAGATAGCACAAGATAATTTTTGTTCTCCATACAGAACCCTGCCTTTCTACCCTCATGGTGGTCTAGTTAGCTAAAATCAAGTACTCTGAAGGTTCTTTGATGTAGATGTGGCTGTATAGAGAACTTGAGTTCACAGCTGTAAAAATCTTGTGCTTTTCCTTTTACCTTCCTTAGGTGTAGACACCATGTCAGATTTCTTGGGCAGAGTTTCCCTTTGGACACTTCACAGGGTCCCATGTCCTCAGCCACTATCCTCTCCTGGAGCTGCCACAAAGTGCCCACAGCTGCCCTGTGCCCTGCAGGGTGAACAGAACTTCAGGCCCTGGGCCAGCTCCTCCTAGGGGACAGCCTGAGATGTAGGGTGCAGCCTCTCAGGGAAGCTGCTGGGGGCTCTGAGCTGAGGAATCTCCTAGAACAGGCCTCATCTAGACAGCTACTTTGGTTCCTGGGACAGTGATCCTGGATGCTTTCAGGGAGCAAGACCAGGAGGGAGTATGTTCCTGCTGTCAGGGACCTTCCCTGCCCCTTGAGCCTGACACATGTGCTCCCTCAGCACCAAAGCTTTCTGTGCATCACTTTGAAATGATGAACTCACTTATCTGAGGCCCAGGTTTATTTATTCAGAGCCAAATGGGATGGACTGTTATTAAATACGCAAGAGAGAAGTGGATTTTAAAAAGTCTAGTTACATTTCCATTGTTACAAATCCCAACTTACAGCCAGGTACAGTGGTGCTCACCTGTGATCCCTCTTGCTCCAGAGGTTGAGACAGGAGTGTTGCAAATTTGAGGACAGCCTTAGCAACTTATCCAGGCCTTATGCAACCTAGTTAGACTGCATCTCAAAATAAAATATACAAATGACTGGATGACTGGGGATGTGGCTCAATAGTAAAATGTGTCTGGG
Source organism: Marmota flaviventris (assembly GCF_047511675.1). NCBI lineage: Eukaryota > Metazoa > Chordata > Mammalia > Rodentia > Sciuridae > Marmota > Marmota flaviventris. The sequence goes on from NC_092518.1 coordinate 928,164, forward strand.
TTTAATCTTGGGGTACCACCCCCCAAAAAAAAGAATGAATAAAAATAAAAAGAAAAGTCCTAATTAGCTAATTTACCTTTGCTACCCCTGAGTATGTATAGAAAATCTGTATGATTCAATCTTGTCTTTTCCATGATTTCAAATTGAAATCCCACCCTAGATTCCAAAATGCCATGTGAGATACAGAGAAACTCTGTCTGGCATTATTGCTGCAGAATTTGAGACCAAGTCTATAAAAATAGCGGTGGATAAATTTATGAATGTGATTTCATGAAAACTAGTATGTGTCCTTCAGAAGGTGATGAATTTGACAAAGGATGACAGTTTTTCACTGTTGTTGTCTGGACTTGGCAGGTTCATGTTAACTTGTGGTTTTTTGGTATCAGGAATAGAGCCCAGAGGTGCTTAACCACCAGCCCCTTTTAGATTCTTTGTTTCGAGACAGAGTGTTGCTACATTGCCTCGGCACTCAGACTCCTGAACCACTGGGTTACAGGTGTGCACCATCACTCCTGTCTTCATTGTAAATTTTAAGGACAATTTTAGCAATACCTGAAATACCCAATTATGATCATTTAATCCCTGAATATCAGTGAAATAGTAAATGACACTTGTTTTTTGGAAAGGAGCCATATGTCTCTCTAAATAAGGGTGCTGATCCCTTCAAGAGCACTCCCACTATGACACCTGATTCCTGTTCCCTCCTAAGTGCCTCCTCCTAGGGCTACCCCTTTGGGAGCTGGCCTTTTAGCTTATGAAATTTGGGTGGAACATAAATGCTCTCTCTACTCTGTCCTGTACAATATTTTGTCTGATCTTCGATATAGTGTACTATTTCCAATTTTTTGAAAAGTAATTTTTGTTGTTGCTGTAGTTGGACAAAATACCTATTTATTTATTTTTATGTGGTGCTGAATATCAAACCTAGAGCCTCTCATGTGCTAGGCAAGCACTCTACTGCTGAGCCGGAATCCCAACCCTAGTATTTCCTTTTTTAGATGTAGTTTTTTTTTAAGTTTACCCCAAAATACAGTAAACCATGCCCTAAATTTCACACAATTTCCTGAAATTCTCAGTGCTTTCTCAGAGAGTGTCGATCATGGGAACTTTCAATCTCCTTTGTGAGAAAGTGTGTTGTCTTTCCATTAATTTTGTTGTATTTTATGCCTCTAATTGTGTACCTTTTATATTATAATATTTTTTATCTCTCATGACATGTATTTTTTTTTGGTGTGTGTGTGTGTGTGTGTGTGTGTATGTGGAGGACTGCTGGAGATTGATCCGAGCGAAGGCCAAATACATGCTTGGCAAGTTTTCTACTACCGAGGTACTCTCCAGTCCAAGATAATTAGTATTGTAGACTGTGGTTTATTTATTTGCTTACTTTTGAGTGGTGGGGATTGACGCTGTGGACTTGTTCATGCTTAGTTATCCTCCAGAAATGAATTTCAATTTGTGAGCAGCATTCTAAAGGTGGGCAGGTTTTTTACTGGGGAATAAACCTACAGGCACTTGACCAATGAGCACATTCTCAGCCCTTCTTCTTATGTATTTATTATTTCTTTTTCTTTTCCTTTTTTTATATTTGTATAGTTGTAGATGGACAGAATACATTTATTTCATTTGTTTATTTTTCTGTGTTGCTGAAATCATATCCGTACCTCAAACATGCTAACAAGTGCTCTGCCACTCAAGTACAATCCCAGACCCCCTTTTTAATTTTGATGAAGACCAGTCTCTCTAAATTTCTGAGTATCTTGCTAAGTTGCTGAGACTGGCCTCCAACTTGCCATTTGCCTGCCTCGATCTCTCTTGACCTCCCTAGTGGCTAAATTACAGGTGCACACCACCACACCAGCAGTCGGAATGACTTTAAAAAAAAATACTTATTTTCAATTTGTAGTTGGACACAATACCTTTATTTTAGTTATTCATTTTTATGTGGTGCTGAGGATTGAACCCAGGGTATTGCATGTGCAAGACGAGTGCTCTACTGCTGAGCCACAACCCCAGCCCCTGGGGTATGTTTTCAGTTTTTGAGTGTAGTTATGTGTCAGTGGCAGGGACATTTTCTTTTTGCCTGTTCCATCACTGTGAAGACATCATAGCATGCTTACAGATGTGTATGGTGGCCTGTTTCACACCCAGACTGTGTGGGATAGTTGAGGAATTTGGGCTACAAACTTGATGCTTTACCACACTCTGGAAGTGCTTCTGCCTTAGGTTTGTTTGCATCACCATTGTTACAGGCATGATGAATCTCTTTCACAACAGACAACCATTGTATATGTGGCCCAACGTTGATCAAAATGTCCTTGAGCAGAACATTGGTATGTGTCTCATGACTATACATTATGGTAGTGAACTGGCTGCTGTTAAGAAGAGTTTGACAGTCATTGGACATTCATTGTTCCCATGAGACTTAGAAAAGTCGTGCCTGCTGGTTATTAAGAAGATTGTTTTGAGAGTTATAAAATTTTGTAAGGCTGTTGTTTGGACAAGGTGATATTTTTGGGTCATTGAGTTATTTCTAAGACATGTGCCATCTTTCACTTACCCCATTCTGATTTGACAATAACCAGAGGAAATTATAAAATTGTTGTGTTTATTAATAAATAAATTAATCAGATAGAGAACTCATGTTTGTTTTGGTCATTTAATAGTAAGCTAATTTACTACATTTGTTCTGGAGTAAAGCACCTGCGAACTTCTAGTTGTTCTCAGTGTAATCACACAGGATGAGCTCAATCTCCAGCTAATGCATTGTGACAACCTGTGTGAAAGGTTGTCTAAATGTTGTCTGTGAAGGAATCTCCTTAGTGACTCCATACCCAGAGGTTGTGGATGGGGGTTGGTTCTAGACATTTCTTTAAGTATGGAACAATAGACATTCAGAGGAAACAAGACATCAGTAAATACCCTGTTGCGTATATTACAGGGAGCCATTGTAGTTGTCAGAATCTCTCTCAAATGCTTAGTTTCATGATTCCTGCAATTTCCTGCTAATCACCTTTCTTTTCTAAAGATAAGCACTATCAGAATTGCTTATATTAACTCTGTTCCACACAGGATGTTTCTAGGACATGTAATAGAGGTGGAACCAATAAATAAGTAAGGAGTAATCTGGGAGCCTGTCTTACTTCCTGTGAACTCACAAAGAAAGGGTATAAGTCACTATGATATTTTCCTTCTTTTAAAAAAATTTTTTTTTGAGAGAGAGAGAGAGAGAATTTTTTTAATATTTATTTTTTAATTCTCAGCGGACACAATATCTTTGTTTGTATGTGGTGCTAAGGATCGAACCCGGGCCACACGCATGCCAAGCGAGCACACTACCGCTTGAGCCACATCCACAGCCCAAGATATTTGCCTTCTGAGTAGCCAATTTCTAGTGTTGGTATGGCTGTAAGAAGTTGAGTGCAGTAAATATTTGATGGACCAAATCGTAGATTTAATCGAGAGGCCAGGGAATCATGTGAACATCATGCATGTTGAGGATAGATTTCTCATGCTGTCAATCTCTCCTGGCCTCCACTATACATTTGGTGGGATATTTTAGATCTCAGTGACCTTTGAGGATGTGGCTGTGAACTTCACCCAGGAGGAGTGGGCTTTGCTGGATCCTTCCCAGAAGAATATTTACAGAGATGTGATGCTGGAAGTCCTCAGAAACCTGGCTTCTATAGGTAATAATGATGTTTCTAAAATTAACAAATTGAGAACTCATGTTTATTTTGGTCATTTATATAGAAGGTGAAAAGGGAATCAATTGGTGAATTATTGCAGCATAAATGTCACCTAGGATTTGGCAAAGCATTTCTAGTTCCTAAATACTCATAAAGATTGTTCTGTTCCCATTTTAGGAAACAAATGGGAAGACAAGATCACTGAAGTTCAGATTGAAAACTCTGGGATCAATGTAAGGTAACTGTACTCACAAGAGGAGTCCATGAGGGGGTCTGAGAACTGTCATTTAATTTTTAAAGTAAACCAACCAACAAAGTATGCATAATTTGAGAAGTATTTATTCTTATAGTGTTTTTTACTAGAAATATATTCTTAGCTGTAACAGAGATTCAGGCTTTTCAAAGATTTGACATGCAAAAAGTACTATGAAATTGCATATGTGAATATCACTATTTGGATAATAGCCATAGAGAATATGTGATGTAAAGGATTTTTTCCTTTCAATCTTTTTATTTATAGGCAAGTTGAACAAGTCAGAAAACCTAGCATTTACCTGATGTTGGTAGTAATGTAAAGATCTATAAATAAATAGAAAATTGTGAATGAATCAATCATTGATTATGTGCTGGTCACTTCTTCTTCAAAGAAGTCATATGGTAAACTTCACAGGCACAAAATAGTGTGGAGAAACCTTCAATTCGATTCCAATTCTTAACTGAAGAAAGAAAATTTTTAATATAGTAAATCCATGTGAGTTCATTATGTGTGCAAAAGACTTCATATGTCCTTCGTTCCTTCATAGGCAGATCACATCTCACTCTGGACACAAATACTACAAGCATGAGAAATATGAAGAGAAGCCATGTGAATTGAAACAATATAGGAAATCTCTGGTTTCTCTCAAAAGTGTTCACACACAAATGTTAATACAAACTGGAGATGGACCTTATGAAAGTACAGTATGTGGGAAAGTCATCAGTTGTTCCAATGACATTGAAAGACATGAAGAAACTCATACTGCGGGGCGACCCGGTGAATGTCAACAATGTGGTGAAGCCTCTTCTTATCCCTCCAGTGTTCAAAAACACATGATAACACACAGTGGAGATAAACATTTTCAATGGGACATATGTGGGAAAGCCATTCATTTCTCCTCTTTATTTAGAAGACATGAAGGAACTAATTCTGGAGAGAAACTCCATGAATGTAAACAAGGTGTTCGGACCTGTATTTCACACACAAGTCTTCAAAGGCACAGGATCACACACACAGGGAATGCACATTTCAAATGTAAGTTATGTGGGAAAGACTTTGATTATTCCAGTTTACTTAGAATACATCAGAGAATGCATACTGGGGAGAAGCCCTATGTATGTAAACAGTGTGGCAAAGCCTTTTCTAGATCCAGTTACCTTCACTCACATGAAAAAACTCATACTAGAGTGAAGTCCCATGAATGTAAGCAGTGTGGGAAAGCCTTTTCCCGATCCAGTTACGTTCAGATTCATGGAAGAATGCATACTGGTGAGAAGCCCTATGAATGTAAGCAGTGTGGGAAAGCCTTCACTCAGTCCTCTAACCTTTACTCACATGAAAAAACTCATACGGGTGAGAAGCCCTATGATTGTAAGCAGTGTGGCAAAGCCTTTGCTACATCCAGTTACCTTCGCAGACATGGAAGAACACACACTGGAGAGAAGCCCTATGAATGTAAGCAGTGTGGCAAAGCCTTTGCTAGATCCAGTTCCCTTCAGTCACATAAAAAAACTCATACTGAGGAGAAGCCCTATAAATGTAAGCACTGTGGCAAAGCCTTTGCTAGGTCTGGTGACCTTTACAAACATGGAATAATACATACTGGAGAGAAGCCCTATGCATGTAAGCAGTGTGGCAAAGCCTTTTCTAGATCCAGTTACCTTCACTCACATGAAAAAACTCATACTGGAGAGAAGTCTTATGAATGGAAGCAGTGTGGCAAAGCCTTTGCTACATCCCATCAGCTTCATAAGTATGAAATAATACATACCAGAGAAAAGCCCTATCAATGTCAACAATGTGGAAAAGCCTTTACTACTGCCTCCTACCTTCAGATACATGAACGAACTCATACTGGAGAAAAGCCATATGAATGTCAGCAGTGTGGGAAAGCCTTCACTCAGTCCTCTCACCTTCACTCACATGAAAAAACTCATACTGGAGAGAAGCCCTATGAATGTAAGCAGTGTGGCAAAGCCTTTCCTAGGTCCAATAGCCTTCGCAGGCATGAAAAAACACATACTGGGGAGAAGCCCTATGAATGTAAGCAGTGTGGCAAAGCCTTTACTAGATCCAGTGAGCTTCAGTCACATGAAAAAACTCATACTGGAGAAAAGCCCTATGAATGTAAGCAGTGTGGCAAAGCCTTTGTTAGATCCCATTTCCTTCAGATTCATGGAAGAACGCATACTGGAGAGAAGCCCTATGAGTGTAAGCAGTGTGGAAAAGCCTTCACTCATTTCTCCGGCCTTCACTCACATAAAACAATTCATACTGGGGTGAAGCCTTATGCATGTAAGCAGTGTGGCAAAGCCTTCACTTGTTCCTCTGACCTTCACTTACATAAAAGAATTCATACTGGAGAGAGGCCTTATGCATGTAAGCAGTGTGGCAAAGCCTTTGCTACATCCAGTAACCTTCACAGACATAAAAGAACACATACATGGGGAGAAGCCCTGTGAATGTAAGCAGTGTGGCAATTTCTTTGCTAGTTCCAGTTACCTTCCCAAACTTGAAAAAACTCATACTGAAGGAAAGCCCTATGAGTGTGAGCAATGTGGCAAAGCCTTTGCTAGTTCCAGTGTCCTTCAAAGACATGGAAGAACACATATTGGAGAGAAGCTCTATGGTTGTAAACAATGTGGAAAAGCCTTTGTTACATCTGCTCAGCCTCACTTACATGAAGGAACCCATAGTGCAAAGAAATCGTACTCAGGAAAACAATTGGCAAAGTCTTCCATTAATAATGTTTCACTCTTTAACATGTAGTAAGTTTTCTGTAGAAAAATTCTTCGAATGTGATATGTGGTAAATCAATATTTCTTGTCAAATTCAAACAGAAGAAAGTGCTCACATGTCCAAATGTATCTATCTATCTATCTACCTACCTACCTACCTGCCTGCCTACCTACTTACCTACCTACCTACCTATAAATAGTACTGGGGAGTTAGTTTGGGGGGTCATTTATCACTGAGCCACAACGTTTTTCCTTTTTATTTTGAGATAGGGACTTGCAGAGTTCCTTAAGGCCTTGCTTAGGTACTGAGTTTGCCTTCACATTTCTGATCCTTCTGCCTCCGAAACCGAGTCTCTGGAATTAAAGGCAAACACTACTAGATCCAACTGAATAAAGCATTAAATGTGAAGAATTTGGAAAATCATTCCATTTTTCCTGTTGCCTTCAAAGTCATTTCACTCACACTGGAAAACAAACCCTCAGAATGAGGAAGATTGGGTACATTCTGTCAGCTTCCCATCCCAGCCCTGCTATCCTTCTCATATGTGACAATACAGAGAGAAGCCCTGAGAATGTGATTAATGTGGGAAGTCTTCTAATTTTCCCAGTTTTTTATAAGGTCTGGGAAGACTCTTCTTGAAAGATTCATGCCAAAATGAATAAATCAGTGCAGGTAAGTGTTCAAGTGTTTCCGTTTTGTTCACTTGTATGAAAGGACTCATACTTTAGAAAATCCTGTGGAAAAGCCATGTGGGGCAGTATGCAGCTTTCATGGTTTCCTTCAAAGACATAAAGGGATTCACATCAGGGAAAACCCTTCTGTTCTTTAAACAATGTGATGACACTTTCACTTTTCCATGTTCTTTTTGAATATCATGGAAGAACTCACTCTGGAGAAAAGCCTTGTATATAAAAATGTGGTGAGACTTTCAGATGTTTCAGATCCATTTAGACTTACATAGACTGGAGAAATTTTATTTTAATTTCTTTTACTTTTTTTTTTTTTTTTTTTTTTTTTGGTACCAGGGATTCAACCCAGAGACACTTAACCACTGAGCCATATCCTAGTTCTTTTTATTTTTTTTTCAAATATTTAGACATGGTCTCACTGAATTGCTTAGGTCCTCACTATGTTGCTGAGGTTGACTTTGAACTTGTGATCCCCTTCCTCAGCCTGCTTTTTCAGTGGAATTACAGTCATGGAACCCCTTCAGCAAGAATCCTCTTTTTCTGAGAAAACCAGTGTAGGCGTGAAAAAAGGGTGTGTGCCTTCATTTCTTTCTATTCAGAGGTAAGGAGAATGCACCCTGAAGTGGATGTAGGAATTGTGTCAGCATGAAGATGTGAAAGCAACATGTTTCTCCCAGTTAAATATGTCTTCTTGTTAGATTTAATTTTCTCTCTATTTGTTGACCTGTAGTCAACTCTCCCATATGATGACATAATCTTATATTTACTGTGTGTGTGTGTGTGTGCGCACGCAAAATCTAGTGTGTAGTATGATTTTGTACATAGAAGTATGTTATAGAATAGTACACAACATTTGTAGTTAAAATGTATTAACCTGTATTTGCAGTTTTTAAAATTTTTTTTTTTTTAGAGTTTTCATCTCTCTTCTTCCCTTGAGTCCAATTTCTCTCATATTGCCCATTTTTTTCCACTAAAGAACTTAGCAAACAAATGATATTTTATGACTCTGGTCTCATAATTAAAAATAACTTTTTCCAGGTTTATGAATAATATGATATTTTCTGTCTCCTCATATATCTTCTGACTCTTATATATGTTGTGAAAAAATTAAAAAATGTGAGAAGTTTTAAATATAATTACCAGGGTCATAGAATTGAGGGCAAAAGAAAATAAACATTACTATTATAATTATCATCATCATTATCACCACCACCATCATATCTGAAATGCATAAGCCCTGATCCCATCTCTACCTCTTTTTATTTCTTTCTTTCTTTTTTAAAAAAAATTTTGATTGAAGTATTTTTAAAATTCTTTCCAAGGGCCTCAGTATGTTGGTGAGGCTGGCTTTGAACTTGTGATTCTCATTCTATAGCCACTGGGATTACAGATGCGCTATCATGCCTGGCTCCTGGATGTTTCTTGAAACTTTGATGTAAATCAGTATATGCCTGGTTTTTGCAGAGTTTCCAAGTCTTAATTGATTCAGAGGCAGGAATTCCTTTTTACTGTGTTTATGTACACTAATGCCCTTAAAGCTCTAAGATTCTAGAATGATTCTGAGCATCAGAAAGACATTAATTCACAGCTTATACCCCAAATTTTTATATTTCCAGATGGACTAAACTGAAGTCCATTTTGAAAAATTTTATTTTAGATAATTTTTGTTGATAAGAGGGTGGGAGAATTGTTTTAATATTTCAGGGAAAAAACTATTCGTTTGTATTAAGATCTTATGATAAAATGAAATGTAAGTAATCAATATAAGTATTACATAATTTTTTTAACAAACATTTTTTTGTACCCTCTGTGCACCAGACACCAGATAATCAACTTTGCAGAGTCACAGAGACTATGGAATGTGCCCTGGTGCTCATGTGAGTGTTATCTAGAGCACCAAGTGAAACTACAAAAACAAACACCTGAGAGGGCTGAATTGTGCCACCCACACATGCACCCTCATACCCACGTGCACACGCATGTACAGGATCAAGTCAACCTTTTCTCTACATATTCTCCCTAGTGCAGTTCTTTCATCCTCTCTGTGTAATGCAACCATTGATTTCTTTGACTTTTCTCACAACATTGCTGCCCACTATTTTTTTTCTCAAAAATCAATTATTACGTCATGACTTCTCAACTTATTCTTTTGTGTCTTTCTAAAGTTTGCTTACACATTGTGTATGTGAGTTGAGGCCTGTGCACTCCAGCATTCTGTGCAGATTGGCTAAATGTCTCTTTTTTCCTCCTTTGCTCCCTTCTTTCCTTCAGATTTCACCCAAGAGTTCTCCACCACTGAGCTTCCCCCTAGCTCTTTTATTGTTATTTTTTGAGATGGGGTGACGCTGGCCTCAAACTTGTGGTCACCCTGCCTCAGCCTCCTAGCAGCTGGGACCATAGAGATATTCCCTTTTGTGCCCTGCTACTGGCCTCTTCCTTTTCCTTGGTGCCTTATTGTCCTGTTGATGACTCTGGGACCACCACTCTGTCACTCGTATTTCTTCTAAGCCTCATGTGTTGTGTTGTATGTAGGCACATTAAAGGGCATTATAAAAGTTGTAATTTGTATGTATTGTTTGGAGAGGCATCTTCTCAAAATATACTTTGCCCTGTACTTAATTGAGTTGCTTTCTATTTCTTCTCATTCCCTGGTGCCAGGGACCCAATCTTGCCTTGTGCCTGCTAGACAGGTGCTCTATCAGTGAGCACTCCCCTAGCTCAGGTGGTGAGTTTGCTGCTGCTGTGTGTGTGGACCCCACTGATGACCACGTCAGTAGATGCAGTGCTGCAGGTTTTCCTCCATGTTTTCATCTGGTCTCTTTCTTCTTAAACATCTTTAACAGCAGGGAATTTTAACCACTGACATCCAATTTAGCTTTTATCACCATGATTAATACTTAGGTGGAATATGCCGGAAAACCCAGGCTGGACTTCTCTCTGTGTTCAGGGAACCTCAGTAGCCCTGTAACCATCGTGTGATGATTTTCTTCATACACAGCATGTGATCAAAACTAGGTAAAGAGGGCCCCAGTTGAATGTCCTAATGTATTGGTGCCCCCTTCTGCACCTAAGAATCTTAAGTAAGCTTCTCCAGAGACCCTCACCATCATTTTCTTTAAAACAAATATCAGAAAAAAGTTTTGCAAAGAACTCAATACGCGTTAGAATGAAGATGTAATGATGTTACTTCTTCTCTTCTAGTAAAGCTTGAAAGACACGTGAATAATCTCAAAAATGATTAAAAATTCACTTTTTTGAACAACCAACAAAAAATTTTATGTAGACTCCTACAAACAAAATAAAAATAAATAAATAAACCTCCACCCCCCTCCCTGGGTGTAAAGATGATGAAATTCCAACATCAAGGTACAGAAAATTTTAGGTGATACCCTTCTGAGCCCTGCTGTCAATGAGTCTGCTCCCTGAATCTTCCCCAGGCATCCAGCCTCATCTGGCCCTCATCACTAATAGAGCCTCAACTGGCAAAAAATTTCACATGGTAGCCAGGAATTTTTCTTTTAATATTAACAGCAGGGTCTCTGATGGGATTCAGGAGCACTAGTTTCAAGGCTCCCAGACACTTTAGAGCTTTCTTACCATCAGTCATGACCCATTTGAAGTCCACAGTGGGTGTAGCACCCTGGAGGTGGTCAGCCTTCATGAAGGCAATACCCCTCTTGACCCTACAGCCAGTAAATTTCCAGGATCCAGCTTTCCAGTGCTTGCCCTGTACTGCAAGGGGTTTGCATGTTTATATAAACTTCTGGGTGTTCTTGCTGTGCTCTGCTGGGGTCATTGTGCCCAAGAGGCCTGGACACTGCTGGTCCTGGGGTCTATTAATGACTGTGGAGCAGGAGGCACTTGCATGGATGCCCATTTACTCCTGGGTCTGATGAACATCCTGGGCCATGACCACCCAGTCGTGCCTGGATCTGCTCTTCACTGTCGCCTTCTTCCCTGCACTGCCTGAGCTCAGAGTCCCCTCAGTTCTCCACACTCACATTCCTCTTTCCTGATGGCCTTGGTGGGCACCAGGAAACATACCCCCTCTTAGCCTCATGGGCTCCTTCCAGACCCCTCTCTGCACAGGTCAGCATGGTGTATGCCACAGGTTTGGCATCTCCTCCTGCTGTGCAGTCTTGGTCCAGTGGGCCCCAGGGTCAACCTGGTCTGTGCCACAGGGTGAACAATTCCTCCTGTCCTGTGGAAACCTGGTATACTCTGCCTGTACCCTGGGTATCCTGCCAGGGGGAGAGACGGCCTCCAGCAGAATACCTGGGTTCTGATCTGCTGTGATATTGTGATTTAAGGACCTCCATTGACCTGTCCTGTTCCCACCCTAGGGAAGACTCTGCAGGGCACCATGGATGTATTATGCTCCCTGGAACATGCCCCCAGGGAGAACTGTTTGTGTCATTTGTGACTGGCTGTGATTTCTAATTTGTTTTTACTTGTAGTCTGAGGTAAACACAAATTCATTCAGCCAAAAGTGAGTTGACCACATGGGAAAAGGGGTTGGGACAGAATTTTTTTTTTTCTGGGAGAGCATATTTCTTGATATTGTAAGTGCTGCTGGGATTGAGACGGCATGATTTGGAGGGAGTATAAGAAAAGTAAAGCAAGTGAAAACATTGTGACATGGGCTTCTGAAAAGGTACTTTCAACTGCTTCAATGGATAAAAATGAAAGTGGACCATTGATCTCAATTTGATGTAATTTTACATAAGTAAAAAGATCCTCCCATTATTGAAACAAATTCATGATAGTTAAGGCTGCTTCCTTGTGAGGTGCAGACTCTGTTTTATTAATATAACATTACAGATAGGTGTTACAATATTAGAAGACTGGAACACAGGTAATAAAGCAGATGCTGTGGTGGCTTTTTTGACACCCAAGAAAACATATCTGATTTATGTGTCATTCATTATCTCTCTTCCCTCTCTTTTTCCAAAATTTTAAATCAGAATAATTATGTCCATCTCATGGTAGGTGAGTCATTGACAGTCCTACAGAAAATTAAACATGATAGATATTATTGTAGTATTATTTGGTTGTAAATGGTGTGTTTTTACTTGCTAATAACTAAGTTACTGAAACATCATGATACATGAGGTTATCAATCTGATCTTTTTTCCTGTTGATTTGAAATTACATTTAAAAAATAAATTATTTTTCTCAATTTTTTTCTTTTACTAATTATCAAACTTCATGCGATCATTAAATATCAATTGCTTCATAAATACTCAGAATTTTACCTAAATTATTTTACAATACAATTGTCCATCCAAATTTGAAATAACTGAAGTTCATTTAAAAGTTTTGGCTTTACATTAAGGTAAAGATATATATAGTGAAATTCTTCAACCATTTTTAAGTGCATAATTTTGTCCTATTAAGAGCATTCACATTGATGTTTGACCATCCCTGCCATGCATCTTCAGAGGTTTTTAATCTGTCCAAAGTAAAACTCATGAAACACTCTCTCCCCTTCCCTTAGTCCCAGGCAACTTTCACTCCAATTCCTGTCGCTAGTTCATGATTGGCTTCTGTCATGAAGTATAATCTCTTCAATGTTCATTGTTATTGTGGCCTATGTCTCTGTGTACATTTTTGTCTCCACAGTTTATCATTGTGTATATCTATCACATTTTGTCATTCACCTCAGAATGGATGTGGCACACAGATAGCTGTTTTACCTTTATTTATTTATTATTACTATTTGTGTGTGTGTGTGTGTGTGTGTGTATGTGTGTACGCACCCCACTGGTGAAAATACTGGATTATTTATTAAGTCAAGGATTATTGTTTTGAGGAATCACTGTACTGCTTAACACATTGGCATCACTATTTCAAATTTCCAAAAAAACCCAGCAAAGTTTCAAGTTCTACACACATTTTGTCATTTATTTTTGAATAATTTTTTTCTTGTGGATGTGAAATGGTTTCTCATTGTGAATTTGATCCTCATTTCACTGATGAGTACAGGTGCAGGACATGTTTTAATGTGTTTATTATCCATTTGGATATCCTCTTTGGAGAAATTTAGTCTTCAAGTTCTTTGTTCATTTTCTAGTTGGTCTTTCTCCTTCATATGTGCACACATAATCCCACTTGTGTGGATCTTAATGTTTCATGATGTGAGCTTTCCTCAAGTCTAGGGAACTTTGGCTTTAATATAATATATAAGCCTAAAAAGCACAGAATTATTGGTGGTACTTCTCAAAATTGTCCAATGATGAACTTCATCAAGACTGGAATCTTCTATACTCTTGTGATCTGCATATTGTCAGGATGACAGCTCCTCCTTCCACTTTCACAAGATCCAAATGACAGACGTTGTGTTCAAATTCATTTTTGAAGAGTTCATAAAGCTATGAGTTTGGTGCATAAGCATCCCAGAAACACAGAGACATACCACAAATTCTATTTGTGAAGAGCTTCAGCACAGCTGGGAAGCTGCAGTGAACATAGGCATAGATGTCAGATATGGAAATGACATTTTACTGAACTCTGGAGATTGGATGAAAACCAAAAAGAGACTGGGTGGAAGTGAACAGTGAAAATTCAGAGTATGAATTTCTGTGACTTCGTATGTGAGGTCTTGGCAATAAGAATTCACTGTGAATTTTAGAACAGAGAAAAAATGATGTTTCCTGACTTAAGATATGCCACACCTGGGAATGTTGTACAAAGAATATTAAAGAAGATAAAAACATTTTCTTACATTACATAATAAAACAAAGAAATTTTTGAAGTAAGCCTTAAAAATAAATAAAGAAGAAAGAAATGATGTTGTGATGATTTTAAAACATTTTGTAATATGGACCTCTATTGGATGAATTTAAATGAATTTTCTATGCCTATATCCTGGAAAAATAATTCCTTATACTAATTTGTAAATGCATTAGTGGATACAAGACATTCATATCCTACTGAAGTTGTAACAAATGTTATGGTTCACTAAATTTCCAAGTTTCTTAGAAAACATTTTGGTCATAATTAGTCTCAGAAAATATTAATTTTTAAAGAAGAACATGAGATTTGTTTTTGACAAATACAAAAAAAGCCCTGGTATTTAATTTAAGATGCACATATTTAATGAATAACATACATCCTGATTGCAGAAAGAAATTTTCCAAATTGAATTAATAATCATTACTCAACACACTGATTCTTGTTTCTCATACCAAGGTGAACCCTAATAAAGCTCTGTGGCAAATTATGATGAAGTGTCCATTGATTTTATCTTGTTGGAATTGTTTCCATCATAGAGAGTTAGTCTTGTTGGGCACAGTGTCACACACTTAGAACTCCAGTGGACCAGGAGGCTGAGGGAGGAGGATTACAAAGTTTTGCTCATCACCTTAGTGAGGCCTTAAACAACATAGCAGGACCCAGTGTCAAAATAAAAATTAAAAGGTCTGCCAATATTGCTCAGTGGTTTTGCACCCCCGGACTTAATCCCCAGTACCAAATAATAAAAATATAAAAATGGGTTTAGTCTTTCCTCTTCATTTGCATTGCTCTCATCTTCCTAATGGCTCTAATTGACAACCTATGCATGATCCTTCTCACCCTCCTGGATGTCCTCCTCCACACGTTCCTCTATTCCCTGCTTAGTTGGCTGTCCATCATTGATGTAAGTTACATTTCCACACATGTCCCTAAGATGGCATTTGCTTTCCTAGTTCAGTGAATGTGAAATTCAGAGTTTCTCCTTTCTTTGTTTAATAAGTAGAGATACACTATCCCTTATATCTGTGTTATTTGTTCATTTGTTTGTTTTGGTACTGGGGATTGAATTCAGGGGCACTTGTCCACTGAGCCATATCCCCAGCCCAATTTTATATTTTAGTGAGAGACAGAGTCTCACTGAGTTTCTAAGTGCCTCACTTTTGCCAAGGCTGGCTGTGAACTTGTGATACTGCTGTCTCAGCCTCTTTAGGCATTACAGGGATTACAGGCATGTGCCATGGTGCCCTGTGATAATAGTTCTTTAAAAAGGGCTTTATCCACTCCTGTGCTCCCATCACATATACACTCCATATCTATCTTTTAGTGCTGATTTAGGGCCATCAATCATTTTTTTCTGCTATGTCTCCAGCATTTTGGCCCTTGTTTGTATGAACATCTGGGTCCAGGAGATCACAGTGTTTGTGAGCATCACCTTTACCTTATGTTTGCATTAACTGGAATCATTTCTTGTGGTCAAGTCTTTCTTGCTCTGTGTTGTATGCCCTCAGGGTCGAACAAAAGGCCTACTCCACCTGCAGCACCCCACTTCACTAGGCACCCTTTGCTTACACTTACCCATAGCCAAGATCCCTCTGGTATTCAGCAGAGGACAAGGTTCTTGCTGTCATTTCTACCACCTCACCCCAATGCTCAACTCCATCTTCGACAACCTTAGGAACAAAGAGGGGTTGGGGCCCTGAGCAGATGGACCAAGAGGGTTTGGTGTGTGTAATGTAGATAAACTTTCTGCCCCTTTCCCCGGGACTTAGCTACAAGTCCATTCAACAATGCATAGTAACTGAAAATATTACTTCACACCAAGAATGTAGAGACAAAAACAATCTAGAATATAAATACACTTTTCAGGTCTGTACAAAATTGTCTGATAAACATGTGTAATTTGAAATAAGACTTTAATTGTGTATTGTCCACTACATATAAATGTGTGTATTTTCTGCTAATGTACTATGATAGAGGAGATTTTTTTTGTTGCTCTTGCTGAAACAAGATTGGAAATTGTCTACCTGGATTGGCATTCAGCATAACAATTTCAATATAATCAATTTGTCTTCTAATATTGTTAATTTATTATTTATGTACATCCAAAACACGAAAAGAAATTTAGTTGAGTAATGGATCTAATCAATAGCAGTAAGTTTTGTGTTTTCTTCCCCACATTGTATAATTTAACCATTATCAATTATCTTTCTTTCAATTTAGAGAAATCATTACAGAATTCAGCAGAGAACTCATTAGAAATATTGAACTCTTCATTTTTGATGTCACATTTCAAACTAATGCTTTTTTGTGAAGGCTGAATGCTAAGTGAATGAACATCAATGAGGACTCAGAGTTGCCAGCAGAGGTCAAGGGTGAGGGCAGGTATGATATAATACGGACAGGCCAGGGTTCAGTCTGATGAGCCACATTAGATACACGGAGGGCCTACTACCATCCTTCCCATGCTCAGCACACAATCCAGTAAGATTCCGCATAGCCACTGCTCCTTGCGTATCCACACTGTATGTCAAATGATGCTTTACATTCTACATGCCACTTCCCATACTTTTACTGAAATGAGTGAGGGAAAGTGAACACTTATACACTAAGATTTTCAGTCACACTTAGCACATATTACAAGATGATCTTAAAAATATTTAATTTGAGAAAAAATAGATTATTTTACCAAGGTTTTCTAGAATATTTCTAACTGGAAAAGGTTTGGTATAAATTTCTGATGAATCATTGAAAAATAAAAATTTTATTATGCAAAATTCACAATTCTCCAAAAGTAATTCATGTTCTAATAACATGTAATTCTTACTATAGATGAAATTTATATCTTCCAGGTTTTTAAACTTCAAAAAGAAGCAACACGCACACACATATTGATATTTGGCAGTATTGAGTATCCAAACCACAGATGTGCACCTATGAGGCAAATTTTTCACCTCTAAGTTATACTCTTGGATGTAAATTTAAATACAAACTCATAAACAGCATTCAAAGATCCTCACAGAGAAGTGTTCAGGAACAAGAGAGAAAACCAGCTTCTCACAAGTCTGTTCTCACCTCTTGCACTGTTTTACACCCAAGAGAAGACCTTCCCAAATAAAACCAGACAATGGCTCGCATTTACCAGTAAGACCTTTAAGGATTTCTGTGCAGAGTGGAATATTAAACATACCACTAGTATTCCTTACAGCCCTCAGCAGCAAGGAATAGTGAAAAGAGTCCACAAAGAGCTGAAGGTTGCCGTTTGAAAACAAAAGGAGGGAGACAGCACCTCCTCACAGTCTCCCCATGGTATTCTTAAGACTATCCTCTTTACTCTGAATTTATTAACAGTGCCTAAAGGTGATGAATGCACACCTAGCTTCAAACATTGGCCCCTTGATTGGGCTTTCTCATTAACACTTAGTACAATATAAAGACTCCTTTACCAATCAGTGGTAGGAGCCTTCACCACTCCTCATGAAGTTAGATATGGGGTTTTCTTGTGTCTTCTCAGAAAAAAATCCACAGCAAATCTGGGCCCCAGCCTGGCATGTCTGACCCTAGATGCCTACCAACATGATGGCCTGCTGCACAATATAAGAAGAGAGGAAGCAAAAATGCAAAAGGGCATGAGGACCCCAGAAAGAGAACTGTCACAGGATCACATGGGCGGATATAAAAGGACTAATTCACCAGGCCAAAAATATTGGAGAAAGCTGGGGTCGTGGTTCTAATTCTCCTGGGCAAGTCTTTTTTCTACTTTTATGCAGAGCTCTAACCTTCGAGAGTGCCATGGCCCAGGTAAATTGGGCCCTGCTCAGTAGACCACCCATTTTTGCTGTGGCTAATTGGGAAGGGGCTTTACCTAAGCTCTTTTTCTAAAAACTCCAACCTCATTGACTCTGAGTTATCCATCCAGGAGGTGACTGTCACCTGGAATACCAGCATTTCCAAACGTACTCTGCCCATTTGTATCTCTGTAGTAGACAAAGAAACCTATAATCCAAACAGAAGGGCTAAATCATCACAGTGAGGAAATATTCAAAAACACAAACTACAATCAGAAAAAAAGTGAAAATAGAAGAAAAATTGATAAGGATGATTGAACACTGAACAATAATATTAGTAGAAAACAGAGGAAATAAAGTATTAATGGAATCAGTTCAAAGTGTTTACCATGTTTAATCAGGCATGACAACATTAAAGGAGTTCTGAGACCATGGCAAGGTTGTCAAGATATTTTACTATTCATAATATGCAAGGAAAGACAATTTTTTCATGAGATTGTTGAGAGGCAAAAGGACCAGAGGTACTGTGGATTTCAGGTTCTCACCAATATACTGGAAGGATCAGGGAATTTTCAAAATAGAATATGGAAGCTAACTAGAATGTCATTTACACAGAGCCTAAAATAAATATTTTCAAAGCCTCCAAGTTTAAGTTCCCAGCACATTTTAAAAAATTATTTATTCATTCTGCTTTGTTATATATCACAGCAGAATGTATTTCAGTTCCTAGTACACATAGAGTACAATTTTTTATGACTCTGGTTGTACATAAAGTAGTGTCACACCATTTGTGTCTTTATACATGTCCTTAGGGTAATGATGCCCATCTCATTTCACCATCTTTCATACCCCCATACCCCTCCCTTTCCATGTATCCTCTTTGCCCTATCTAATATTCTGCCATTCCTCCCATGCTCTCCACCAGGAATCCCCATTGTGCATCAGCATCCTTATATAATAAAAAAAAAAATCTGACTTTTGTTTTTTTGGGAAATTGGCTTACTTCATTTAGCCTAATATTCTCCATCTGCACCCATCTATCTGCAAATGTCCTAATTTTATTCTCTTTTTATCCTGAATAATATTCCATTGTGTATATATACCACAGTTTCTTAATCCACTCATCTATTGAAGAGCATCTAACCTGGTTTCACAAATTAGCTCTTATAAATTTTGCTGCTATAAACATTGATAGGGCTGTGTCACTCTAATATAATGCTTTAAAATCTCTTGTGTATAAACCCAGGAGTGGGTTTAGCTGGGTCAAATGGTGGCTCCATTCCCAGTTTGACAAGGAATCTCCATAGAGTTATCCA
This sequence comes from Marmota flaviventris, assembly GCF_047511675.1. Classification (NCBI taxonomy): domain Eukaryota; kingdom Metazoa; phylum Chordata; class Mammalia; order Rodentia; family Sciuridae; genus Marmota; species Marmota flaviventris. The sequence goes on from NC_092518.1 coordinate 947,370, forward strand.
TATTGGTTGCACCAACCTGCTCTCCCTCCAGCAATATATGAGTGTCTCATTTTCCCCAGATCCTTGCCAGCACATAATGTGTTTTGTGTTTTTAAAAGTTGCCATTTTGACTGGAGTGAAAGAAAATTTTAAACTAATTTTGATCTCTAAGAATCTTTATAAAATAAGCTGTGTTTCTCTAGAAAGAGAATAGTGAAGGAAGAAGATGTGAGCTAAAGGGACTCGGGGTCAACCAGGAGCCAGACAGGGCTGGGATCTGATTGGCTGTGCCTTTTATGTGGAGGGGCTCCAGGGCAGAGCAGGCTTCTCAGACAGACATCATTCCAGGCTAGGGTCCATCCTGATGGGTGGCTTTTCCTTTCTGAGGTGTAGATCATCAGGCAGTAGCTGCTCTCTGGATGTCACACTCTCAGGTCTCATTGTAGTGAAATGTGTCTCTGTGGGATCTAATTGGAGGCCACATTCTCTCTGCTCTGTAGAAGAACACCCACACATGGGCCACCGCCCCTAGTTCTGTTCACTTCCTGATGACAGGTGGCTGACTCCCGCTGTTGTCCTAAGTCATCCCTCTATGATCCTTATCTCTCCTGTGGAACATGCATTTCCTGACCCTGATCTTTGAGCCAGAGGGCGCCTGAGCCTGCCAAGGGGGAGGGGTTTGCTGTGGTTTGAGGTCCAGTGGTCCAGCTTGACCCGCATTTGCTCTTTTTTTTTTTAAAGGGAGAGAAACAGAGAGAGAGAGAGAGAGAGAGAGAGAGAGAGAGAGAGAATTTTTTAAATATTTATTTTTCAGTTATCAGCGGACACAACATCTTTGTTTATATGTGGTGCTGAGGATGGATCCTGGCCGCACGCATGCCAGGCGAGCACCTTACCACTTGAGCCACATCCCCAACCCCCGCCTTTGCTGTTTGTTGTCTGAAGAGTCCCCTGGGAGACCCTCATACTTACAACCAATTCAGAGCCCTGGTTCCACAAGGTGATGGGCAGAGGACAGTAGGCCATGGAGGAGCATCAGTGGTTGCTGAGCTCCTTCCCCAGTAGCTGGGCATCCTGCAGAACCTGTGGCAGACATGGCTGCAGCCTTGCCATGGCCCTTTTACCCTGTGCTGGTGGGACACAGAAGACCAAGGGCAGTGACCAACTGTGTGGAAAGAGCTGGAGCTTGGTCCAAACAGCTCCTTACTCTGTCCTCAGGCATTCTTTGCATGATGACCAGTGATTCCCCACATCAGCACTTAAAGTCACAATGCACAAACCACACTGAATAAAATGCACCCTCAGGGGCCACTCTGAACACCCAGCAAAGAGACCAGAACTTCCTGCAATTAGAGGCTGAGACAGAAGACTCTGATCAAGCTTGGAGGAGACCACTCTGCAAACAGAAGGTGCTTCCAAATTGCACAGAGTTGAAGGTGTAGAAGAGGAAAGCCTGCTAAGAGCCAAGTATATGATGCATGGCATTTTTGGTCGAAAGGTGACGCCAGCTAGCCATTGAGATGATATGATTATGTTAAGATTTGCATTCATATGGATATTGGACTCCTGCTGTTCACCTAGGCCAGCTACGGGACTCCTGGAGAGTTCCCATTGGTTGGAGAAGTACAGTAGGAGGGAGTTCCGGGGGAGGAGCTCTCTCTGCGGGTCCGGGAGGAGGCCGCGTGGGTGGAAAAAATCTTCCCAGGTGGTACCGGACATTGGCGGCAGTTTCAAAAAATAAACTTTGTTCCTGCTTGAGTGGCTTGTGATTTTGTGCCCAGCCAGACTGCGGCAACTGGTGGCCCGCACGGGGAACGCCTGAAGTTTGGAGGTGAGTAAAATTGCTCGCCCCTGAGGGAAGGCAACAAAATGGGTGACCATTTCAAAAAACAATGTGTTCTCGTTTTGATTTATCTTGTTTTTGTTTCAAGCTGCCTATCCCTAGAATTTTCTCAGGCAAACTGGGAAAATTGGTTGGCTCAAGGTTTGAAGTTGTTCGGCCCTGAGAAAGAGAAAATTGATACAACTATTCTTTGTTCGGTTTTTGTTTCATTCTGTTTCGGTTTTGTTTTATGCTATCTTATTGGGTTGCGTTACCTTTATAGTAGATTAGAAACTAGTAAAAAACAAACCGAAAGACTGTTAAGTAAATTGTTAGAGGTTCAGACTATGGTAGAAAACATGTTAGGTCAAGCGAAAGAGAAGGTCTCTCAAGCTAGTCAGACAGAGGAAGATTTGAAGAAAGAAAGCTTAGAGGAAAAACAACCATCAGGCGGGAAATTACAACAGGAGGCTGCTACTAACCCCGTTCTATCACCAGAGGGCGTAATTCAACCAACAGCTCCATCTACAGCTGAGCGGCCCTCAACTCCCGTAGTTGATGGACGGAATCCTGAGGCAGGACCCCAAAGATTAGCATGCCCTGTACTTGAGCAGGCAGGAGGGCAACGAATTCACCGTGCTTTAGATTTCAAAACAGTGAAGCAATTAAAGGAGGCTGTAACAACCTAAGGGCTGCAAGCACCCTTCACTGTGAGCATGGTCGAATCCATTACCAACTTAGACATGACGCCAGCAGATTGGGCTAACATGTGTCGATCTGTGCTAAATGGAGGACAATATTTGTTATGGAAGGTTGCCAATGAGGAATTTTGCATGGAGACAGCTAGGCGAAATGCAACAGCCGGTTACCCTCAAAGAAATCTAGAGATGTTATTAGGAAAAGGACCTTATGAGGGTCAACGGCAACAAATTGAATATGATCCTGGCGTATACGCACAAATTGCTGCAGACGCAGTTAGGGCATGGAAAACTTTACAGGGGCATGGAGATTTACAAGGACAATTATCTAAGGTAATACAAGGAGCTAATGAACCTTACGCTGAATTTGTAGATAGGCTTATTCAGACAGCATCTAGAGTATTTGGAGATACAGAACAGGCAATGCCATTTATAAAACAACTGGCTTATGACCAAGCAAATCGTTGCTGCAGAGAGGTCATCAGACCATGGAAACATGAAGATTTAAACACATATATTAAATTATGTAGAGACATTAATGAACAAGGGCAAGTCTTAGCAGCAGTACAACAGGCTTTAGATGCCAGGCCAAAAACATGCTATCATTGTGATCAAACAGGACATTTTAAAAGGAGTTGCCCCATAGGAGGAGGGTTTAACAAGGCTAGGTATCAAAGGAATAGAATACTGGGTATTTGCCCACGATGCCGTAGAGGGAAACATTGGGCTAATGAATGCCGTTCTCAAACCACCATAGAAGGTATTCCGTTATCAAAAAACAGACAAGGACCAAGTGTTTACCCACGATATCGTGGAGAAAGACATCAGGCTCCATTGCCAAAAAACGGACTGGAGGGCCCAATGCTCCGGGGCCCAAAACCACAAATATACGGGGCAGTGGAGGAACCCAGCAACACCATCAAGGTAGTGCCCAGGACGCATTATCCATTAAATCCCTCATCAGACAAACTAGAGGGAGCGCAGGGTTGGACATCTGCACCTCTGCCAGAGCAGTACTAACTCCAGAGATGGGAGTTCAAATCATTCCCACAGGAGTAAAAGGACCTCTTCCCCAAGGAACAGTAGGCTTATTATTGGGACGCAGTTCTTCAACACTAAAAGGACTTATGATAAGTCCTGGGGTAATTGATCCCGATTATGAAGGTGAAATAAAAATTATAGCTAGTTCTCCAAGAGGTATATCAGTAATTTCACCAGGAGATAGAATAGCACAGTTATTAATAATACCCAGCCTACATGATAAATTTTCCAGTCGTACTGTAGAAAGAGGTTCCAGGGGATTAGGCTCCACAGGTGTAGATTGGGCTATGCTGTCTTTAAATCTAGATTCTCGCCCAATGCTAAAACTAAATATTCAAGGACATGACTTTAATGGGCTACTTGATACAGGTGCAGACCTTAGCATAATATCTCGTCAAGAATGGCCAAAACACTGGCCATTACAACAAGCCACTCAAACGCTTCGAGGCCTAGGAGTGGCAACTAATCCCCATAGAAGTGCAATGGTATTAGATTGGAAGGATCCTGAAGGATGTGAAGGAACTATACAGCCCTATGTATTGGATCATCTTCCTATAAATTTATGGGGACGAGATGTCCTAGATCAATTAGGTTTGACATTAACAAATAACATCAATCCTAATGCGCCCACTACTAGGGCTAGACAAGGCTTTAGGAAAGAAGAAAGATTAAGAGAACAAGAACAAGGTATGACAGCACCAATTCAAATAGATCAAAAAACAAATAGACATGGATTGGGTTTTCAGAAAGGGCCACTGAGACAATCAAAATTACTTGGAAATCAGAAAGACCAGTGTGGGTTCCTCAGTGGCCCCTGACTAAAGAAAAGATACAAATAGCCCATGACCTGGTCAAACAACAATTAGCGGAGGGACATATACAACCTTCCGTATCTCCCCATAATACTCCCATTTTTGTCATTAAAAAGAAATCTGGTAAATGGAGATTATTACAAGATTTAAGAGCCATTAATAATGAGATGGTTATTATGGGACCTGCTCAATCAGGGATTCCCCAATTGTCTGCTTTACCAAAAACCTGGTATGTTTTAGCTATAGATATTAAAGATTGTTTTTTTTCAATTCCAATTCATCCCGAGGATAGTCCACATTTTGCATTTACTATCCCTGCACTAAATCATGAAGGTCCTGATCAGAGATATGAATGGAAAGTACTCCCTCAAGGGATGGCTAATAGTCCAACTATGTGTCAAATTTATGTTAACAAAGCAATCCAGCCACTTAGAAATCAAAATCCTGAACTACAAATATTTCACTATATGGATGATGTGTTATTGGCACATAAAGATAAAAACACATTGCTAGAATGTTATGCCACACTTACAAATTTATTGAAAAATTATAATCTAGAGGTAGCAATAGATAAAGTACAATTAAATCTTCCAATTAATTATTTAGGGGTTTTATTATCCTCAACCATGGTCCGTCCACCCAAAATTCAAATACGAGTAGATCAACTCAAATCACTTAACGACTTTCAAAAGTTATTAGGAGACATAAATTGGATAAGGCCTTATCTAGGCATACCAACAGGAGAGTTGGGACATTTATTTGATATTCTAAAAGGTCCATCAGATCCAAATTCACCCCGCATGTTGACGCCTGAAGCAAGAAAGGCATTAAAAATCATTGAAACATATATGGAAAATATGCATTTGGATAGAATTGATATAAGTTTGCCTTTATTATTTATTGTACTGCCAACAAAAAATATACCTACAGGAGTATTCTGGCAAGAAGGTCCATTATTGTGGATACATTTATCTTATTCTCCTAATACTATTCTTACTAGGTATCCTGAGGCTGTAGGACAATTAATACTCAAAGGAATAAAAGCAGCCAAGGGAGTGTTTGGGATTTCTCCCAATAAAATTATTACTCCATATACTATAGATCAAATTGATGAGTTAGCTAATGAGTTAAATACTTGGGCAATAATCATGTGTAAATCTAATGTTTCATTTGATAATCACTTACCGTCTAATCCTTTGTTGTCTTTTTGGTCTAAACATCCTGTAGTTTTTCCAAAGATGACCAAAAAAACCCCTATCATGAATGCTCCAAATATATTCACTGATGGGTCAAATAATGGTACAGCAGCAGTAGTTACCCCTGATCAAACTTTTACATTTTTAGTACCCAAACAATCAGCTCAAAAGGTAGAGCTTAATGCAGTATTACGAGCTTTTATGATGTTTAAAAATTCTGTATTTAATTTATTTTCTGATAGTCAGTATGTAGTTAATGCTATAGTATCCCTTGAAGATGCTGGTAGGATTTCCCCTTCTTCTACTGTTTTCTCTTTGTTTTCTACTATACAAAGTCTAATCTGGGACAGAAAAGATCCATTCTTTATAGGACATATCAGGGCACATACAGGATTGCCTGGAGCCCTTAGTTTGGGCAATGAGTTAGCAGATAAAACTACACATGACATACATATTTTCTCCACAATAGAAGAAGCTATAAATTTTCATAAAAGGTTCCATGTCAATGCTAATACTTTACAAAAGCGTTTTAAAATAACTAAAGAACAAGCCCGACATATAATAAAACAATGTCAAAATTGTGTGACATTTTTACCACAAGTTAATCTTGGAGTCAATCCTAGAGGACTGATACCTAACCATATTTGGCAGATGGACGTCACACACTTGCCAGAATTTGGAAAATTAAAATATTTACATGTTACAGTTGATACTTCTTCCGGATTTCTGATGGGCTCCCTTCATGCTGGAGAAAAAACTAAAGATGTTATAGCTCATTGCTTACAAAATTTTGCCACTGTGGGCGTTCCAAAACAGTTAAAAACCGATAATGGTCCTGGTTATACGTCCACCTCTTTTAAACAATTTTGCTCATCATTTGGCATTACTCACATAACAGGAATTCAATACAATCCACAAGGACAAGGCATAGTTGAAAGAGCTCATCAAACTATTAAAATGTACTTATTAAAACAAAAGGAGGGAATTGGAAAGGGGTATATATCCCCCAAAGATAAACTTAAAATAACCCTTTTTACTCTAAACTTTTTAAATTTGGATTCATCAGGGCTTAGTGCTGCGGAAAGACATTTGTATCCAAAAAATGTACATAAGCCTAAGGTACTTTGGAAAGATATTCTAACAGGACAATGGAAAGGTCCTGACCCAGTGATAGTCTGGAGTCGGGGCTCTGTTTGTGTTTTTCCACAGGAAGAACAGCAGCCGATTTGGATTCCAGAGAGACTAACTAAAACAGCTCCTACAGAACAAAAGAAAGATGATTCCACTCAAATCCATAACAGCTGATATCCAGATCTCCAGCTTGGCTATTCTTACATCTGTGACAGTGATTAACCAGGATGTTTTTTTCAATATCTATTTTATTATTGCTTTTTCCCACATCATAAAGTTCTATTTTATTTTTGAGCTCATACAGACCTAGGTTAATGTTTTTTCTGATCAGTTTTTTTGACTGTGGAGTTTTTGAACATTGCAATGGAGATTTCACCTAGGTAAAGCTACAAGGCCTTTACTATTGTCTTATGTGTTATATGTTACGTGTGCACACTTCTGTTTTGTGTTGTATGTCTGTATGTGCGTATGTCCATATTTCACATATGAGGGGCGCTCATGCACATGGATCCAAAAAAAATCTTTTTTTTTTATTATTCACGTGATTTTAATAGTTTAATTTAATTTGGGTAAACAGCTGTTGAGGATTGTTTTAATATATGAACAAATAGAAGGTTAACAGATCTGTTTGTTTACTTTCACCTTTCCTTTTCATTATATTTAATAATTCTGTTCAGGATAATGTAAATTGTTCTAAATATTGTTTTCTTAGTACCTGTTGAAATGTTACATATTTTTTTTTAGCATCATTGTCAAAATTCCTATTTTCATCCCAGTGCCGGTGAAGACAAAGATAAAACCAAACTACAACTTCTTCGAGAGTTATCACAACAAACCGTGTAAGCTGATACATCAATGATTTATAACTCAACAAGTAATGCTCAATCAATGAGTCGATTTATTTTGGAAGGATATGGACATATTGATAGATTCCTCTGCTTTGAACTGCTTACAGAACTTGCCTGGACTATGTATCACTTGTATGCTTTGTGATCTATTTGTTGATGCAGCGAATTATGGTAGTGCTAGCGTATCTTTGCTGATGTGTCACCAGTGATGTAATTTTTCCTAGGAGCCGTTAATTGACTTGGTGTCATGACATTTCTGTATCCTCCTCCCTTCTACTAGTGATGGTCTAATTTTGGGGGCCAACAGAGGTGAGGTAAAGAACCTCACCCCCCCACCAGCACCAAGGCCAATTTTGGGGGCCAACAGAGGTGAGGCAAAGAACCTCACCCCCCCACTGGTACATAGGCCTATCCACAAGTATGGCTATATGCTGGACCGGTAGTCAGTGACGGGTATGATCCAATTGCAGTGGTATCAACCTAAGACAGGAGGCTGACGCCTAAAAGTCAGTTTTCCGATGACGGGTAAGAACCATATGTTGAATTGGACAAACCTAACAGGCACGGTCCCTAGCCAGATTGCTTGTTACTTAAACAGAAAGGGGGAGATGCTAAGAGCCAAGTATATGATGCATGGCATTTTTGGTCGAAAGGTGACGCCAGCTAGCCATTGAGATGATATGATTATGTTAAGATTTGCATTCATATGGATATTGGACTCCTGCTGTTCACCTAGGCCGGCTACGGGACTCCTGGAGAGTTCCCATTGGTTAGGGAAGTACAGTAGGAGGGAGTTCCGGGGGAGGAGCTCTCTCTGCGGGTCCGGGAGGAGGCCGCGTGGGTGGAAAAAATCTTCCCGGGTGGTACCGGACATTGGCGGCAGTTTCAAAAAATAAACTTTGTTCCTGCTTGAGTGGCTCGTGATTTTGTGCCCAGCCAGACTGCGGCAAAAGCCCAACAGGACAAATCTGATTCTAATAAGACATGGCATGTGACAAGGCATTAAATCTCTCTTTATGGCTTTCAGAAACAACAAAGGCTCCACCCTCAGGACCCCATCCCCTCCCCAAAGCCCTTAATTCTTAACACCATCACCTTTGGGGTAAAGATTTCCATATAAGAATTTTGGGTGGACTCCCATACTCAGGTCATTGCAGTGGTCAGAGGGCTGGTGTGTCACTGTATTAGTCTTCCTAGACTGCTGTAACTAAACAGCCAGGCCGGGGTTTGTAGACCACAGAACCTGACTGCTTATCGATGACCTCACGTCAGTCACCACCTGTAGCCACCTCCACCTTTGCCTGATGGCCAAATCCAACTTCAATTCAGTGAATCTTGGGATAAGAAGAGAAATGGCTGCTGGTCAACCCTAGGAGCCCTACTTCCTTACCAACTCCCATGCTTTGTGGAACAGAAAGCCAGCATATTGGGCCAGCTCTTTTCCCTGCACCAGCCCACCTCATCACCTCTGAGATCTTCAGCATCCTCTGGGCTGGGTAATCCCCTCCAGGCCCAACCACACACTTGACACTGTTGGCTTTTTAGCCCAAGTCCCCACAGAGGCTCCAAGTTCTTACCCCATAAGGGTCAAGCTATCAATTCTGCAAATGTCTCAACAAAATTATATATTTTTATTATTATTATTATTATTATTATTATTATTATTATTATTATTAATAGAGGTAGTAGTACCAGGGATTGAACCAAGGGTGCTTTAGCATTGAGCTGCATACCCATTTTTAGATTTTAGTTTGAGACAGACTCTAAGTTGTTTAGGGCCTTGCTAAGTTGCTGAGCCTGACTCCCAAGTTGCAATCCACTTTCCTCAGCCTCCTGAGTCATTAGAATTATCGGTGTGCACCACTACAGCTGACTTCAACATGATTATTGACATTGTGCATTAAAATAGGCTGGAAGTCATAATGTAGAGCTTATGTTTTATTGCATTATGATTTAACTGTTATTAGATAACAATGTTCTCTGTTATGTGCTGTTTTGAAATTTCTCACCTTCTCCTATCTAAGCAAAGTCCCTTAAATACCTCTCCACAGGGAAGCAGCTCCCTCTGACCCTAGAGCATTTGTAACCCAGGATCATGCTCAGTACATTTGATAGTCTACCTAGCAGCACCCAACATACTTATTTTCTGAGGTTCTATGACATCTCTGCTCAGAGGACCCAAGGTCTCCTTAATAAACATAGTCTTGTCTGCTGCAGTGGTGTAGGCCTATAATCCGAACTGCTTGGGAGGCTGTGACAGGCAGATTGCAATTTGGAGGCCAGTCTCAGCAATTTAGTGAGGCTCTGAGCAACTCAGCAAAACCTTGTCTCTATGTACAATATTGAAAAGGCTGGGCATGTTACTCAGTGGTTTAGCACACTGAGTTGAATCTCTAGTACCAAAAAAACACAAATAAATTTAAAAAAATTAAATAAAAATGAAGTGGAAACAACCCATACAATGCACTGGGCTGTTAATCTAGGATGTTCCCAGGTGAGATTTGTGAAATGCATTCTGAAAGAACCGTATTTGGGATTTCTGGATGTAACCCCATCTGTAAGTGCAGAGCCTATGGAAACATGAATATTCAAATTTCCAAATTAAAACAAAGACCTTTTCTCCACCTCCAGCACCCTCTGGTGATTCCAACTCTGACTTGAGGGGGGTGAGGCTCCTGCATGCATTTTCAATCGATACTCACTCCCCAAGGATTTAGGGGAGAACTGATTTGGAATAGTGAAAACAGATTATCTGTCACAGCAGAAGAACCAGGGTCATGCCGAGAGCACCATCACACAGGTCCCCAGTAAGAAGACACTTGGCCTCAGGTTTCTTTGGCTTAGCATGCAGATACCCCAGGCCCTGAGTGCATCCATGCAGCCTGGAGTCCAGCACCCTACAGATTCCAAAGGCGGAGCCTGGTGGAGCTGAACACTCACTGATTCTCTGGGGCGGGTTATGCTATCCCAAGACTCTTGGTGGTGAGAAAGTGATGTGACTCCATTTTTAAAAAAATAGCCTCTACCTCAGAGCAGGAAGTGTCCAAGGGAGGGGTGACACTTGATCTTGGAAAATCCACAGAGCATCCCTAGGCAGGGAGCGAGCTATGTGCTGAGTTGTTTGTCTATAAAAACAGGAGAGATCTGCAGTGCCAGGTGTCTCTGACTCAGCAACGCTGCTTCCTGGAAAGTCCAAACCATGTTTGTGGCCTACACCTTGACCCTGAAACCCATAGCAACCCACTAGCAACCACCAATCAGCAAAAGACAGGGAAAATAACTGGAATGCCAGGTGACCTCCCTCCCCCAGGAGTCTCAGTGATCCATAACATGTAAGGAAACCATGTAGTTTGGCGCTGCACACTCTTGCAACTCCTCTTGGCCCCATGTCTTGAACTCACCAATCCCCCCTACCCAACTTGTTCCCACCAGGGAATGTGGTAATCAATGTTAAGAGTTGTTGTTTGATTTTCCCATGGTGTGAAATTCTCTGTGTGTGATGTTGTGACATGTAGAGTATCTCCCCCCAAACCCATAAAATCTCACTGAACAAAAAACCAGGACTCACTCCCTGGGACGGCTGTCTTGGAAATGGTTGTGAGTCCAGGCTCGAGCTTGTAGTAAAGACTCCTGTGTGATTGCATCAGATTCGGTTCCTGGAGGTGTATGGGGTCCCAGGAATCTGGTATAACAGTGGGAATAAAAAATGGACATCCCCCCACTGTACTCAAGCCCCACCCAGTTAAAAAGCTCCAGAAGCCGCAAACTCGCTGGGCAGCCAGAAAGGAGAACCTGTCCCCAAGGGCACCGCCCAGGCCAGAGTTTGCAGGTTAATTGGATTTAGCCAGCAGGGCGGGCGGGACCAGGGCGGGGATCCCAGCCGAGGTTGGGGTGGATTGTGGACCCTGGTTCGGGGACAAGATCCTGCAGCAATGCCAACCACAGCCTTGGGATCCCCAGAGCAGAGGGGCGCTCGGCAACTCAGACCCCACTCAGGCCCGGGGAGGGGTCTAGCTATGCTCCCTGGGGATGAAGCGGTGGTGTCCTGAGACCCAGAATCACCTAAAACCAGCCTGGGTGCCTTCTCTGCATGGCCTGGAGCGCAGGGCTGGGGTGTGGCGCAGATGGAGGTGGGGGGCCAAGCAGGAGGAGGGGGCTCAGCCCGAGCAGAAGGGGGAACTGGGTCGACCTGGGGAAACTGCGCCTGCGACGCCGGCAGCGGTGCTGCTCCCTGGTTGAGCGGGGTGACACGCCCCACCCCGGGGCCTCGGATACTTGCCTTCCCAAGCTGAGACCCTGGGTCAGCTTCTGGGGGTATGTTGCTTTCTAGGGCTTGTGGCTTTGCTTGAAAATGTTGGTGCATCTGAAAACCTTGACATGGAAAGAATACACTGGAGGGGGACTTCCTCCTGAGAGATAAAATGAGGTCAGTCTGTGCAGTAGAGGGACATGTGTCAATGGGGCAAGTGAGTGTGAGCTCACAGACATGAGACCCACAGATGCCTGAAGCCTAAATCCTACAGATAATACTGAATCCTACATACACTTTTCCCTTTCTTTACATGCCTATAATTATCCTTCTATAAAACCTCAAAGTCCTTGTCAGCACCCGAAGACAGCATAAGGGCAAGTTTTCCTTGTCTTCCTGGTGTAGCTGCACTGGTCAAAGTTTCTTTCCTGCTTTGCATCATGACCTTTTCTGTTTGATTTTGGGGCAAACACCTGACCAAACCTGTGGGATCCCCAGAGTCAGGTCTCTGCATAAGACTTCCTAACAGTCAAAGTAGAACATCTACACTAAGCACAAGGCACCCATTTTATTTCCACTGCACATTGCTGCCCTAGAGGATTGCCTTCCTTCCTCCCTGAGGACCCTCTCTGCTGGGGATGGAATGCTGAGCATCAGAGCCCACCCCAATTGCTTCCTTTCATAGCTCAGGCTGCCTCCTCAAAGCAACAGAGGCCAGGAGGTGATGAGAATTACTAAAATAGTTTTCAAATTGTTCTCATTTTTAGATATTGTGTATGGGTCATACATATGATATCTTTAAATAGTGTTTCAAAAATTTGGAGACTGTGTCTTTCTAAGTTGCTTGAGGTCGCATCACCTGAAAAAAAAATATGTTATATAGTTCTTTCTTTTTCTTTGAGGTACTGGGGAATAAACCCAGTGGGGCTTGACCTGGACCTCTGAGCTACATCCCACGGTTTTCATTTTATTTTAAGAGAAGGTCTCACTGACCTTGGGCTCCTCCAGCCTCAGCCTCCCCGAGAAGCTGTGCTTTGTTTTTGTGTTGAGGTTAAACCCAGGGCCTCGCCATGCTCAGAAAGCACTCTATGGCTGTTGCACACATATACCAGAGCCACATGGCACCTCCATACCAGAGGCTAAGCCAAGGCTTCCCACCTGGATTAGTTCCCAGCACAGTGGGGGAAGCTCCACCTGAGAAGGGCTGGGGCCAAGAATCTGTCACTAACCCAATTTCAGCCAGCGATTGGATGATGTTAGCTGTCAGTCACGATGCAGAGGCGGGCCTGGAGGCCACCCATCAAGGACGATGGGAGGAACTGTCCAATCAGCGCGCAGAGGAAGGGGAAGGGCGGGCTTCCGCAATCGCGGGCTTTTCTTCCTCAGCGACTGGGCTGCTCCTTCTCTGGGCCTGAGTTCTCTCCTCAGGGAAACACGTGACTCTCGCTCCCTGTGAACCCCGCGATCTCGGTTCACTCTAGGTTCCTCAGAGGACCCCGGTTCACCACGGAAGCCAAAAATGGTGAGTTTGCGACCAGGGCTGAAGGTGCGGGGTGAGCACCTGCCTTGGGGCCCGGCGCTCGGGTGAGCTGCGGAGGGCCCTAGACCCTGTCCCCTGGTTCCCTGGGTTTGGAAGGGTGGCTCAGGGCCCTGGTGGCCCACACCCACTCTTGCCAACGTGGAGGAAGCAGGGCCACAAATGCACCCTCCTTCTCCCAGGGGAGCTCCTCCGGAGGCTGCTGTAGGTTCCCCAAATTGCAGGCGCCTCCTGCCTTCTAAAACCCTCCTTCCCTCCACCTCACTGCTCGGCCTGACGTTCGTTCTTCCCACTCGGTTCAAATGGACACCGTCCGCTAATTGTCATTATCACTTAGTGAAATATTGGAAAGAATCTTCCTTCCTTCCTTCCTCACTCCCTCCGTCCTTTCCTCCCTCCCTCCGACCTTTCCTCCCTCCCTCCCCAGCCTTAACTTGTGATCCTCCTGCTTCAGCCTCCCACATATCTGGAATGACAGGCCTGTGCCACTGTCCTGGCAAAAAGGACACTTTTGAAGGCATTTGTTTTTATTTGTGAATATTATACTTGAGGGGAAAGAATAATCACTTAACACTTCCTTGTGTTTGGACAAAATAACTGCTTTAAAGGGAATAAGGAGGTTGTTTATAGATCCCAGGGATATGGAATCCTGGGCTTCATCAATAGAGTATAACTGCTCCCTTTTCTGATAGTCCATGATGTAGAGTCACCCCAGTCGTGTAGTCACGTAAGCACACAGGGTAATACTGATGTAGGGACAAAGGAGGCAAGGCACTGAAGATAGCCAGAAACAGTTTTATCTGGCTGCAGCCAGTCTCAGAGGGCACAGCTTTTGCTGTAATCAATCAATCAATCAATCCCCTAAACCCTGAGTTTAGGTGGTTTTAGGATTTTATACTCATCATGTAAGAGGAGGGGCTCAGAAGTTCACATTGTAATATGGAGACTCTCAAATAACTCTCACAGCACACAGTCTCATTCAAATTAAGCCTTTATTGCTGGCTCTTGGCAGACACTCTGCTCTCAAAAGAATGAGATGATCAAAGTGGTGCCCCTGCCTTCAGTTGGCTCCATATTTAAGCACAAAAACCACAAAAGGGACATTTGGGGTTCAGGCAATGCAAACAAGGCTGAAAGTTGCAGTCAGTTATTCTCCAGTTGGCACCATAGATCATTCTGTGTTCTTGGGGAATTTTCATGAATAAAAGAATACAAACTGCCCCAGTCGTGACTTATTTGTGTGTCCTGGCTAAGTTCACAAAATGGAGTCGCCATAGTCAAGTTGTCACATCATACACATAAAAGCAGCTTTTTCTTTCTCTGTTCTGACCAAGATAACCCTTCAAGGACAGCACCTGAGAAGGGGAGAGCTTCTTCTCCCCTTTCTTTCCTCCCCCACCAGCTGTTTCCATGAAGCCTAGTTGGTAAGTTCTCTGTGAAGCCCAGCTCAAAGCCAGACACCTTGTTTGCACATTACTACAAACTACTATACTGGATACAAGTGTGTAAAAAAGTAGTAAGGGGAGTTCGAGTCCAGTACTTCAAGTGCTAATTTCTTTCAGAGTAGTGGCCCAGTAAAATAGGTCAACACAAAAATAGGAAGTTTGTCTACACTGAACTTTTTTTGTGGACACTGTTTTGTTGACAGTCCTAAAATTAGCCATGGTGAAGATTTCTGGAGAAACCCAGTTAAAATTTTCTGTGAAAAAAGGGGATGCCACTACAATAATGTCTGATTCATTTACTGTCCTTCATCCCCAGCTCTTTTCAATATGATTTTCCGAAAGGATCTGGGTATTTTTCCCATCCTGGCCTGAAAGTTGTGATCCTCCTGCCTCGGCTTCCAAAGCGGATGAGATTAAAAGCACTGACAACCCCAGCTACAGAAAATAGTTCATTTTAACCCAAATATTAATGACTATACTAAGGTACATGGATTCAAATTACCCTGAATGATGTGTGTGTCCCTCCCTGGAAGAGATTACATAATTACATCAATTCCTTCTTTCTTTCTTTTCTTTTCTTTTCTAATACACCAGGGATTGAACGCAGGGACACTTAAACACTGAGCTACATCCCCAGCCCTTTTTATATTGTATTTTCACATATGATCTCACTAAGTTCCTTATGGTCTCACCAAGTTGCTGAGGCTGCATTTGAATTTAGCAATCATCCTACTTTAGCCTCTCAAGTTGCTGGGATTACAGTTGTGTGCCACTGTGTCCGGCCTACATGAACTTTTATAAAAGAAACTGTGTATTACTCCATTAACCGATTGCATTGGTAGGAACATCAGGTTATTGGGGTACAGAAAAAATAAAGAAAATTTCTTCTGTATGTCTGTTATTTCTTTCTGAGCTTTGGTAGATTTTGGAGACGTCTGGTAAGGTTAGTGATATACTCTGAGAAATTTTGAGATTGTGGTCTGATACAGAAATTAAGATGATTGGCTATTGAAGGGCTTAAGATAGCCCAAGATAATTTTTGTTCTCCATACAGAACCCTGCCTTTCTACCCTCATGGTGGTCTAGTTAGCTAAAATCAAGTACTCTGAAGGTTCTTTGATGTAGATGCGACTGTATAGAGAACTTGAGTTCATAGCTGTAAAAATCTTGTGCCTCTCCTTTTACTTTCCTTAGGAGTAGACACCATGTCAGATTTCTTGGGCAGAGTTTCCCTTTGGACACTTCACAGGGTCCCATGTCCTCATTCACTATCCACAGGAGCTGCCACAAAGTGCCCACAGCTGCCCTGTGCCCTGCAAGGTGAACAGAACTTCAGGCCCTGGGCCAGCTCCTCCTAGGGGACAGCCTGAGATGTAGGGTGCAGCCTCTCAGGGAAGCTGCTGGGGGCTCTGATCTGAGGAATCTCCTGGAACAGGCCTCATCTAGGGTGCTACTTCGGTCCCTGGGACAGTGATCCTGGATGCTTTCAGGGAGCAAGACCAGGAGGGAGTATGTTCCTGCTGTCAGGGACCTTCCCTGCCCCTTGAGCCTGACACATGTGTGCTCCCTCAGCCACAAAGCTTTCTGTGCATCACTTTGAAATGATGTGCTCACTTATCTGAAGCCCAAGTTTATTTATTCAGAGCCAAATGGGATGGACTATTATTAAATAGGCAAGAGAGAAGTGCATTTTAAAAAGTCTAGTTACATTTCCATTGTTACAAATCCCAACTTACAGCCAGGTACAGTGGTGCTCACCTGTGATCCCTCTTGCTCCAGAGGTTGAGACAGGAGTGTTGCAAATTTGAGAACAGCCTTAGCAACTTATCCAGGCCTTATGCAACCTAGTTAGACTGCATCTCAAAATAAAATATACAAATGACTGGATGACTGGGGATGTGGCTCAATAGTAAAATGTGTCTGGGTTTAATCTTGGGGTACCACCCTCCCAAAAAAAAGAATGAAATAAAAGAAAAAGAAAAGTCCTAATTAACTAATTTACCTTTTGCTACCCCTGAGTATGTATAGAAAGTCTGTAAGATTCAATCTTGTCTTTTCAGTGATTTCAAATTGAAATCCCACCCTAGATTCCAAAATGCCATGTAAGATACAGAGAAACTCTGTCTGGCATTATTGCTGCAGAATTTGAGTCCAATTCTATAAAAATAGTGGTGGATAAATTTCTGAATGTGATTTCATGAAAACTAGTATGTGTCTTTCACAAGGTGATGAATTTGACAAAGGATGACAGTTTTTCACTTTTGTTGTCAAGACTTGGCAGGTTCATGTTAACTGTGTGGTTTTTTGGTATCAGGAATAGAGCCCAGAGGTGCTGAACCACCAGCCCCTTTTAGATTCTTTGTTTTGAGACAGAGTCCTACTACATTGCCTCAGCACTCAGACACCTGAACCGCTGGGTTACAGGTGTGCACCATCACTCCTGTCTTCATTGTAAATTTTAAGAACAATTTTGGCAATACCTGAAATACCCAATTATGATCATTTAATCACTGAATATCAGTGAAATAGTAAATGACACTTGTTTTCTGGAAAAGAGCCATATGTCTGTCTAAATACGGGTGCTGATTCCTTCAAGAGCACTCCCACTATGTCACCTGATTCCTGTTCCCTCCTAAGTGCCTCCTCCTAGGGCCACCCCTTTGGGAGCTGGCCTTTTAGCTTATGAAATTTAGGTGCAACATAAATGCTCTCTATACTCTGTCCTGTACAATATTTTGGCTCATCTTCGATATAGTGTACTATTTCCAATTTTTTGAAAAGTATTTTTTTGTTGTTGCTGTAGTTGGACAAAATACCTATTTATTTATTTTTATGTGGTGCTGAGGATCAAACCCAGGCCCTCTCATGTGCTAGGCAAGCACTCTACTGCTGAGCTGGAATCCCAACCCTACTATTTCCTTTTTTAGATGTAGTTTTTCTTAAGTTTACCCCCAAAATACAGTAAACCATGCCCTAAATTTCACAGAATTTCCTGAAATTCTCAGTGCTTTCTCAGAGAGTGTCGATCATGGGAACATTCAATCTCCTTTGTGAGAAAGTGTGTTGTCTTTCCATTGATTTTGTTGTATTTTATGCCTCTAATTGTGTATCTTTTATATTATAATAATTTTTATCTCTCATTATATGTATTTTTGTGTGTGTGTGTTGGTGTGTGTGTGTGTGTGTGTGTGTGTGTGTGTGTGTGTGGAGGACTGCTGGAGATTGATCTGAGGGAAGGCCAAATACATACTTGGCAAGTTTTCTACTACCGAGCTACTCTCCAGTCCAAGAGAATTAGTATTGTAGACTGTTGTTTATTTATTTGCTTACATTTGAGTGGTGGGGATTGATGCCATGGACTTGTTCATGCTTAGTTATCCTCCAGAAATGAATTTCAGTTTGTGAGCAGCGTTCTGGAGGTGGGCAGGTGTTTTACTGGGGAGTAAACCTACAGGCACTTGACCACTGAGCACATTCTCAGCCCTTCTTCTTATGTATTTATTATTTATTTTTATTTTTTAAATATTTTGTATAGTTGTAGATGGACAGAATACATTTATTTCATTTGTTTATTTTTCTGTGTTGCTGAAATCATATCCAGTACCTGAAACCTGCTAGCAAGTGCTCTGCCCCTGAACTACAATCCCAGACCCCCTTTTAATTTTTGATGAAGACCAGTCTCTCTAAATTTCTGAGTATCTTGCTAAGTTGCTGAGACTGGCCTCCAACTTGCCATTTGCCTGCCTTGACCTCTCTTGACCTCCCTAGTGGCTAAATTACAGGTGCACACCACCACCCCAGCAGTCGGAATGACTTTTAAAAAAAAAATACTTATTTTTAATTTGTAGTTGGACACAATACCTTTATTTTAGTTATTCATTTGTATGTGTTGCTGAGGATTGAACCCAGGGTATTGCATGTGCGATTCGAGTGCTCTACCACTGAGCCACAACCGCAGCCCCTGGGGTATGTTTTCAGTTTTTGAGTGTAGTTCTGTGTCAGTGGCAGGGACATTTTCTTTTTGCCTGTTCCATCACTGTGAAGACATCATAGCATGCTTACAGATGTGAATGGTGGCCTGTTTCACACCCAGACTGTGTGGGATAGTTCAGGAATCTGGGCTACAAACTTGTTGCTTTACCACACTCTGGAAGAGCTTCTGCCTTAGGTTTGTTTGCAACACCATTGCTACAGGCACGATGAATCTCTTTCACACCAGACAACCATTGTATATGTGGCCCAACGTTGATCAAAATGTCCTTGAGCAGAACATTGGTATGTGTCTGATGACTATACATTATGGTAGTGAACTGGCTGCTGTTAAGAAGAGTTTGACAGTCATTGGACATTCATTGTTCTCATGAGACTTACAAAAGTCATGCCTGCTGGTTATTAAGAAGATTGTTTTGTATAGCCAAACTTTGTATGGCTATTGTTTGGACAAGGTAATATTTTTGGGTCATTGAGTTATTTCTAAGACATGTGCTATCTTTCACTTACCCCATTCTGCTTTGACAGTAACCACAGGAAATTATCAAATTGTTGTGTTTATTAATAAATAAATTAAATTAATCAAATAGAGAACTCATGTTTGTTTTGGTCATTTAATTGTAAGCTAGTTGACTAAATTTGTTCTGGATTGAAGCATCTGCGAACTTCTAGGTTTTCTCAGTGTAATCACACAGGATGAGCTCAATCTCCAGGTAATGCATTGTGACAACCTGTGTGAAAGGTTGTCTAAATGTTGTCTGTGAAGGAATCTCCTTAGTGACCCCATGCCCAGAGGTGTGAGTAGGGGCTGATTCTAGGCATTTCTTCAAGTTTGGAACAATAGACTTTCAGAGGAAACAAGACATTAGTAAATACCATGTTGTCTATATTAACCTTGTAGGTAAAGGGAGCCACTGTAGTTGTCAGAATCTCTCTCAAATGCTTAGTTTCATGATTCCTCCAATTTCCTACTCATCACCTTTCTTTTCTAAAGATAAGCACTATCAGAATTGCTTATATTAGCTCTGTACCACTCAGGACGTTTCTAAGACATGTAATAGAGGTGCAACCAATAAAGAACTTAGGAGCAATCTGGGAGCCTGTCTTACTTCCTGTGAAATCACCAAAGAAAGGGTATAAATCACTATGATGTTTTCCTTCTGAGTAGGCAATTTCTCGTGTTGGAATGGCTGGAAGAAGTTGAGTGCAGTAAAGATTTGATGGACCAAATCGTGGAATTAATCGAGAGGCCAGGGAATCATGTGAACATCATGCATATTGAGTACAGATTTCTCATGCTGTCAATCTCTCCTGGCCTCCACTATACATTTGGTGGGATATTTTAGATCTCAGTGACCTTTGAGGATGTGGCTGTGAACTTCACCCAGGAGGAGTGGGCTTTGCTGGATCCTTCCCAGAAGAATATTTACAGAGATGTGATGCAGGAAGTCTTCAGAAACCTGTCTTCTATAGGTAATAATGATGTTTTTAAAATTAATCAAATAGAGAACTCATGTTTATTTTGGTCATTTATATAGAAGGTGAAAAGGGAATCAGTTGGTGAATTATTGCAGCATTAATAGCATGTATCATTTGGCAAAGCATTGTTAGCTCCTAAATATTCATAAAGATTGTTCTGTTCTCTCATTTTAGGAAACAAGTGGGAAGACAAGACCACTGAAGTTCAGATTGAAAACTCTGGGAGCAATGTAAGGTAACTGTACTCACAAGAGGAGCCTATGACAGGGTCTGAGAACTGTCATGTAATGTTTAAAGCAAACCAACGAAAGAAGTATGCATAATTTGAGAAGTATTTATTCTTATAGTGCTTTTTACCAGAAATATATACTTAGCTGTAACAGATATTCAGTCTTTTCAAAGTATTTGACATGCAAAAAGTACTATGAAATTGCATATGTGAATATCACTATTTGGATAATAGCCATAGAGAAGCTGTGTTGAAAAGGATTGTTTGCTTTCAATCTCCTTATTTTTAGGCAAGTTGAACAAGTCAGAAAACTTAGCCTTTACCTGATGTTGGTAGTAATGTAAAGGTCTATCAATAAATAGAAAATTGTGAATGAATCAAGCATTGATTATGTGCTGGTCACTTCTTCAAAGAAGTCATGGTAAACTTCCAAGGCACAGAAGGGTTTGGGGAAACCTTCAAATCAATTCCAATTCTTAATTGAACAAAGAAAAATTTTAATAGAGTAAATCCATGTGACTTCATTATGTGTGCAAAAGACTTCATATATCCTTCATTCCTTCATAGGCAGATCACATCTCACTCTGGACACAAATACTACAAGCATGAGGAATGTGAAGAGAAGCCATGTGAACTTAAACAATATAAGAGATCTCTGGTTTCTCTCAGAAGTGTTTACACACAAATGTTAATACAAACTGGAGATGGACCTTATGGATGTACAGTACGTGGGAAAGTCATCAGTCATTCCAGTGACATTCAAAGGCATGAAGATACTCATACTGGGTGGCAGCCCTATGAATATCAGCAATGTGGTGAAGCCTCGTCTTCTCCCACAGGTGTTCCAAGACACATGAGAACACACAGTGAACATAAACGTTTTCAATGTGAGGTATGTGGGAAAGCCTTTTGTTTCTCCTCTTTATTAAGAAGACATGAAAGAACTCATGCTGGAGAGAAAGTGTATGAATGTAAACGAGGTGGTCAGACCTGTATTTCATACACAAGTCTTCAAAGGCACAGGATCACACACATGGGGAATGAACGTTTCAAATGTAAGGTATGTGGGAAAGACTTTGCTTATCCCAGTGTACTTAGAATACATCAGAGAATGCATACTGGAGAGAAGCCCTATGAATGTAAGCAGTGTGGAAAAGCCTTCACTCAGTCTTCTAACCTTCACTCACATGAAAAAATTCATACTGGAGAGAAGCCCTATGAATGTAAGCAGTGTGGCAAAGCCTTTGCTACATCTCATCAGCTTCATATACATGGAAGAATACATACCAGAGAAAAGCCCTATGAATGTCAACAGTGTGGAAAAGCCTTTACTACTGCCTCTGGCCTTCAGATACATGAACGAACTCATACTGGAGAGAAGCCATATGAATGTAAGCAGTGTGGGAAAGCCTTCACTCAGTCCTCTAACCTTCACTCACATGAAAAAACTCATACTGGAGAGAAGCCCTATGCATGTAAGCAGTGTGGCAAAGCCTTTGTTAAATCCTCTAACCTTCACAGACATGGAAGAACACATATTGGAGAGAAGTCCTATGAATGTAAGCAGTGTGGAAAAGCCTTTTCTACATCCAGTTCTCTTCCGATTCATGGAAGGATGCATACTGGAGAAAAGCCCTATGAATGTAAGCAGTGTGGCAAAGCCTTTGCGACATTCAGTTACCTTCAGTCACATGAAAAAACTCATACTGGGGAGAAGCCCTATAAATGTGAGCAGTGTGGAAAAGCCTTTTCTACATCTAGTAACCTTCAGATTCATGGAAGAAGACATACTAGAGAGAAATGCTCTGAATGTCAACAATGTGGAAAATTCTTCACTACTGCCTCTGGCCTTCAGATACATGAACGAACTCATACTGGAGAGAAGCCATATGAATGTAAGCAGTGTGGGAAAGCCTTCACTCAGTCCTCTAACCTTCACTCACATGAAAAAACTCATACTGGAGCGAAGCCCTATGAATGTAAGCAATGTGGCAAAGCCTTTACTGCGTCCAGTTCCCTTCGGATTCATGGAAGAATGCACACTGGAGAGAAGCCCTATGCATGTAAGCAGTGTGGCAAAGCCTTTGCGAGATCCAGTCACCTTCACTCACATG
Source organism: Marmota flaviventris (assembly GCF_047511675.1). Lineage (NCBI taxonomy): Eukaryota > Metazoa > Chordata > Mammalia > Rodentia > Sciuridae > Marmota > Marmota flaviventris. The sequence goes on from NC_092518.1 coordinate 969,940, forward strand.
AAAAAACTCATACTGGACAGAAGCCTTATGATTGTAAGCAGTGTGGCAAAGCCTTTTCTAGATCCAGTTACCTTCAGATTCATGGAAGAATGCACACTGGAGAGAAGCCCTATGAATGTAAGCAGTGTGGCAAAGCCTTTGCTACATCCCCTACCCTTCACAGACATGGAAGAATACATACCAGAGAAAAGCGCTATGAATAACAACAATGTGGAAAAGCTTTTGCCACATCCTGTCTGCTTCACACATGTGAAAGAACAGATACTGCAGAGAAATCGTATGCATGTAAACAATTGGTAAACTTTTCTGTTATTACTGTTTCACTCATATACATGTAGGAAGTTACTGGAGAAAAATCCTTTGAATGTCAACCTGGTAAATCAATATTTCCTGTCATCCTCAAAGACAAGGAAGGACTCACACTGCTGAAAATGTGTGCGTGTGTGTGTGTGTGTGTGTGTGAGAGAGAGAGAGAGAGAGAGACAGACAGACAGACAGACACTGGGGATTTATTCTGGTTGTGCTCTACCACTTAGCTACATTCCACTTACTTTTTATTTTGAGACAGGGACTTGTTGCATTTCTTAGGGTATTCCAAAGGTGCTGAGGCTACCCTCCAACATTGATCCTTCAGAATTAGCCTCTCAAGTCTCAGGAATTAAAGGCATACACCATCACTTCCAACTGAGTAACTCTTTAAATGTATAAAATTATCACAAATCATTCCATTTTTCCCTATTGCCTTCAAAGGCATTTCATTCCCATTGAAAAACAAACCCTCTGAATGTAAGCAGTGTGGCAACACCTTTGCTACATCCCATCAGCTTCATAAACATGGAAGACTACATACCAGAGAAAAGCCCTGGAATACATACCAGAGAAAAACTACATCCTGTCAGCTTCCCATCCAGCCCTGTTTTTCTTCTCATATATGAAAACATAGAGAGAAGCCCTGTGAATGTGAGAAATGTGGGATATCTAGTTTTCTCAGTCTTTTACTAAGGACTCAGAAGCCTCTTTTGGAATAAAAAGAATAAATCCTATGCAAAAAAAGAAATATAAGTAGTTGAGCTGTTCTAGTTTTGTACAGTTGTATGAAAGGACTCATACTGTAGAAAATGCTGAGGATACGCCATGTGAGATAGTATTCAGCTTTCAGAGTTTTCTTCAAAGACATAAAGAATTCACATCTGGGAAGATCCTTTTTTTCTCTTTCAAAATTATAGTAAGACTTTCAACTTTCCAGGTCCCTTCGAACAGCATTTAAGAAATCACACTGGAGAAAAGCCCTGTATGTAGAAATGTGGTAGGACCTTTGCTTGTTTCAGATCCATTTGAACTTGTTCAGACTTGAGGATATTTTTGTTTTATTTCATTTTATTTATTTATTTTGAGAAAAAAAAAACTGTAGGTGTGTGAAAAGGTTTGTGCCTTCATTTCTTTTTTTATCTATTCAGAGGAAACAAAAATGCACCCTGGGTTGAAGAGGAGCATTGTATCAGCATGAAGATTTTAAAACAACATGTTTTTCTCGGTTAAATCTCTCTTATTTTTAGATTCCATTTTCCTGTATTTTAAATCTTTTGTGTCTAATGTTTCATTACATATTCTGTATGTTAGTTTAGGCCTCTCCACTCCAGCCTTTGGTACAGATTGGTGAAATGTCTCTTCTGAACGTCTTTTCTCTCTTTCTTTGTTCACATTTCACCCAGGAGGGCTCCACCACTGAGTTTCTCCACAGTCCTTTTAATTGTTGTTTTTTGAGATGGAGTGAGGCTGGCAGCTGGGACCATAGGGATGTGTCTGTGTAACCTGATGCTGGCCTCTTTCTATTCCTTGATTGCTTATTGAGCTGTTGATGACTCTGGGACCCCACTCTTGTCACTTGTGCTTGTTCTAAGTCTCATGTATCATGCTGTATGTAAGCACATTAAAGAGCATTATAACATAATGTCACTTGTGTATATTACTTGTAGAGGCACTTTCTCAAAATATGTTTTGCCCTATGCTTGAATTGTTTTCTCTTTTATTTCCCCATTTCTGAGGACCCAATCCTGCTTTGTGGGTGCTAGGCAGGCATTCTTGCACCGAGCAGTCCCTTAGCTCAGGTGATGAGTTTGCTGGTGCTGTGTGTGTGGACCCCACTGATGACCACATCAGCAGATGCAGCTCTGCAGGTGTTTCCTCCACAATTGCAGATGGTCTCTTCCTTCTTGAAGGTCTTTTATACCAGTGAATTTTTTTTAAAACTACATCCAACTTAGCTTTTCTCCCCATGAATAATACTTAGGTGGAATATTCTAGAAAACCCAGGCTTGATTTCTCTCTGTGTTTAGAGTAGCTCAGTAGCCCTGGGAAAATTGTGTGATGGTTTAAGGTTTAATGTTAAGAAACCCTACTTTATACACTCTACATGACCAAAGGCTTGGTAAGGAGTGTCCCAGTCTGATGTGCTAATATAGTGGCACTCCTTTCTCCACCCAAGAATCTTAAATTAGCTTCTAGAGAGACCTTCACCATTATTTTCTCTCAACAGAATGTCAGGAAAAGATTTTGCAAATATCTCAGTGTGGGTTATAACACAGACTTCTGCTTTTGTGGTAAAGCTTAGAATTACAATTTGGACTAGAATTTTTGACCCTCCTGGCATGATTTTCACCACCATCCCTGGGCACAGCTCTATTTTTGTTGTTGTTGTTTCCTAATAAATGATTTATTCAATTATTTTTTTTTTCATTTTTTAAATGTATTGGCCTAGTGATGTGTCACCATGTGTGAAAAATATGCTCACTTGGCCAAACCTACAGATGGCCTTGTTAGAGACCTGGCACTCTTAAACCACAACACTGAAAAAGAACACAGACTCCAATTTTGAATCAAACTAAATCAAAGTTATATTTGCATATCGAAGAGCTGGCCATGTCTGTCTCTCCCTAAACCCTGGGCTAGAGATACCCCAACTCTCTAGGAACAAATTTTTATAGTACAAATGTTTGCAAAGAGGGGTGTCTTGAGAACTTACAGATACCAGGATTTGGACAAGCATAATACAAAGTCAGATAGTAGGTTAATGAACTACATGGCTTAACATTTCAAGGTAGGGAATAAATTCAGATCCCAACATTAGAATGTATGAGGTACCACTGAGGTTTCAGAGAGGGTTGTTATCTGGTCACCGGGAGCCAAGTATGGGTGACTTCAAGGCATGGGCAGGCATTCCAAGCAAGTTTAGAATTGCAGTAATTTATAGTAAAACAAAAATTAGTTTTCATGAGTTTTGGACAAGATGGCTCCCAATCTTCAGAAGGAATTAGGCTGGGTTTCAGAGTTATATTCTCAAACCCATTACATTTATGCTCCCACCCACCTTCTTTGTACCACAATATCAAAAGTGCTGTGGATGGAGCTCAGGGGTTCTATACCTCTGTCATGGATTCAATGCCCAGTACAGGAGTGGAGGAGCACTTAGAGTTGAGTTCTCAGTTCTAGAGGGGTATGTGGCCACTATTCCCCACTTGGGGGAATATGACTATTTATTTGTAAGCCCGCCTCCACATTGTCATTGGTAATGTTGGTAGGAGACTGTATTTGGGCCAGTGTGCAAGATGTGAAAGACTTCACCAATTCAAGTTAACAGTAAAAATACAATTGTATTCACTTTCTGGGAAGGGGTAGATACTGAAGCCAGAAATAGACAGGCAGTCAGTACAGACAGGTAAATGGAGTCAGGTCTGATCAAGGAGGCCAATTTTGAGTGAGTCTGGCAAGTTGGAGACTGTCCCCTGAGGGATAGAAATGCTAATTCCTTCAGAGCCCTCACTCCACCCTAATCAAGGACTGCCCCGGCTCCTTCCTGTTGCTAAGGTAGTCTCTCCCAGGAATTGCCCCTCCTTATAGAGAGCTATTAGGTTGTTAATGTGTCCTTGGCTGCTACATCCTGCCCTTCCCCCTTCAGCCCCCCCTGTTTGTCACCTTTGTGCCATCTCACTAAGCATTCCTGGGCCTAGTCACCAAGGCAGGAAGGAGAAAGATTAGCGGAAAGGAATGGAGACCAAAGGAAGCCTAGGACTCATAAAAAGGCTGAACACCTTGCTTCTGGTGATTCCAGGATACAAAGCTATGGTCCCCACTTCCTCCCGGGGAAAAGTCTATGTCATTCCTTTAAAAATAAACCCTGCTTTGTGTACTTGCCTGGGCTTGCTTCTCTAATGTTCAAATTTTAACATGTGAGGTGGCAGAACTCCTCACCAGTAACCAGTAACCTCAACAACACAGGTTATATGTGCCCCGAGTGGCGTTTTATATGTAGGCTTTATGGGCCAAGCTGAGCAGGGTTATTATTTCTTTCTGGTTTAACTATCAGTTGAAACCCAGGAAGCTGAGAGTACTGGATCAGCATCTAGGGATATGGTACTTACCAGGCAGGAGTAGGTGGGCTTGTGACTTTTTTGAAAATGTTGGTGCCTCTGAACCACTGATAAGGAAAGAACACAAGGGAGTGGACCCTTCCTGAGAGATTAATTAAGGTCAGCCTGTGCATGAAAAACCAGCCTCTACCTCAGAACAAAGTCTGTCCAAGGAAGGGGGTGTGACCCTTGTCCTTAGAAATACCCACAGAGCACTCCTAGGCACTTACCGACCCTGCTGAGTTGTTTATCTATAAATAACAGGAGA